>NC_138308.1:22280000-22880000 GCF_965601325.2 Salmo salar
ACAGTTTAAAGAAGGATTTTTAAGCCTTGAGACTATTGAGACATGGATTGTGTATATGTGCCATTCAGAGAGTGAATGGGCAAGACAAAAGATTTAAGTGCCTTTGAACAGAGTATGGTAGTAAGTGCCAGGTGCACCGGTTTCACTTTGTCAAGAACTGCAACACTGCTGGGTTTTTCATGCTCAACAGTTTCCCATGTGTATCAAGAATAGCCCACCACCCAAAGGACATCCAGCCAACTTAACACAACTGTGGGAAGAATTGGAGTGAACATGGTACAGCATCCCTGTGGAACGCTTTCGACACCTTGTAGAGTCAATGGACTGATGAATTGAGGCTGTTCTGAGGGCAGAAGTGGGCGCAACTCAATATTAGGAAGGTGTTCTTAATATTTTGTATACTCAGTGTATATCTGACCTTTTATCTAGTTTCTACAAGGTGTTTTCGTTTAAAAGAATGTATTTTCTCCCCAAATAGACACAGGAAAGCCGTGTGTACAACGGTCCATAACTTGGTCGGTTTCTTCCTGGGTCTCTCCTTCAGGCCATTCATCATCACCTTTTGGATCTGAATCCGAGCATTGCCCGGGATATGGTTGTGTTCTCCAGATAACTTGGAGATAACCCCATCAGTGAGGGTTAGGCGACCTCGGCATTCGAGAGCATCATATTCTGTCCACTTCCAGAAGGACGTATTTGAGGTCTGTCGTTCCCATCTGTAGGTGTAGCCTCCTCTAAGAATTATGAATGCTGAGTGTAGCAGTGCAAGATCTTTTTAAGCAGAAGTTTTGGATTATTAACATATGAATGACTTGCAATTCAATTACTGGACTAGCGAAGCCATCCATCCAACCCTTTTATTCAGATCCGGCAGTTCGAAGGTAATCAATTGGGCATAGGTATTGTTCATTAGCAGCACACATTTGCATTCATTCTCTTACATTTTTTAAAATAGCCTATACTACTCTGTCTGGACTGTCTGTGTGTCTTGGTGAGGATTTTAAGTTAAGAAAATACTGAAATGGTCTTCTTTAGTTGTTTTTTTTTAACACCTTCATTTAACTAGGCAAGTCAGTTAAGAACACATTCTTATTTTCAATGACTGCCTAGGAACGGTGGGTTAACTGCCTTGTTCAGGGGCAGAACGACAGATTTTTACCTTGTCAGCTCAGGGATTCAATCTTACAACCTTACGGTTAACTAGTCCAACGCTCTAACCACCTGCTTTACATTGCACTTCACGAGGAGCCTGCCTGTTACGCAAATGCAGTAAGAAGCCAAGGTAAGTTGCTAGCTAGCATTAAACTTATCTTAATCACTAGTTAACTACACATGGTTGATGATATTACTAGTTTATCTAGCCTGTCCTGCGTTGCATATAATCGGTGTGCATTCGCGAAAAAGGACTGTCATTGCTCCAACGTGTATCTAACCATAAACATCAATGTCTTTCTTAAAATCAATACACAAGTATATATTTTTAAACCTGCATATTTAGCTAAAAGAAATCCAGGTTAGCAGGCAATATTAACCAGGTGAAATTGTGTCACTTCTCTTGCGTTCATTGCACGCAGAGTCAGGGTATATGCAACAGTTTGGGCTGCCTGGCTTGTTGCGAACTAATTTGCCAGAATTTTATGTAATTATGACATAACATTGAAGGATGTGCAATGTAACAGGAATATTTAGACTTAGGGATGCCACCCGTTAGATAAAATACGGAACGGTTCCGTATTTCACTGAAAGAAAAAACGTTTTGTTTTTGAGATGATAGTTTCCGGATTCGACCATATTAATGACCTAAGGCTCATATTTCTGTGTGTTTATTATATTATAATTAAGTCTATGATTTGATAGAGCAGTCTGACTGAGCGGTGGTAGGCAGCAGCAGGCTCGTAAGCATTCATTCAAACAGCACTTTCATGCGTTTTGCCAGCAGCTCTTCGCAATGCTTCAAGCATTGCGCTGTTTATGACTTCAAGCCTATCAACTCCCAAGATTAGGCTGGTGTAACCGATGTGAAATGGCTAGCTAGTTAGCGGGGTGCGCGCTAATAGCGTTTCACTCGCTCTGAGACTTGGAGTAGTTGTTCCCCTTGCTCTGCATGGGTCACACTGCTTCGAGGGTGGCTGTTGTCAATGTGTTCCTGGTTCGAGCCCAGGTAGGAGCGAGGAGAGGGACGGAAGCTGTACTGTTACACTGGCAATACTAAAGTGCCTATAAGAACATCCAATAGTCAAAGGTATATGAAATACAAATCTTACCTGGGAATATTGAAGACTCATGTTAAAAGGAACCACCAGCTTTCATATGTTCTCATGTTCAGAGCAAGGCACTTAAACGTTAGCTTTCTTACATGGCACACATTGCACTATTTAAACCAAATTGAACATGTTTCATTATTTATTTGAGGCTAAATTGATTTTATTGATGTATTATATTAAGTAAAAATAAGTGTTCATTCAGTATTGTTGTAATTGTCATTATTACAAATAAAAATTAAAAAATTGACCAATTAATTGGTATCGGCTTTTTTTGGTCCTCCAATAATCGGTATCGGTATCGAAAAAAATCATAATCGGTTGACCTCTAATTTGAATACATTCTAATAACATTTTACTTCTCCAAAATCGTGTGACAAACACTTTTCATTCTTTGTATTAATGGCAGTGTTGTTTGACCTTTCAATATAATAAGCATTTATCTGTGAAATTAGACATTGAACTTGAACCCTGTTTCAACAATCATTAGCTGATTCACAAAATAAAAAAAACATTAAGTGTGCAAGGGTGTCTGTGCGCTGAGTAGTACGACAGAAAGACACGTGAGCTTTTGAGAAGCGGTCGAGGAAGAGGAAGCAAGGAGTCAAGAAAATGCCATTGAGATGCTCCCCATGTAACAAGTCTGACACAGAGCAAATCATTACCATCAGGTTTAGAGTTTCTGTTTCTCTTCCGTTTCTGCAACATAAGCTGCCCCCCTCTGAGCACTGTAGGAATCTTGGAGACATGTTGTTGAAACATTAATAACATAGTAACTAATATGATATTACTGTAGCTAAGACTAACCGAAATTAGTGAGAGTATCTACATTCTCTGTTATAATCTGATCAATATCCATTGGATTCAGTCATAAGTAGGACTGTTGCGGTGACGGTATTACATGCTGAGTAGACCGGGCATGCGCATGCACCATCGAGTGCATGTTGATTTTGTCCGTCCACACCAGACGCTATCAGGACACGCAGATTGAAATATCAAAACAAAATCTAAACCAACCATATTCATTTAGGGACAGGTCGAAACACGTGAAACATTCATGGCCATTTGGCTAGCTAGCTCGCTGTTACTGGCTAATTTGTCCTGGGATACAAACATTGGGTTGTTATTTTACCTGAAATGCACAAGGTCCTTTTTTCCCGGATCTTTGTAGACTTTTGACCCATTTTGAGTCACACAAAATTGTGTGTTCCGTACTCCGACATTTAATCCACAGATAAGGGGAAACCTAGTTAGTTTTCAGTAATATCTCCCTCAGTCTTTATCTTCTGACTTTATATGGCGGTTGGCAACCAACTTTAAGGTGCATTACCACCACCAACTGGACTGGAGTGTGGACCTCAGTTAATCTTTTAATCACCCACGTGGGTATATGCTCCTAAAAACCAATGAGGAGATGGCAGAGGTGGGACTTGCAGCGTGTGAAGCATCACAAATAGAACCAAGTTCTATTTTAGCGCCTGGCTACGCAGATGCTCGTGGGCAGTTTGTTTTGCAACGCTCGTGCCTGTAACGCGAGTGGTGTGGTCAGCATGTTACTGCCCTACCGGTCAGTCATGAGTCATGACTGCAGTAAAATTACACACACTAAAAATCCACGTGACTGTTGTGTCATGGTAATCTCCTTATATGCATTCAGGACATGCTTTGGTAGTACCCAACTCGCTAGTGGCCTGGTACTCAAGGCTCTATTGTCCATCAAACACTTATCATCAAAACAGTAGTGTTTTTAAAACTCACCTCACTGTGATTGATCAATTTGAAGAAATATGTTCAACAACAGGTTGAAACTGAGTGGAAAACATGGTCATTGTGGATGTCGTTTCAAAGCCTAACAAGGAAATGGACAGCACTTTCTGAGATGATGATTCGTTCTAAACACCCATACACATACTAGAGCTGATACAGATCCATACATAGGCTTATACTGTATACAGTGCATTCGGAAAGTATTCAGACCCCTTCCCTTTTGGGGAGCCCTTGGCAAAATGAGTTTGGATGGAATGTCCCCTGTCGAGCAGTGAGAGGCTGCATGCTCCTCAAACAGTGGTTGATGTGTGGAGTGAAGTAACCGGAGTAGCCTACCCCAACAAACAGGCAGGAAAGCTGCCTCCATTCGACATTCCAGTGTATAGGCAGATGACATGTATTTTTCCCCCTGCCCCTGTTCCTAACCATTTGATAATGGGCCATTCTAAATCGAAACAAATGTAACGTATTAGTAAAGATAATATGACATTGAGAATAGTCTGATGGGTGATAATATGATCACTTGATTAGAGAAACAATGTGTGCAGCCTGAGGCAAGGAACATAGCTCAAGTGACTCAAATCATCAATAGCCTATCATGCAGCCCATATATATTTTGATTTCTAAGACATTCTAAGGTTTGTATCATTAACAACTAAAGTTGCCAAATAACTCTAAGTCTAGTGTAGCCTATAGGACCTGTTTCAAAGGATCACTTTTATGTTCAACCTAGCCTTCGTATGCGCACTTACTCCAAAATGGGAAAAATACCCTTTCTATTTTATTCGGCTAAGTGAAATTATATTCTTCTTACTATAAAATCATGTAATATAAAATAATGGCACGGGACTTATAAGCATGTCTTGTCTGCTAAATGAACAAGCCTACAGCCTATGGCATTGAGCATAGCCAGATAACATACAATAGGCCAACTCATATTCTGTTCATCTGAAATACATTTTCTTCATATCATGTTTCTTTATACCTACCTAAAATAAATCATGGATTTATTGGGACGGTGTATATTACATGTATTTATTTGACTTGTTAAAATATAAATGTTCCGAAGGTGCGTATCAGCATCTTGTTTGTTAATTTGCGGTCAATTACCGCGAGATCGACAGTCTTTTGCATGACAATGACCGTCTGACAACATGTCATGACCGTCTGACAAAATGTCATGACCGTCTGACAACATGTCATGACCGTCTGACAACATGTCATGACCGTCTGACAACATGTCATGACCGTCTGACAACATGTCATGACCGTCTGACAATATGTCATCACCGTCTGACCACATGTCATCACCGTCTGACCACATGTCATGACCGTTTGACAAAATGTCATGACCGCCACAGCACTAAACAAAGTAGTCATAGTATTGCTATTGGAGTCACATAGCAACTTACAATATGCATTGAGGTCAAGCCGTGACAATTCTAAACAACATTGGTCCAATGTAATTTAATGTTTATTGTTTATTCCATGTGTAACTCTGTGTTGTTGTTTGTGTCGCACTGCTTTGCTTTATCTTGGCCAGGTCGCAGTTGTAAATGAGAACTTGTTCTCAACTAGCCTACCTGGTTAAATAAAGGTGAAATAAAAATATAAAAAATAAATCCCTATTCTATCTCTCACCTACAGTGTGCCTACTGCCCTAACTCATGTGTGTTAAATATTCTAATCATGCAACGAGTAAACCGCTGTGGATGAATATTGAGGCAGTTTGTTTTTTATGTCTGGTAGAGTCAGTGTTCATGTCTGAACAAGGCTGGTTACAGCGGTGGCGTGTCTTAGCGTAATGGGACCCTGCCGAAGCGCTGTCACTGTAACATGTCAGAAGACACGGAGAGGAGCTGCCTTGAACAGGGTCAAAGGCTCAGAACAGATCCAGGGTCATGCACGCTTGCTGTGCACTGAGTACAAATGAGCTCATCACATGTGAGTTTACACACGCACACACACACACGTGGCATACATACCCTCCCCCCGCCTGTCTGACTAAGATGCATTATTCATATCGAGGCAGGGTGCTGGGGTATGAGTGACAATGAGATGTAGGGGGCTTATTAAACATAGGCATCCGTGTGGGTGGCCTTGGAGAGATTAGATACTCTGATTAATGGTGTCTTTCACAGATGTGAAACATGCAGCCACCAATGACAGCCTGTTGAATAGGAACCCCTGTACTGTTCATGTGGCAGAACAATGAGAGTAGCAGTTACAATACCAAGGTGTACCAAGAAATATTGTGCTACCTCCACGTACTGTATGTCGTGACTGAGGTATTTCTGCTTGGTATTCATTTCTTTTGTTTTACCTTCCACTTGTAGCGGATAATACTGGGTTTGTACAAGTGGCTCACTTTTGTGTCTTCTCTCACATAATAGTGTACGTACCTCCACAAGTCTGTGCATTTAAATGTCACACTGCGTTTTAAAGTTGGAATCTGAGGCGGTGAAACTGCCACGTCATTGCAAGTGCGCTAAAACAGCAGAGTCTGCCCTGTTTCAAAAACAAAACAAAAACAAATGCGACCAGTGGCACTGTGGATCTCAGCTTTGAAAGGATAGTTCACCCAAATTACAACATTACTTATTGGTTACCTTACCCTATAAGCAGTCTATGGACAAGGTCTGACAGCAATCCATGCTTTGGTTTTGTTTAACTGGCCACTGTTTCAAATGCTAACTTTTTAGCATTTGGGGCACAAATCCAATTCAACGTTAGCATTTGAAAAAGTGCAAGGGAAAACAAAACCAAAGCATGTATTGTGGTCATACCTTGTCCCATAGACTGCTTACAGGGTAAGGACACCAACATGTGATTTAGTCATGTGGGTGAACTATGCCTTTAATGTCATGTATATACTCAGGTGTATAGGGAATAGGGATACTTCATCCTTGGTTTGTCGACAGTGTCTTTGCCTCGTTGCTCCTCTATGGTTAGATCTACACACCCAGAACACATTCTCTATCTAGATCTATTTGATAAAGATGTGTGGTCTAGCCTAGCACTCTCTCTCTTGGGAACCAGATCACAGAAGGAAATCAGTAAGAGGGGACTTTTATGGTTTTCTCTGATGGTGTTGAAACACAGGTTGTACGTACACACTGGGTTTGTTGGTGGCAGGGCAATGCAATGGTTTCCAGTGACCGATATTAATGTTTTGCAAAGTTAACTTAACCCTATTCCCACAAGGCATATGCTACGTAGGGTTGCTTTATTATAGATAACTGCGTGCTTCTACATATGTGCAGGCCTTTTGGTTTCCCCAAAGTCCCTAAAGACTTAATTAGTTTACTTTTCACCGTGATAATCTTTCAAGCATGAAACCGAATTGAGAAACTCGCTCTCATTTTAATATCAGTGCCCCCAAGCTGCCTTCCGTCTCTCGCTCTCTCATCCATCCATTTCCCTCTCTCCCCATCTCACTTGCCTTATGTCCTTCTGTCAACTATAGTTTCCTGGAACTAGTATAAAATTTAAAAAAAAAACACAAACTAAGTTGGTCTGAAGTCAATTCCACTGTCAACAATAATCCACTTTTTCCTTTCAACCCATAATGCAATAGCAGTGGGCGCTTCAGCTTTTACACTTACTTCCTGTCCAGTGCAATCTCTTATCTCCCTAATTACGCAACACTGATTAACGAACGGATTCATGATCCACCACTGCAGTCCAGTGTCCAATCTGGGTCTTCACGATTGTATAAAAAGCAAATGTAGGGTAAACTCTAGTATAATTTGTCAACGTGGTGGGTTATTTGAGAGGATCCCCTAGCTGTCATAACAACAGAAAACATGAGGCCCCGGCACTGATCCCAGGACAGGGTTAATGAAAATGAAGGCGTCCTTTCTGCCACAACAGTTAACAGGGAAGCTCTCCAACAGGGATATCAAGTGTCTGCTGGCCAGGCAGGTAGGTACAGTAAGCCTAAGGACAAGGAATCACAAGGGACTGGGAGGATAGGACGGACTCACAGAGGGTTTGAGGGATTGCTTAGGGATTGCATGTGTGGTGACAAAAAGTGCTTTCTCCCCCCTTTTACCTCTCCCCAGGTCTCTCTGACAGGGGGCAAAATCCAGTTTCAGAGCTTTGCTCTGTAAAGTGGATCAGCAAGGCTTTGGGTGGAGTGCTGTGGTAACAGCAGGTAGATAGAAAGTGGTTGGAAAAAAATGGCTTTAGTTCCACAATTGTACATGTAAATTGTGCTTTGAGGACAATCCGTGGGTGCATTTCTCGCTCAAGGCGGAATGCCTTGCTTTTGTCAGTGTCTTTCATGCTTATTTCTCAAGGGCAATTAATCATTATTTTCATTTTTGTGAGTGGCAGACAATATGTTGTTCTAATAATCTTTTCAAAGTGTGAATATTTTTACCAGTCTGTTTCCCATTTCCACCCATGGTTTCTGTTTCTCAGAGTCCCGGTCCTCTCGTGACAATTATCAGGTCCTCTCAGTGAGCGGGGACAGTGTGACAGGAGGCTACAGAGGCGTAAGTGACATTTTGGGCGAGTTTCACAGCAGTTGCGTGGTCACTCTGGCAGCGTCGGCGCCGGCAACAGATTAGTGTCCAATCAGAGTGGATTTGATGTTTCCTGACAGCACATGAGACAGCAGTGAGATCTGTATTCATTTCAATTACCCGCCTGCCTGCCTTCCCCCTCCCTGAGGGATACTAGCGGTGTGGTGTGAATCTCCTCTTGCTCAATGAACGAGACCCAGCCGGCCCTGCAACTCATTGACGACCCAATCAAGTGATCAGTCCAAGGTAAGTGTCCCGGGCAACGGATGTGGATGAAGATGGGCCCCCTCGTAAATGGACAGAATAATCAGAGATATGTTTTATCTGGTTCACGTGACGTCACGATGGGCAGTAGAATTAATCAGGCTTTATATAGACGGTAATCCCTCATAGCAATCGCCAGAGCGACTAAAGTGTCCCAGAGTAGGGGAAGGATAAAACCCTACTGGATTATTACAAGCCCCTGCCTACGACCCTCTCCCATCCCACCCCCTCTAATATTCCCTCCTTTCTAGTTTTTTCCTCCTCTCACCGCGTCGGGTAGCCTACACAGTTGGTGGCCAGCACAAGCACGGACCCTGTCATTGTGGTTCAGTGGAGTAGCTGCTGCTGCCTTTGCAACATTTGCACAGTGTGTGTGTGTGTGTGTGTGTGTGTGTGTGTGTGGTGTCCTCTATCCCTTCTCACCACCAGCAATAATATTTCCAGAGATGAATTATTCAAGGATTGCCTGTCAAGGGGGAGCCACCTGATAGCAAGGACCTCAGGAGAGCCAAAAACCTTACAGCTGGATATCAGGTGAAACGATACACCCCACTGCTTCATCTCTTTCTCCTCCGTCCTCCCTCCTTCATTTCCACTCTTTTGATGTAAAGTGTAACTGAACACTTGAAAGAAAACACCAACTACTCCTGCTTGTTTTTTTTCCTCTGTAAAGCTGTCTTCTGTTTTTTTCTCTCCAATGCTCGTCACCAGCAAGCAGTTGAATATCGGTCGCTCCCACAGTTGGGACACCCTGGGGGGGAATGAGGGGCAGTGGGCCGGGGGAGAAAGCGTTTACGACCACCAAGGCAGGATTGCGGGCCGACGCAACTCGCTGTCTTACAGAGGAGTTTACCACGAGCCACCTCCTGGGGTGCGTCCTCCTGACCTGGATCTGAAACGAGACCCCTACTCCTACCAGGACTCTCTGTACAGCCAGCAGGGCTACGCTGCTGATCCCCGGGAAATGAGAAAGGGCTCAGTCCCTGAGCTAAACCACTACGACCGTCCAACCATGGCTCATAGTCACCAAGGATCCATCGTCTCCCAGGAATATTATCCCCATGACCCTGCTATGGCTCCCCGACCACCGGAGGATCCCCGGGGCTTCTACCGGGTGGAGCAGCAGCCACAGCCTCACCCGCTCAACAGATCCCCGTCCCACTATGGGATGAACCCAGTGGGACGGCTGCCATGGGACCAGGGACAGGGAGGGAGGCCCGGACCTCCGGGTCCTTCATCGGCTTCTCCTCTTCCTCCTCCCCCTCCTCCGCCAACTGCCCATGGCATGAACCAGGTTTACAGTCAGCCTGCAGCTGTAGCTGCCGCTGCCAAGATGATGCCAGATGGCCAGCGCTCTCCTGCTCACTATGGGATGGAACAACCATCTTCGCCTCGGTACGCATCTGAGCCACCCCATCTAGCTGGACAGCCGGTCTACACCGACATCAACGGCCGTCCCCTGGACCATCGGCAGCAGCAGCCCGCAGCCACCTGCCTGGTGGTGGACCCTAACACTCAGGGGCTGGACGGGAGCATGCAACAACGAGGTATGATGATGAGGCAGGATTGCACCTCGCCCTACGGAGTACAACAGCCTCCACAGCCCAACATGCAGGTCTACAACCCCAACCCACCTCTCGCTGCTCCTGCCCCTCTTCCTCCCCCACCAGCCCCTGTAGCCCTCCCCCCTCCACCTCCCACAGCCCCCCAGACGCCTGCAGACCCAAAGAGGAACGCCGACCCAGAGTTCCTGGCTCTGCTTCGCAATGAGGGTCTCTCGGAGAGTACCATCTCCTCACTCATCCAGCAGGGCTTTGACACAACCGGCATGCTGGCAGTCATGGAAGAGAATGACGTGCGCTCTGTGGCTCCCAACTTAGGGCAGGCGCGGGTGCTGTCGCGGGTAGCCATCAGTGTCAAGAGGCCCTTGGAGCCTACGCCCACGTCCCAGCAACAGGCCCCCATGCGGGGCCGCTCCAACAGTTTCAGCCACCGCTCTGACATGTACCTCCAGCAGCAGCAGCAGCAGCAGCACCAACATCATCAACAGGCCATGGCAATGGGCGTGGATCCACGGCTGATGCCACCACAGACCCCCGGTGTCATGCAGACCATCTCCCCCGCGATGGCAGAGGCCATGGCCAGGAGGCCCAACAGTGCTCCCTCTCAGCACCTCCTAGAAACCACCCAGGGCTACCCAGGACCTCGTACCCCGGGGCCCTACAGTGGCGCCATGGTCCCTGTCCAGTCCCGGCCCGTGTCTGCATACTCCCAACACCCGGGTGTCCCTATGCATCCGGGCATGCAGATGATGGCTGCCTTGCCCCAGCACCAGCAGATGTCAGGGGCTGCAATGCAAGCCATGCAACAACAGCAGATGCCAGTGTCCATGCCTGCCCTGCCGCCGCCTCAGCAGGCCCCAAAGGCGTACTCCACCAACTACACAGTGCCCATGGAGCTGATGAAGCGGGACCGCAGCCTGCAACCCATGTCGCCCATGCACAGCCCCCACCTCAGCCCTCAGATGATGCGCAAGGCTGGGGGCACCCCGTCTGATGGCGCCATGATGCCCGTGGGTACCACCATGCAGAGCCAGAGTGCTATGGCCGCCAACCAGAAGCTTAGCCGCCGTACAGGCCCACCTGTCATCGTCTCCACCATGGCATCACCAGATACAAGTAAAGCACACTTTTATCCCTTCTGCATTCCCTCCTCTTCCTTCGCTCCCCTAGTCTCTTGGCTGTAGTGCATTCATTGGTTACTAAAGGAGCCATTCTTCATTGCATTCTTGTTACAGTTATTGCATTTTCTCTATTTGAAATGAGGGCTTTGGTTATATAACCATTCACTCTACTGTAGCTAAGACAACAATTAGGTATTGTGTTTTTTCAATACGATTCATTCTTTTATACCCTTCCTTGTCAGGATAACCTTGACATGTGGATAACCCCTTTCTCAAGTAATGGTTGAATATGTAAGGCTCCGACACTGCTCACTTTATGGCACCTATTTGGCATGAATCGAATACAGGATACTGTTTTGCAGTGCTCTTAAACCAAGAGCTGAAAAGGGCCATTTATCTGGTTCCCACTCAACGTTCAAGTGTTGTAGATACTTTTCCAGTGGATTGAGATGAATTGATCTCTTTGCTGCTTTCACATCATTTTAGTCTCTCTGTTGGCTTTGTGCAGCTCAGCTTGTTGCAAACCCGTGGATGTGAATTGTATTGACAATGGATAAACATCTCAACTTGATGTTTCATATAAAGGCTACCATATTTTATGTGAATGGTTTTATTAGTACCATATTCTGTATTTTTGGGGGGGTATGACTGGCTTAATGGCTTAAAATGAAAACATTTAACAATGTCAGCCTTTAACCCATGCCCTAGTTATCTATAGTCAGCTGTTGTGATCTTAAAATGTCAGAGTCCCCGTTGAAAAGCTCTGAGAGTACCTTCCTCTTTCTGAGTCGTGTTTTAGACTCTCACGTGTCAACGGTCAGCCATCTTTGCACACTTTACGACTCTTGCTGTCCTCTGTATTGTTTCACGCTAGTATTTGTCACACGCAATAGTTTTGATGACCAAGGTGGAGTGTGGGAGTGGGGTAAGGACTGGGTGATGTGGTACGGTGTGTGCTGTCGTCAGCACGTGGAGTGTGGGAGTGGGGTAAAGACTGGGTGATGTGGTACGGTGTGTGCTGTCGTCAGCAGGTGGAGTGTGGGAGTGGGGTAAGGACTGGGTGATGTGGTACGGTGTGTGCTGTCGTCAACAGGTGGAGTGTGGGAGTGGGGTAAGGACTGGGTGATGTGGTACGGTGTGTGCTGTCGTCAGCAGGTGGAGTGTGGGAGTGGGGTAAGGACTGGGTGATGTGGTACGGTGTGTGCTGTCGTCAGCAGGTGGAGTGTGGGAGTGGGGTAAGGACTGGGTGATGTGGTACGGTGTGTGCTGTCGTCAGCAGGTGGAGTGTGGGAGTGGGGTAAGGACTGGGTGATGTGGTACGGTGTGTGCTGTCGTCAGCAGGTGGAGTGTGGGAGTGGGGTAAGGACTGGGTGATGTGGTACGGTGTGTGCTGTCGTCAGCAGGTGGAGTGTGGGAGTGGGGTAAGGACTGGGTGATGTGGTACGGTGTGTGCTGTCGTCAGCAGGTGGAGTGTGGGAGTGGGGTAAGGACTGGGTGATGTGGTACGGTGTGTGCTGTCGTCAGCAGGTGGAGTGTGGGAGTGGGGTAAGGACTGGGTGATGTGGTACGGTGTGTGCTGTCGTCAGCAGGTGGAGTGTGGGAGTGGGGTAAGGACTGGGTGATGTGGTACGGTGTGTGCTGTCGTCAGCAGGTGGAGTGTGGGAGTGGGGTAAGGACTGGGTGATGTGGTACGGTGTGTGCTGTCGTCAGCAGGTGGAGTGTGGGAGTGGGGTAAGGACTGGGTGATGTGGTACGGTGTGTGCTGTCGTCTGCAGGTGGAGTGTGGGAGTGGGGTAAGGACTGGGTGATGTGGTACGGTGTGTGCTGTCGTCTGCAGGTGGAGTGTGGGAGTGGGGTAAGGACTGGGTGATGTGGTACGGTGTGTACTGTCGTCAGCAGGTGGAGTGTGGGAGTGGGGTAAGGACTGGGTGATGTGGTACGGTGTGTGCTGTCGTCAGCAGCAACGCTGCTTTTAAAGCATAAACATTCCATGTCAATAGATGTCTTTGTCCAACCAATCTGGGTAGGCAGTATTTCGTGGTCAATGTTAAACGTGGGAGACAGTGGGAGAATTGGAGCCATGAGTTTATGCGTGCAAGTGTGAGTGTGGTGTGTGTCTGTCTGTCTGTGTGTGTGAGTGAGTTTTTGCTTAGGAGCTGTATTCCCTGCCCTTCACCTCATCCGAAGGCATTTGGAGCTTGTCCACACAGTGCAAGGGCAAACTTGTTAAATCTGCCATAATCTACAGGCCTGGTGGGCTGGTGGGTTGGTGGTCTGGTGGGTTGTGTATTAGTGGTCGCAGCTTACAGCATCATCCTGCTTATAGTTTTATTTCAGCAAAAATCTCTCTGCAATGTAGAGGAGACCCGTAATGGCCATGCTCCACCTCTCCCCCCGGCCCCTACTGTAGTAAACATGACGGTCTTGTTGCATCATGGTAATGAGATACATTGGAGTAGCCTGTAGCAGTAGGTTGGGTGTTGTGTTGCATACACTTTGATCTGTTCAGGTGCAGCAGTGACCATTGTAGGGAATGAAAAGGAATTATGTGGAAAATGTTCAAATGAACTACATTGTTAAATGTATCTCTCTAATAATGTTGGTGATACAGAAATGTGGAAGATGTGAGAAATGACCAGCACAGGCTATGATTTCAACACGTGTGATTCGTCATCAAAGTTGTTTGATTAAAAATGCATATGAAGAGATAGCTGCTGTGAGCTGTGCCTGCTTTATTTCTACCGGTTGGTTGGCATCCTAGCTGTGCTGCTGAAATCAACTGAATGTGTAGATGGCCGATCAACAATTGTGTCTTTTCTCTGAGTGACTGTAATGAGAAGCGAGAGGGTTTAATCCTGTAGATCCTCCTTTTACAACACTGCTAATCCACAGATTCACTCAGTTCTCTCTGGACTAGGCTGGCATCCATGGATTCCCCCAGTTCTGGAGCCATGGGCTCTGACAGCTCCACTGTAGATTGAGAACAAATGGATTTATGAAAGCTGTCTAGTCTCAGGAAAAAGTATGGTGCTTCTTCTGTTTATGTCAAAAGGACCCCTTCTGTTTAGCTAGCTTTCTCTGCTGTAAAAATCTGCAGCCATGACACTAGCTCAAGTTAAACACGCTCAGCACAACAAATTAATGTGCATGAGGCTGACATTTGTTGCTTTGGTAATTTCATCTGTTAATGGACGGCCTGCAAAGCCTCTTGAAAGCATATTCCTTAATTGTGTGTTGCTAGGCAACGGGGGTTTTGGTCGTAATCACAGAAAGATTGCCTTCTCGTTTAGGGAGCGGAGGAAAGGTTTCACTGGAGTGGGGACATTTGCATTTAATGGCACTTTCTTGAAAAAAGGGTGCTTGAGCTAATGCTGTAGCTTAGTTGGTAGAGCATGGCACTTGCAATGTCAGGGTTGTGGGTTCAAATCCCGTGGGGGACCAGTATGAAAAAAGTAGGAAAATGAATGCAGTCACTACTGTAAGTTGCTTTAGATAAGAGTGTCTGCTAAATGACTAAAATGTAAATAATTATGAGGTTTTAGTCACCTCGGGAAATATGACCAAGGAGCAGTACTGCCGTGTGTCCTTTATGAGAGTGGGAGATTATATCAAATCAAATGTATTTACATAGCCCTTCTTACATCAGCTGATATCTCAAAGTGCTGTACAGAAACCCAGCCTAAAACCCCAAACAGCAAGCAATGCAGCACGGTGGCTAGGAAAAACTCCCTAGAAAGGCTAAAACCTAGGAAGAAACCTAGAGAGGAACCAGGCTATGAGGGGTGGCCAGTCCTCTTCTGGCTGTGCCAAGTGGAGATTATAACAGAACATGGCCAAGATGGCTATGTTCAAATGCTCATAAATGACCAGCATGGTCAGATAATAATAATCACAGTAGTTGTCGAGGGTGCAACAGGTCAGCACCTCAGGAGTAAATGACAGTTGGCTTTTCATAGCCGATCATTGAGAGTATCTCTACCGCTCCTGCTGTCTCTAGAGAGTTGAAAACAGCAGGTCTGGGACAGGTAGCACGTTCGGTGAACAGGTCAGGGTTCCATAGCCGCAGGCAGAACAGTTGAAACTGGAGCAGCAGCACGGCCAGGTGGACTGGGGACAGCAAGGAGTCATCATGCCAGGTAGTCCTGAGTCATGGTCCTAGGGCTCAGGTCCCCCGAGAGAGAGAAAGAAAGAGAGAATTAGAGAGAGCATACTTAAATTCACACAGGACACTGGAGAAATACTCCAGATATAACAGACTGACACTAGCCCCCCGACACATAAACTACTGCAGCATAAATACTGGAGGCTGAGACAGGAGGGGTCGGGAGACATATATAATTTTGCATTGTAGAAATCATCAGGTTCAACAGTTATTTTGGTTGCATGGAGTATGTCTATCTGAGTATGATTTCTGACATTTGACAACATGATATAGGGAATATCTCAACCTTTTGAGATATTCTGCTCAACCGTCTTCATAATCCATAATTAGTAAGCCTACATAAATAATTAGATGTGATATGCCAATAGGCTCAATCAGTTCATTAGTAACACCCTTAGTGAACCAAGACTTTTCCTCCCCATTAATAATGCCCTTAAATGATTAAGCTGCCAATATTTGGTGCTATGGGAAGTCCCATCGTGTAAAGGTCCATATATGGTCATTCCAGACATCACCCATCTTTATCATGCCCATATATGGCTGAGTGGCACCTCCTCTTCCTTAGTTCCTCCCTGGGAGTGCTTCCACTCAGATTCCACACAGACGCTCTTCCATAGTGTGGTGGGAATTATGATCTGTGGTGCAGCTGATTCTCTAGATGGTAGATTATATTTTGAAATGAGTTCAGTATTTAGATCCACACACAGTGGTTCCAGTGAAGGATTAAGATGCATTGAGTCAGTGTGCATTAGGCTAGATACTGTATACTGCATGGTGATGGAGGAGGGGCTTTGTGATGGCGTAGTGAGCCATCAGTTAACCTCTTACATCTAGACGTTCCGCTAGCGGAACACCTGCTCCAATAGCCAATGATGGGCGTGGCGCGAATTACAAATTCCTCAAAAATACAAAAACTTCAATTTTTCAAACATATGACTATTTTACACCATTTTAAAGACAAGACTCTCCTTTATCTAACCACACTGTCCGATTTCAAAAAGGCTTTACAACGAAAGCAAAACATTAGATTATGTCAGCAGAGTACCCAGCCAGAAATAATCAGACACCCATTTTTCAAGCTAGCATATAATGTCACATAAATCCAAACCACAGCTAAATGCAGCACTAACCTTTGATGATCTTCATCAGATGACACCCCTAGGACATTATGTTATACAATACATGCATGTTTTGTTCAATCAAGTTCATATTTATATCAAAAAACAGCTTTTTACATTAGCATGTGACGTTCAGAACTAGCATACCCCCCGCAAACTTCCGGTGAATTTACTAAATTACTCACGATAAACGTTCACAAAAAACATAACAATTATTTTAAGAATTATAGATACAGAACTCCTCTATGCACTCGCTATGTCCGATTTTAAAATAGCTTTTCGGTGAAAGCACATTTTGCAATATTCTCAGTAGATAGCCCAGCCATCACGGCTAGCTATTTAGACACCCACCAAGTTTAGCACTCACCAAAGTCAGATTTACTATAAGAAAAATGTTATTACCTTTGCTGTTCTTCGTCAGAATGCACTCCCAGGACTTCTACTTCAATAACAAATGTTGGTTTGGTCCCAAATAATCCATAGTTATATCCAAACAGCGGCGTTTTGTTCGTGCGTTCAAGACACTATCCGAAAGGGTAAATAAGGGTTACGCGCCCGACGCGTTTCGTGACAAAAATATTCTAAATATTCCATTACCGTACTTCGAAGCATGTCAACCGCTGTTTAAAATACATTTTTATGCCATTTTTCTCGTAAAAAAGCGATAATATTCCGACCGGGAAAGCGTGTTTACGTTCAAAGAGAGAGAAAGTAAAAGCATGGGATCCCCTCGTGCACGCGCCTGAGTCTCATAGTACTCTGACCGGCCACTATCCAAACGCGCTAAAGTTTTTCAGCCAGCGGCTGGAATTACATCATTCAGCTTTTTCCCGGGTTCTGAGAGCCTATGGGAGCCGTAGGAAGTGTCACGTTACAGCAAAGATCCTAAATTTTCTTTAAACAGAGCCAAGAAGCTCAAGGAATGGTCAGAGAGGGTACTTCCTGTTTGGAAACTTCTCAGGTTTTTGCCTGCCATATGAGTTCTGTTATACTCACAGACACCATTCAAACAGTTTTAGAAACTTTAGGGTGTTTTCTATCCAAAGCCAATAATTATATGCATATTCTAGTTTCTGGGCAGGAGTAATAATCAGATTAAATCGGGTACGTTTTTTATCCGGCCGTGAAAATACTGCCCCCTAGCCATAACAGGTTAAGGATGGGGTCGCCTTGGTGATGAGATGAGGCTGTCAGCAGGGCCCACCCCCTGTCTGAGGGTAAAGCTCCGGGTGTTATCTTGGCTGGAGGTCAAAAGTGATGGTCTTTATCATGCCTTTCAGTGAGTCCTCCCTGGAGAGGTTGTGTAGTGGGTAAACTTTAGTTCCCATGATAGACAAGTGCCTGACTTTGCACCGATTGCACGGCCTTGGGTACATGGCGACATTAATACGTTCTAGATATTGTGTGCGCGTTGTGAATAACTCCAGACAGTCATGTCGAGTTGTGACTTTTTGTAACCTACAAGTACAGCATTCCCGCAATTCACCTTCCTTGTAATGTGAAAGACTTATCCATCAGGGACGATTGTCCTTCAAACAGTAGAGCTGCTTGCATTCTTGAGACAGACATATATTATTGAGTAAATGAGTGTATATGAGGAGAAAAAATGGGTAATTGAAAGGTCAAAAGGGTGAGAAAGTAGGAGGAAAGTAGAGTACTCCCAAGCAGATGTTTTTTTGAAAATTGTCCTCATCACTAATGGTAAATTGGTAATATAAAGACAATCTCTCTATCTACATACTGTGGCTCTGCCTTGCACTACGGTTGCATCTGCAAAGTGCAAACATTCTCTATCGCTCACCCTCTGTTTCGATTTGTCTGCAAAAATAAGGAACATGAATACAACACAAGAAACATCAGGACGAGAGAAAAATGTTTCTATACTGCTTCTCCGTACTCAGCTCTGCACATTCATTCATGACTGTGGTTGTGGTTTTGAGTTGTGGAGAGAGAGAGAGAGAGAGAGAGAGAGGAGAGAGAGAGAGAGAGAGAGAGAGAGAGAGATTAGATGAGCGGATATTCCCATTATGCCATCTGTTAATGTGGCAGTCAGTAGTTGGAACTATCTAAAAGCGCCCTCCCCACCATTGTTTGGGTAAAAAGCTGAGGAACGGGGCTGGAGAAATGTGACCACTCAAATTCATAGAAAGAGCTATGGATGCGAGGACTGACCATCCATGGTATCAAAATAATAGTTGTAACCATGTTTTGAGGCTACATAGTGTTTATCTATATTTACTTTGTGAACGAACATTCAAGTATAACAATCTTATATTTTGGCTCTGATGGGGCACGACAGTTGAACTAAGACATTTCTAAGTCATATCCTTCAAGAATCAATGGGTACATATCATTAATTTATAAGTCCCAAAATGTATGTAGCAACTGCAGATTGTCCCTTTAAAGGGTGAGGACAGGAGGAAATGGGGAGGGGAGAATACGGTACACACCCCATGGTTGGGTAATCCCATAGAAATGAATGAAGAGATTATAATCCCTCATATCCAAATTCTACATGCAATAGAAAAGGCTGTAACTAGACATAGCATTTAACATTATAATCTGATGGTCAACCTTTTAATTGAGCTATTTTGTAATATCATAATTTATTCCATAGTAATTTCAAATAACTTTTTGACGAAGATGATCTATCGGAATTATACAGTATGGTTTGCTATCTGAGAGGACGGCTGGGGACAGACGGTGTGCGTGAGCTAGAGAGAGAGACTGAGGGGGAGAGAGAAAGAGTTGGAGTACGAAAATTAAAGGGGAATGAAATGAAAGAATGGGAACAATAAATTGGAAGCCGTATCTGACCTCATCCCTCCTACCTCTCTTTCACACGCCCTCTCTTCTACCTCTCTTTTACTCTCTACCTCTCTGCCAAGCAGCAGGTCACATTTAATAATTCATCTAGAGAAAATGAAAACTTCATGGGTATTAAATTACTGAGCGAAAGTGGCTGCACTAACCTTATTTTCTCCAGATGAGAATATATGGAAATATAGAAGCTTTGCAGGAGAGAAATTCTCGCTAAACTGGCTGGCTGTGTTTTACCAGAGGGAGGCCATCTTGGAAGGGGAATCTCATTGTCTGTGTGGCTGTACAGTAGTAGCTGTAAGGGAACAGCCCTTCAAGGTTAGGAGTCCTGCTCTCCCACTCAACATGTGTCCCTACTCTCTCTGTACCTATTCTCTCCTATTCTATTTGGTCTATTATGTTGCATTTATACCTTGAGGTATCTATCTGACAAAAGTAGTTATGCGATCTGACAAAGTGCCTAGATGTGATAGCTTTGTGACGTTAGAATGTCTCGCTGTCAAGTCTTATCCAACTTCTAAACCTTAAGAGAGGGATTTCACGTGTGATTCAATCAGTGGTGGAAAAACTACCCAAAAGTATAGATACCTTAATAGAAAGTTACTCCCTGTAAAAGTGAAAGCCACCAAGTAAAATACTACTTGAGTAAAAGTGTAAAAGTATTTGGTTCTAAATATACTTAAGAATGAAAAGTAAATGTAACTGCTAAAATATACTTAAGTACCAAAAGTAAAAAGTAAAAGTAAAAGTATGAATAATTTCAAATTCCTTCTATTAAGCAAAGCAGATGGAACCATGTTCTTGTTTTTAAAATGTATGGAAAGCCAGGTGCACACTCCCACACTCAGACATTATTTACAAACGATCCATTTGTGTTTAGTGAGGGGTAATGTATTAAGTAAAAAGTACATTATTTTCTTTAGGAATGTAGTAAAGTAAAAGTAGTCAAAAATATAAATAATAAAGTACAGATGCTCCAAAAAACGACTTAAGTAGTACTTTAAAGTATTTTTACTTAAGTACTTCACACCACTTGATTCAATTCCACACACACACCAGCGGCACATGTCTACGTTAGCTCATGCGCTAGGAGTCAGTCTCTTTCATCATGGCTCTGGCGAGACAACATCAGCACTAATAAACAAGCACTGCTACACCTCATTTACTTTTTCCAGCTGTGTCTGTGTAAGTGTGTAAATTGTGTGTTCTGCTGTAACTCCATCCATGGTGTTGTGAGCTGACATCTCCCCAGAGGGTTTTCTGCCTTCAGCTGGAACAGAACCCAACCCCAGCTGTGTGTGTGTGTGTGTGTGTGTGTGTGTGTGTGTGTGTGTGTGTGTGTGTGTGTGTGTGTGTGTGTGTGTGTGTGTGTGTGTGCGTGTGCGTGCTTGTGTCTGTGTGTGTGCCTGAACAGGCCCCAGCTGTGTGTGTGCTGGCTAATGTGCACATAATGTGTGTGTTTTAGATGTGTTTCTTTGTAGGCAGTGTACGGGAGGGCAGTACAAGGGTGCTTCTCTCGTTCTGTCTCTCTCTTTCTGTCCTCTATCTCTTTTTCTCTTTCTCTCTCTCTCTGTCTCAGTAACCAGACAGATGGCTAATGTCACATACAGAGGAGGAAAGGAGAGAGAGGTGGAGAGAGTTCCAGATCTCAGACACCTTCCCCCAGAGAGACAACATCTGGAGTCCACCTGCTGCTGTGGCGTCTTCCTCCTTCCCCCTCTTTCTCTCTCTCTCTCTTTCTCTCTCTCTCTTTCTCTCTCTCTCGCTCTCTCTCTCTCTCTCTCTCTCTCTCTCTCTCTCTCTCTCTCTCTCTCTCTCTCTCTCTCGCTCTCTCTCTCTCTCTCTCTCTCTCTCTCTCTCTCTCTCTCTCTTTCTATCTTTATAGCCCTCACAAAACAGGCACGTTAACATCAGTTAGCCACAGTATGCAGAACGTCTTCTTCTAGGCTGACACAGTGGTGGATTTACAATGGGTTTGGTGAATGGAGTCATTTAAAACAAACTTCCTAATCATTCTGTCTTTGTCATTGATATGTGAGGCCTAGAGGCAATTTTCTAACATTACAGTGGCAATCAATGCTTTTCCATTCTCTCCCACTGAAGTGGTGTTTGTGTGTGTTCCTAGAAGGTTGTGTTGTCTGTGGAATGATTTCTAATTGAAGGCAGACTTCTTAGAAATGCGGGTTAAGTCCTGTAGTAGGGCATTTTGTCTGTGACCCCCTAGCCGTAAAATGGCTTAGACTTAGTCCTTCAGACTACTAGCCCTAGATGTACACAATCTGTTAGTACTGTGTTTGGGTTTAGAACAGCACTGAGCCTAAATTAGACTCAAATATCTTTTGGACTGTTACAGAGTGCAAGTGTGTTTGGGTAAAGGGGTGGGGGAGGGTGTGTGTGGGTGCGTGTGTGTGGGTGTTCAGCCCCTCTCTGTTGTCCCATGCAGTGTGTACTCTACATTGTGTGTATTCTGGTAGCGGGAGCTCAGTTCTCTACTCTCCCTCGTTCTCTCTGACCTGGTTTTGACTAATTGATTTTGGCTGAGAGTTCATTAACCCTTCATTGCTATTACTACCACCACCAATACCACTGTAGGAGGGGGGTCAGAAAAGGGTTAACACATTGTGAGTGTATGTGTGCTTGCGAGTATGCGTACGCTTATGTGCTTGTGTATGTTTGTGTGTGAGTCGTTCCATCTGATTTCAATCACTTTTTGACCGCACCCCTTTTGATTTGAAATACATTTTCCATACATGGTCGACGTGGTCAGAAAGGGACATTTTGGGCATAACTGCCAAAACATTTAGGAGATAGAGGTTCTAAAAGTTTACCCATTTGTAATACCCCACCCTACCATCAGACATCCATATCTTTATCAATGGAAAAAAATGTATGGTTCAGTTTGATAACATTGTAAAGTTTACATACAGGGTTGTCAAACTGTTTTATAATTTCTTGAAAAAAATGTTTTTAAATATATATATTTTTTAACCTACATCTAGATGTTCCGCTAGCGGAACGCCTCGCCAATATCCAATGATAGAGCGTGGCGCGAATTACAAACACCTCAAAAATCCCAACTATTTTACACCATTTTAAAGACAAGACTCTCCTTTATCTAACCACATTGTCCGATTTCAAAAAGGCTTTACAACGAAAGCAAAACATTAGATTATGTCAGGAGAGTACCCAGCCAGAAATAATCACACACCCATTTTTCAAGCTAGCATATAATGTCACAAAAACCAAAACCACAGCTAAATGCAGCACTAGCCTTTGATGATCTTCATCAGATGACACTCCTAGGACATTATGTTATACAATACATGCATGTTTTGTTCAATCAAGTTCATATTTTTTTTTTTAAACAGCTTTTTACATTAGCACGTGACGTTCAGAACTAGCATACCCACCGAAACTTCTGGTGAATTGACTAAATTACTCACGATAAACGTTCACAAAAAAACGGCGCGTATCGTGACAAAAAATATTCTATTACCATACTTCGAAGCATGTCAAACGCTGTTTAAAATAAATTTTTATGTGATTTTTCTCGTAAAATAGCGATAATATTCCAACCGGGAGACCTTGTTTTCGTTCAAACACTGAAAATAGAAAATGGAGTCTTCACATGCACGCGCCCGCCAGTGTCATTGTTCTCAGAACGACCACTTTCCAAAACCCCTACTGTTTTTCGCCCAGGGACTGCAGAGTCATCATTCCCCGTTCTGGCGCCTTCTGAGAGCCTATGGGAGCCTTAGAAAATGTCACGTTACAGCAGAGATCCTCTATTTTTGATAAAGAGGCTAAAGAAGGCCAAGAAATGGTCAGACAGGGCACTTCCCATATAGAATCTTCTCAGGTTTTGGCCTGCCATATGAGTTCTGTTATACTCACAGACACCATTCAAACCGTTTTAGAAACTTTAGGGTGTTTTCTATCCAAATCAAATAATTATATGCATATTCTAGTTTCTGGGCAGGAGTAATAACCAGATTAAATCGGGTACGTTTTTTATCCAGCCGTGAAAATACTGCCCCCTATCCTAAACAGGTTAACGTAAATGATCAAACATTCATAAACTCAGATTTTTTATTATTTTCACATATGTTGTAGCTTAGACTCTATTTTACATCATCTGAGGTAATTGTGTTGTGCCCGCCATCGGTTGAGACACAGCATAGTCTTGAATACAGGGTGGGTGTCATTTCAATCATAGAAATATATTTCATAGAATGGAGAAATCCCTTCAGACCACTACAATTTAGTGGGTACATCAGAAAAATTGAATTGACATTTTAACTTCCAACTACTAGCACAAATATGGCCACTGGTCTACCCACCAATGAACGTCAACTTAAATGCAATATTTAAATTACATTTCTATGATTTCAATAGGTTTCCTATGGATTGACAGTATAATTTAAAACAATTTATATTCCCATTCAAGTCAACATTCTCTGATGCGTGGACCTCCAACCATCTTTGTGCTACCAGTTGAAAGTTGAAATGTTCATTTTATTCAAATGTTTGTACATTTATCAGCCAAAACATGACCCCCACCATGTATTCAAGAGCATGCTGTCTCAACTGATGGTGGGCACAACACAAACAACTATAGATCTGTCATTCTCACTGAAAGCAAGTCTAAGAAGCGGTAGATTGTTTCTATGTACTCTGTTTCTATTCTTTTACTTTGGGTTTTGTACACCAGCTTCAAACAGCTGAAAATACAATATGTTTGGTTATAGAAGAGATATTTCACAGCAGTTTAGATGGTACAATGATTTTCTACACTATACTTGCTTGTTTTATCACATAAACTGAAATTAGGCAAACCATTAGAATTTTAGCAACCAGGAAGTGGTGGAGCACCTTTAAGGCTTTAAACCATCAGAACTATTATTCCGAAATTAGAACGCTCTGCCTGGAAAGAGTTAACCACACTGCTAACCTTATGCCTAACAGAACCTTAAATGAAGACTAAAAAGCACATTTTTGATTTCAAGAATTTCTACGATATAGCCCATTTTGACATTGCGGCTGTGGTAACTAGTGACAACTCTTTCCAAGCGCGAGTGTCACGCAGTTTACACACCCGAAAAATATCAGATTACGTTAATGCACAATATTTGGGAGTGTATGATTTTTTTCGAGCTCTTTTCTCTTTTGCTATATACGTTGACAGTCTCTTTCTAGTCATGGTTTAGAAATCTCACAGTATAAACTTTGTGGTAGCTTTCTTTTATGTCTGCTACGTTACTGCAGATATGGTAATCTGAACTATCCGATTGGCCAGTGGTAGGCCTATAGTGCACTTGATTTGCTCCCCTTGGGCCCGCCGGGATGGCAGTTTGTACCTTCAGGCATATGGTTCAAAATGGGAACATGTTGCCAACCCAGCGTGCAGGGGAGCTGAATCGGGTGCACCTACCGCCAACAGGGTGCAAGGCTTATCGTTGTTTTTTACAGAAATGTTGGCGATCGACTAGGAATGCCTTGGAGATCGACCAGTCGATCACAATCAACTGGTTGGTAACCACTGCATTGCATGGTTGCAACATAGCGGTGAGTGGCGGCCTTACAGATGGAATCGCTTAAGCAAATTTATTTGTAGGTCTTATTAAGGTATTTAAAAATAAAGAAAGTAAAACACAAAATAAGGAACCATTTACTCCTTCAGACCTGGAAAATGAAACAAAAGTAAAAAATGAGGCAAGATAATAGATATGCAAATATGGCCATCAAACCTCAATAGGACATTCTGGTTGCCACTTGACTTGATCACACACCAGGGTTCTCATCCTAACTACATTCTCACTCTCTCCTTACCTCTTTACCCTCAAGCCATATTTTTACCTCCTACCTGAACATCCTGTCTGTCATTCTCATCCTTTATCCTTTTGGTAGCGAGTGATTGACAATGAAAAACAACTCAAGCTCATATCTACTTCCCCAGAGTCAGATGAGCTTGTGGATACCATTTTTATGTTTCTGTGTGCAGTTTGATGGAAGTTGCTGACTAGCATTAGCGCAATGACTAAAAGTCTATGAGACTTCCAGTCATTGCGCTAACGCTAGTTAGTGTTGGCTCACAAACCTACCTCTAACTTCCTTCATACTGGATGCAGAGACTTACAAATGGTGTCCACTAGTTCATCTGACTCTCTGGAAGTAGATAAAGGGCTTCATTGCCAAAATCCCAAAGTATTCATTTAAGGCTTTAGACACACAATGGAGATTTTGTGTCCTAAAATGTAGTTAGTGATTTTTCAATGGGAGTCGAGCTACGATGGACAAAGGAGATTGTCAGTCATAAAACATACGATATGAGCTGTGCCGTGAACTTACCCATGCAACATTCTAAATAATGGGACCTCTGATACTGTACCTTGAGATTGCATTGTGTGTAACGCATGTATCACGCTATAACTAAATCATTTGTTAAACTAAAGTTACACTTGAAATAATGTAAACATCATAACAATCATAAATCAAGAATGTGTACAACGCATATTGTATATATGTAAGAATATGTAACAACGACAACAATTTCAACTGTTTATCATTTATTGTCCTCATTTACCTTTACCCAAGATGGTGACTTTGATTTTCTTATGTATTGTTAGGATTACACATTTAGTTTTGTTTGGGTCTGATGAAAAAGCAGACAGTTTGTATACTATGTGTGTTTTTTTGGACCAGGTGTGTTTCTTGGAGCATTGCTGTATCAATATGGTTTCTTGCTAGGATATCAAGACAGCTGTAAGGTTCTTCTTATTTATTTTGTACCTTTTATTTAACCAGGGAAAACCCATTGAGACCAGGGTCTCATTTACAAGGTTACCCTGGGAACAATGAATCAACATGATCAGGCTCAATACAGCAAATGGAATTAAAAGCGACAGATAAAATTACACATCAATCAAAATAAGTGCAGTTCTCCTTCACCACATTCCTCATCAAAGTTCCGAATTGACTATTCGAGACCAGAGTCAAGCCTCAAAGTAACCCGCAGGTCATTCCATGCGCTAGGGTCACAATAACTAAAAGTAATCTTTCTGGACTCTGTGGAGACCCGCAGAACCTCTACAACCAGCCAGTGTTGAGAGCAAGTCTGACGGTGGCTAGATTTCCAATTAAGAAGTGAGGTGTGGTAGTATGGGAGTTTCTAGAGAACTGCTTTATATACAAATAGCAGCCAATGTTGGGCCCTTCTGGTAGTCAGAGACTCCCAGCCAACAGAGCTATATAAAAGGCAATGATGTGTACAAAATTTGTCTCCAGTGATAAAATGCAGGGCTTTTTATAGATTTGATAAGACTATTTCAGCCTTTCAAATTCCAAGAGCGAATAGCTAGCGTTGCCATTGTAAAAGAAATATGAAAAAATATTAATGATGCCTCCAGCCCCCCCCCATGGTTCCCCCTGCCCTGCACTATCATTACAGGGTTGCAGCATAACAGTGAGTGGCAGCCTTACATATGGAATCTCTTAAGCGGCATATTTTTTTTTCGATCTTAAGGTATTTCAAAAATAAAAACTAGTTAAACATAATATAAGGAATCATTTATCAGACCTTTAAACATAAGTTTGCAGAATTGATGAGTAAGGGTGGGTAATGAAGAAAGAAAGAAAAGGAAAACAGTAGGCTAAATAAAACAGAAATGTAAGTCTCAACAGTCAAATAGGATGGCTGTAGGAGCAATAACCCTTGATCCATTATTCTCATTATTATTAGCAATAAGGTTTAAATGACCTTAAAACATGTTTAGGTCATTTTGTATAAAGCATTTTTGTGCTCTATGCTATGTGAACCAAAAATTTAAAAATAAAAGCACAGTACAAGAAACGCAGTCTATAATCTTCACAATAATTAATCGTGGCCAGTAGCACAACTCCCTGGGAAATAAATTCAGTAGTGTAAAAGGAGGTGGACAGCCATAAAAACATGTTGTATTTCTTTTTTTTAAGGAATTGTGCGGTAACCCATATGAGACTGGCCATTTATCCTTGACAGTAGTACAATAAAAATATTAGGGGAATAGCTTCCAATTTATAATGCCACATTTAGCCCATATAGGGATGCAATACACTGTATCCACACAAGCAAGCAGCACCAGTCTGTATGACGCTTCAAAATATTGTCCGTTGTTAACTAATTGGCATGGTGTCATCATTGTCTAAATGTCCTGGACAATAGGCAATATAATAATAACGAAGTCCAATGTTCAGCAATAATATCTAATTGAGGGTGTGTCCTCATCATTGTCTTATGCTGAGGACAGCACCATAGCCATAGGCAGGCTGCATGATTGGGCATAGATAGCATACCTGAGTATATGAGCCTGTCAAATTAGGGTTAGCCTAGATCTGTCGGATCGTCTCCTTGTGTGTTGGGCTTGATGTGCTTCTCAAAGAAGTCTTGAGCCTCCTCGGCAGTGGAAAACGTGTGTGTTGTATTCTGGAAGATCAAGATGAGTTTTGCCGGATGGATGAAGCCGCATCTCAGCTTGCGTAGCTGGGATCTCATCTAGTTGTAGGTCGCCCTCTGTTTCAGCAGCTCGGCATTCAGATCTGGGTAGATGCTGAACCTCCTCTCAGCATAGGTCAGAGGCCCCGATTCTGCTGTGAAGCAAACAAGTTGCCGTTTGACTTCAAAACTGTGGATCCGTACAATCATACACCGGGATCCGTTGCAGTTCACAACGTTTATCAGTGGCATGGGACCCAGCTTATTATATAAAGCTTAATAAATAAGGCTACCAAGCTGCTAGGAAAGAATCTGACTGAAATTAGCACTGAAGCGTGAAGTGAGAGGTGTGAAAACTGGCCTGTCTCCCCCTGTCTGGTACAGGTACCCCCGCCACACTCCCCCCTCTCTCCCAAGCTTTCGCTCGCCTCCAGTCTCCATTGTTGGGGCGAGTGACACTGAACTTACAATGGCTAGCCCCAAGTTGTTATATTTTCTCTTGGGTTTTATGCTATTTGCCTCAAGACTCCTGCGTGCTTTGTTGACTATGAACTTGCTTGTTTACCTAACCGTGGGACAGTCTGTTTGTTCCCAGACTCGGGACTCTGACTCTCTATTGGTTACACGGACTCTTGGCCTCCCATTCTATTCTAACCACCTATCGGCGGCTTTGTATTCATGTTACCTGATGAAATTGCTGTACAATATGATCTTGTTGCCATCTAATGCACATTCAAATGTTATAAATCAACACTGCAGAGCTCTCCCTGTCCTCTGCCATGCCCTGATTATAATACTGCTGATTTATACCTGGAAATGTGCATGTACAACCTGGCTCATCTACAGTTGTTAGCCCCAATTCTGATTTGTGCTCTGATATCTGCTTCACTGATTACTGCTCTTTTCCAAAGGCGGTGGAGTGGCAATCTTTACCAAGGAACACCTTCAGTGCTTGGTTGTCTCCACCAAGTCTGTCCCCACACAATTTGATTTGTTGGTTTTACACATGAAACTTTCAAATAACTCTTTGTTGACTGTTGCTGGGTGTTATCGGCCACCATCAGCACCGGCCTGTACCCTGAATGCCCTAAGCTCTCTCCTGGGCCCTTACACTAAGTTTGAATTTGCCCTTCTAGGTGACCTAAACTGGGACATGCTTAAACCACCTGACCAAGTCCTAAAGCAATGGGACTCCCTAAATCTTTCTCTGATTATTACCAATCCCACAAGGTATGACTCCAAACACCCAGAAAAGGCTACTCTCCTTGATGTTATCCTTACAAATAATCCTGATAGGTATCAGTCTGGTGTTTTCTGTAATGACCTTAGTGATCACTATTTTTACAGCCTGTGTTCGTAATGGCTGCTCAGTGAAACGCTTGCTAAAAAACTTTAATGAGCAAGCCTTCCTTCATGACCTGGCATCTGTAAATTGGTATGGAATCGGCTTGATCCCCACTGTAGAAGACGCTTGGACATTCTTTTTTAAATATTTTCAGTGGTATCGTTAACAAATACGCGCCCATCAAGAATATGAGAACAGCTTCAGCCCCTGGTTCGACTGTGATCTGGCAGAGTTACATGCTGACGGCGCGTGTTGCAAAATAAATGTACACATACATGTTATTCAATCATTACACCCACACTGCTCACACGTGTCAATGAGTGTCTGCATAGCCAGGAGCTAAAATAGAGCTTGGTTCTATTTGTGACGCTCAATGCGCTGCAAGTTCTGCCTCTCCCATCTCCTCATTGGTTTTTAGGAGCATATACCCACGTGCCATCTCCTCATTGGTTTTTAGGAGCATATACCCACGTACCATCTCCTCATTTGTTTTTAGAAGCATATACCCACGTGGGTGATTGAAAGATGAACTGAGGTCCACACTCCAGTCGGTTGTGGTAATTTACCGTAAAGTTTGTTGCCAACCGCCATATAAAGTTCGAAGAAGAAGAAGCCTGAAGGAAAGAGGAGAGATTACTAGAAACAAACTCGGTTGACCGGTTATCTGTGGATTAATTGTCGGAGTAAATGTTTAATGCTTTTCGATCTGTCCCCAAATTAATATAATTGGTTAGGGGTTTGTTTTGATATTTCAACCTGTGTGTCCTGATCCTGTCTAGTGTGGGTGTACAAAATCAACTTGCGCGCGTGTGGTCTGGTCAGCATGTTACTCTACCTCAAGAATTCCATTTGGCAAATCGCTCGGCACACGCATACTCAGGCTGACTGGCTCTCGTTCAGGCAAATTAGAAATAAGTGCACTCGGGGTATCCGGAAGGCCAAAGTTACTTATTTTAAGTAGCAGTTCTCTCTCTGTGGATCTAACCCCAATAAGTTCTGGAAAACAGTTAAAGACCTGGAGAATAAACCCTCCTCCTTACAGCTGCCCATGTCCGTTAATGTTGATGATGTGGTTGACAAGGAGCACATGGCTGAGCTCTTTAATCACCACTTAAGTCAGGATTACTATTTGACTCTACCATAGCCCCTTGCCCGTCCAACATTTCCTTATCTCCCACCCTTTCTTATGCGACTATATCCGATGCTCCTCCCTCTTTTTTCCCCTGCCCTGCTCCAAAGTTTCTACCTGCCGGTGGTCACTGAGTCCAGGTGCTAAAGGAGCTCCTTAAAATTGACCCCAAAAAAACCTCTGGGTCAGATGGTTTAGTCCCTCCTTTAAAGTTGCTGCCCTTATCATCGCCAAGCTTATCTCTGACCTTTTTACCCGGTCTCTCCTCTCTGGGGAGGTTCCCATTGGTTGGAAGGCAGCCACAGTGCGTCCTTTATTTAAAGGGTCAAGCTGATCCTAACTGTTATAGGCCAATTTCTATTTTCCCCTGTTTATCAAGTGTTGGAAAAACTTGTCAATAATCAACTGAGTGGTTTTCTTGATGTTTATAGTATTCTCTCTGGTATGCAGCCTGGTTTCCGCTCAGGTTATGGATGTGTTACTGCAACATTAACGGTCCTAAATAATGTCACCATTGCCCTTGATTCTAAGCAATGTTGTGCAGCTATTTTTATTGACTTGGCCATAGCTTTTGATACAGTAGGCCATTCCATTATTGGTGTCTCTGAGGGATCTTTGGCCTGGTTTGCTAACTACCTCTCTAAAAGAGTGCAGTGTATAAAGTCAGAACATCTGAACATCTGCTGTCTCAGCCATTGCCTGTCACCAAGGGAGTACCCCAAGGTTCGATCCTTGGCCCCACGCTCTTTTCAATTTACATCAACAGCATAGCTCAAGCAGTAGGAAGCTCTCTTTCATTTATGTGCAGATGATACAGTCTTATACTCAGCTGGCCCCTCCCGGATTTTGGGTTAAAAAATCAATAACAAAGCTTTCTTAGTGTCCAACAAGCTTTCTCTGCCCATAACCTTGTTCTGAACACCTCCAAAACAAACATCATGTGGTTTTGTAAGAAGAATGCCCTCTCCCCACCGGTTTGATTACTACCTCTGAGGGTTTAGAGCTTGAGGTAGTCACCTCATACAAGTACACGGGAATATATGGCTAGACGTTACACTATCCTTCTCTCAGCACATATCAAAGCTGCAGGCTAAGGTTAAATCTAGACTTGGTTTCCTCTATCGTAATTGCTTTTCTTTCACCACTGCTGCCAAACTAACCCTGATTCAGATGACCATCCTACCCATGCTAGATTACGGAGACGTAATTTATACATCGGCAGGTAAGGGTGCTCTTGAGCGGCGAGATGTTCTTTATCATTCGGCCATCATATTTGCCACCAATGCTCCTCATAGGACACATCACTGCACTCAATACTTATATACTACTCTGTAAACTGGTCATCTCTGTATACCCGTCGTAAGATCCACTGGTTGATGCTTATTTATAAAAACCCTCTTAGGCATCATTCCCCCCTATATGCCAGTCATATTCTGTTAAAGGTCCCCAAAGCACACATATCCCTGGGTCGCTCTTCTTTTCAGTTCGCTGCAGCTAGCGACTGGAACAAGCTGCAAAAAAAATAAAATAATGAACAGTTTTATCTCCATCTCTTCATTCAAAGACTCAATCATGGACACTTACTGACTGTTGTGGCTGCTTCGTGTGATGTATTGTTGTCTCTACCGTCTTGCCCTTTGTGTTGTTTTCTGTAACCCATAAATGTTTGTACCATGTTTTGCTGCTCCCATGTTGTGTTACTACCATGTTGTTGTCATGTTGTGTTGCTACCATGCTGTGTTTTCATGTGTTGCTGCCATGCTACAGTGAGGGAAAAAAGTATTTGATCCCCTGCTGATTTTGTACGTTTGCCCACTGACAAAGAAATGATCAGTCTATAATTTTAATGGTAGGTTTATTTGAACAGTGAGAGACAGAATAACAAAAAAATCCAGAAAACCGCATGTCAAAAATGTTATAAAATGATTTGCATTTTAATGAGGGAAATAAGGATTTAACCCTTCTGCAAAACATGACTTAGTACTTGGTGGCAAAACCCTTGTTGGCAATCACAGAGGTCAGACGTTTCTTGTAGTTGGCCACCAGGTTTGCACACATCTCAGGAGGGATTTTGTCCCACTCCTCTTTGCAGATCTTCTCCAAGTCATTAAGGTTTTGAGGCTGATGTTTGGCAACTCGAACCTTCAGCTCGCTCCACAGATTTTCTATGGGATTAAGGTCTGGAGACTGGCTAGGCCACTCCAGGACCTTAATGTGCTTCTTCTTAAGCCACTCCTTTGTTGCCTTGGCCGCGTGTTTTGGGTCATTGTCATGCTGGAATACCCATCCACGACCCATTTTCAATGCCCTGGCTGAGGGAAGGAGGTTCTCACCCAAGATTTGACGGTGCATGGCCCCGTCCATCGTCCCTTTGATGCGGTGAAGTTGTCCTGTCCCCTTAGCAAAAACACCCCCAAAGCATAATGTTTCCACCTCCATGTTTGACGGTGGGGATGGTGTTCTTGGGGTCATAGGCAGCATTCCTCCTCCTCCAAACACGGCGAGTTGAGTTGATGCCAAAGAGCTCCATTTTGGTCTCATCTGACCACAACACTTTCACCCAGTTGTCCTCTGAATCATTCAGATGTTCATTGGCAAACTTCAGACGGGCATGTATATGTGCTTTCTTGAGCAGGGGGACCTTGCGGGCGCTGCAGGATTTCAGTCCTTCGCGGTGTAGTGTGTTACCAATTGTTTTCTTGGTGACTATGGTCCCAGCTGCCTTGAGATCATTGACAAGATCCTCCCGTGTAGTTCTGGGCTGATTCCTTACCGTTCTCATGATCATTGCAACTCCACGAGGTGAGATCTTGCATGGAGCCCCAGGCCGAGGGAGATTGACAGTTCTTTTGTGTTTCTTCCATTTGCGAATAATCGCGCCAACTGTTGTCACCTTCTCACCAAGCTGCTTGGCGATGGTCTTGTAGCCCATTCCAGCCTTGTGTAGGTCTACAATCTTGTCCCTGACATCCTTGGAGAGCTCTTTGGTCTTGGCCATGGTGGAGAGTTTGGAATCTGATTGATTGATTGCTTCTGTGGACAGGTGTCTTTTATACAGGTAACAAGCTGAGATGAGGAGCACTCCCTTTAAGAGTGTGCGCCTAATCTCAGCTCGTTACCTGTATAAAAGACAACTGGGAGCCAGAAATCTTTCTGAGTGAGAGGGGGTCAAATACTTATTTCCCTCATTAAAATGCAAATCAATTTATAACATTTTTGACATGTGTTTTTCAGAATTTTTTTGTTGTTATTCTGTCTCTCACTGTTCAAATAAACCTAACATTAAAACTATAGACTGATCATTTCTTTGTCAGTGGGCAAACGTACAAAATCAGCAGGGGATCAAATACTTTTTCCCTCACTGTATGTTGTTGTCTTAGGTCTCTCTCTTTATGTAGTGTTGTGGTGTCTGTTGTTGTGATGTGTGTTTTGTCCCAGCCCTCGTCCCCCCAGGAGGCCTTTTGCCTTCTGGTAGGCCGTCATTGTAAATAGGAATTTGTTCTTAACTGACTTGTCTAGTTAAATAAAGGTTAAAATTATAATTTTTTAAAACCTTGTCCTGCCCGCCCAAACAGTTCATAGAAAAGATTGCTCATGAAGGAAGTTAGGTTGCCCGCTTCCACACCAGTTTCAAGTCGTGTGACCCGTACATTGAATTTATGGGAATGGTTTTCAAATGATTATGTTTTATTTTTTAGGAGGTTGATTTCCCCTTTTAGCTTAGTGTGCATTGTTTCCAGGTCATGGAGTCGTCCCTCTGTCACATTGTCTCAACGTTTTCAACATTAGTTGAGTAGGTATCCATTTTAGCAGTGCAAGATATTAATTTACTGGTTTTAATTGCAAGACAAGGGCAGAGGTAATTTCCTCACAAACAATCTATCAAATAGTAGTGGCCAACTCTTTCTGTTGTCGGGTTTTGAGAGCCGCAATGTTCCCGTAGGTGAATTGCTAGCTGCTGGAGTGAAATAGACCTGCTAGTTGTTCCTTATAATACAGTGTTGACACTAATTTGAAAATAAGTCAGTTAATTCACAGTTGTTTTGCAAAAGAAAGCCACGAGACAGCCAGGCCTTTCAATGCATACCACCGGAACTGGAAGAAACTAAAATTAAGAAATTATAAAATAATTTGACAACACTGTTTGTAAGGTTTTGACTTATATCAAGCTCAGTAAAAAAAATTGCAGTAGTCAAGTTTTCAAGATATTGAACTTTCAAGAAGCAAAGTGTCATGATTATATGGCCGGTGACACTTTGCTTCTTGAGAGTCCAATATCTTGAAAACTTGACTGCTGAAATGCAAAACATTTTGGGACTGTATCAACAGTGGACTAATGAAAAAGTTCCAAAAGATAGTTTTTGAGTGGAGTTCCCCTTTAAAGCCAGACTAAGTCAGTGGCAAAGATAGAACTATCCAAGCAGATGATAAGTCTCCTCAGATGTTGATATTTGGTTGCGTTGACAACCAAACAGAATTCAACATCACTAAATATCATTACATTTTAAATCAACTCGAGCTTGAAACGCTATGCCTATAGACCGAATCAGAATGTTTATAAACAAAGCTGTTCTTGTAGTTCTGGGTTGCGAAGGCATAGCGTTTCAAGCTCGAGTTGATTTAAAATGTAATGATATTTAGTGATGTTGAATTCTGTTTGGTTGTCAACGCAACCAAATATCAACATCTTGAGAAATCATAGAAAACCATATGGACACACCTACTCATTCAAAGGTTTTTCTTTATTTTTACTATTTTCTACATTGTAGAATAATAGTGAAGACATCAAAACTATGAAATGACACATATGGAATCATGTAGTAACCAAAAACGTGTTAAACAAATCAAAATATATTTTATATTTGAGATTCTTCAAAGTAGCCACCCTTTGCCTCAATGACAGCTTTGCACACTCTTTGTACACTCTTTTTTGGTTACTACATGATTCCATATGTGTTATTTCATAGTTGTGATATCTCACTATTATTCTGCAATGTAGAAAATAGTAAAAATAAAGAAAAACCCTTGAATGAGTAGGTGTGTCCAAATGTTTGACTGGTACTGTATATACATAACCATACATACAGTACCAGTCAAAAGTCTGGACACAACTACTCATTTAAGTGTTTTTTCTATATTTACATTTTTTGAAAATATTTTTTTACTATCTAGATAGTTTACTTCATTGGAGGAAATGCTAGCTTCATACATTGCAGCTGACCGGCTACATGTACCCTAGCCAGAGCCATGCATACATTTATTTTTCTCTAAATATAGTACATAGCCAGCCAGCTAGCTTCTAATTGCAATGTTGGATAGATAGATAGCTAACCTGATCCATATATGAAAATCGTGACAATTATCTCACTGTATTCTAATTTATCCAATCTTTAACCACTGGCACTGTGCAGCATGCATGTATGGAAAAAAAGTAGCTAGCTAGCTAATGTGAGCTAGCCCATATGTAGCCCCCAACCACCTAGAGCTAACTAGCAATTTAGCTAGCTGAATTCCAGTTATTGTCTTATTTTACATCTTGTTTGCCATAGCATTGGCTATCTTGCTAGCACGCATCGTTGATTCAGCAGTCAGGAAACAAAGACAACCCTCATTTTCAATTAATATTCTGGCTTGGTACATCACCACACATATATTTCCTTAACTGATGCCAATGATGGCTCCATAGCCTGCCATAAACCTTGTAGGCCTAGCAACTCGCTTATCAGAAATTGTACTAGCTAGCTAGCTATTTGTCTTCTATGGCAACAGGTAATCGCTGCAATTTGAGAGTTGTTTACAACTGCTAGCCAGATACCAGGTTTGGACTAGTTGCCTGCTGGCTTGCTAGTAGCTGATGTTATACATAGAAAAATAACAGCCTCTCTTTAAAGACTGATATTATTTATTGGCTGTGATGTGATATCTTTCTATATCATATGAATAACTGAACAGGCACGTGTTATCGTTGCTCGTTGTTTATTGCAAACAAACAATGTTGGATATTTTTAATTTTTACATTTTTTTAATTTAACCTTTATTTAACCAGGTGGGCTAGTTGTGAACAAGTTCTCATTTACAAATGCGATCTGGCCAAGATAAATTAAAGCAGTGCTACACAAACAACACAGAGTTTCACATGGAATAAACAAACATACAGTCAATAATACAATAGTCTCCAGCTTCAGTGATTTTTGCAGTTCGTGCTACGGGTGGGTGCTGCTATGATGACCAGTGAGCTGAGATAAGGCGGAGCTTTACCTAGCAAAGACTTATACAGTTGAAGTCGGAAGTTTACATACACTTTAGCCAAATACATTTAAACTCAGTTTTTCACAAATCCTGACATTTAATCTTAGTAATAATTCCCTGTCTTAGGTCAGTTAAGATCATCACTTTATTTTAAGAATGTGAAATGTCAGAATAATAGTAGAGATAATGATTTATTTCAGATTTTATTTCTTTCATCACATTCCCAGTGGTTCAGACGTTTACATACACTCAATTAGTAGTTGGTAGCATTGCATTTAAATTGTTTAACTTTGGTCAAACGTTTCAGATAGCCTTCCACAAGCTTCCCACAATAAGTTGGGTGAATTTTGGCCTATTCCTCCTGACAGAGCTGATGTAACTGAGTCAGGTTTGTAGGCCTCCTTGCTCGCACACGCTTTTTCAGTTCTGCCCACAAATTTTCTATAGGAGAGGGCAGGGCTTTGTGATGGCCAACCCAATACCTTGACTTTGTTGTCGTTAAGCCATTTTGCCACAACTTTGGAAGTATGCTTGGGGTCATTGTCCATTTGGAAGACCCATTTGCGACCAAGCTTTAACTTCCTGACGGATGTCTTGAGATGTTGCTTCAATATATCAACATATTTTCCTCCTCATGATGCCATCTATTTTGTGAAGTGCACCAGTCCCTCCTAGAGCAAAGCACCCCCACCCCAGTGCTTCATGGTTGGGAGGGTGTTCTTCGGCTTGCAAGCCTCCCCCCTTTTCCTCCAAACATAACTATGGTCATTATGGCCAACAGTTCTATTTTTATTTCATCAGACCAAAGGACATTTCTCCAAAAAGTACGATCTTTTCCCCATTTGCAGTTGAAAACCGTAGTCTGGCTTTTTTATGGCAGTGGCTTTTTCCTTGCTGAGCTTCCTTTCAGATTATGTCGACATAGGACTCGTTTTACTGTGGATATAGATACTTTTGTACCTGTTTCCTCCAGCATCTTCACAGGGTCCTTTTTTGTTGTTCTGGGATTGAGTTGCACTTTTCGCACCAAAGTACGTCCATCTCTAGTAGACAGACCTGAGCGGTATGACGGCTGCGTGGTCCCATGGTGTTTATACTTGCGTAGTATTGTTTGTACAGATAAACATGGTACCTTAAGGCGTTTTGAAATTGCTCCCAAGGATGAACCAGACTTGTGGAGGTCTACAAGTTATTTCTGAGGACTTGTCAGATTTCTTTTGATTTTCCCATGATGTCAAGCAAAGAGGCACTAAGTTTGAAGTTAGGCCTTGAAATACATCCACAGGTACACCTCCAATTGACTCAAATGATGTCAGAAGCTTCTAAAGCCATGACATCATTTTTCTGGAATTTTCCAAGCTGTTTAAAGGCACAGTCAACTTAGTGTATTTTTTGACCCACTGGAATTGTGACACAGTGAATTATAAGTGAAATAATCTCTCTGTAAACAATTGTTGGAAAAATTACTTGTGTTATGCACGAAGTAGATGTCCTAACCGACTTGCCAAAACTATAGTTTGTTAACAAGAAATTTGTGGAGTGGTTGAAAAACAAGTTTTAATGACTCCAACCTAAGTGTATGTAAACTTCCGACTTCAACAGTAGATGACCTGGAGCCAGTGGGTTTGGCGACAAATATGAAGCGAGGGCCAGCCAGCGAGAGCGTACAGGTCACAGTGGTGGGAAGTATATGGGGCTTTGGTGACAAAACAGATGGCACTGTGATAGACTGCATCCAATTTGCTGAGTAGAGTGTTGGAGGCTATTTTATAAATGACATCGCCGAAGTCAAGGATCGGTAGGAGAGTCAGTTTTACGAGGGTATGTTTGGCAGCATGAGTGAAGGATGCTTTGTTGCGAAATAGAAAGCTCATTCTTGATTTAATTTTGGATTGGAGATGTTTGATATGAGTCTGGAAGGAGAGTTTACAGTCTAACCAGACACCTAGGTATTTGTAGTTGTCCACATATTCTAAGTCAGAACCGTCCAGAGTAGTGATGCTGGACGGGCAGGCAGGTATGGGCAGCGATCGGTTGAAGAGCATGCATTTAGTTTTACTTGCATTTAAGAGCAGTTGGAGACCACGGAAGGCACATTAGGATATGGCACATTAACCTCACATAGTGGCTCACTTTCACCATCTGACGGATATTTTTGGGATTGCAGAATGAAATAGCACCGTGACATTGACAATGGTTCATCTTATTGGAAAGTCGCTGCATTATGTGATTACTGATTTGTAAAAACAGAGCACAGCCATGCAGAGAACCATGCACAGAGACATCAATAATAATTTGTTCTATTGTATTGTCTGTTTTTAGTTGAATTCTGGGTTGAATTGAAACAATGGCTGTTGATTACTTTGCTAATGCTATATAGGCCTAAAAAGCATCATTGGTGATATATGAGTAATCTAGTATATTTACATTTAATTTGCTCTGTTAAACCTACCTTTTAGAATGACTTCGATAGCAACAGTACATTTATTTAATTTTTAAGTGGAGGTCTCTCAACAGTCATTCTCACGATAGCACATTGGTAATAGCCAGTGACAAACATCAATACTAAGCTGGGCTTGGTTAAAATCCTGGATGGGTGACCAAAGTGTAGCTGTAGATAGATACATTCTCCAGTAGGAGGTGATGCTTAGCCTAATTTGTTTGTGATAGTAGATATAACATTGAAGATCTGATGTTGTTTTAAAGGTACAAATTCAACATATTGTATACAAGTAGAGGTCGACCGATTAATCGGAATGGCTGATTAATTAGGGCCGATTTCATGTTTTCATAACAATCGGTAATCGGTATTTTGGGCCGCCGATTTCTTTGTTTCTTTTTTAACTTTTTTTTTTAAACCTTTATTTAACTAGGCAAGTCAGTTAAGAACACATTCTTATTTTCAATGACGGCCTTGGAACGGTGGGTTAACTGCCTTGTTCAGGGGCAGAATGACAGATTTTTACCTTGTCAGCTCAGGGATTCAATCTTACAACCTTATGGTTAACTAGTCCATCGCTCTAACCACCTGCTTTACGTTGCACTCCACGAGGAGCCTGCCTGTTACGCAAATGCAGTAAGAAGCCAAGGTAAGTTGCTAGCTAGCATTAAACTTATCTTATAAAAAACAATCAATCAATCATAATCACTAGTTAACTACACATGGTTGATTATATTACTAGTTTATCTAGCCTGTCCTGCGTTGCATGTAATCGATGTGGTGCGCATTCGCGAAAAGGGACTGTCTTTGCTCCGACGTGTACCTAACCATAAACATCAATGCCTTTCTTAAAATCAATACACAGAAGTATATATTTTTAAACCTGCTTATTTAGCCAAAAGAAGTCCAGGTTAGCAGGCAATATTAACCAGGTGAAATTGTGTCAGTGCTCTTGCGTTCCTTGCACGCAGAATCAGGGTATATGCAACCGTTTGGGCCACCTGGCTCGTTGCGAACTAATTTGCCAGAATTTTACGTAATTATGACATAACATTGGAGGTTGTGCAATATAACAGGAACATTTAGACTTATGGATGCCACCCGTTAGGTAAAATACGGAACGGTTCCGTATTTCACTGAAAGAATAAATGTGATAGTTTCTGGATTCGACCATATTAATGACCTAAGGCTCGTGTTTCTGTGTGTTATTATGTTATAATTAAGTCTATGATTTGATAGAGCAGTCTGAATGAGCGGTGGTAGGCACCAGCAGGCTCGTAAGCGTTCATTCAAAATAGCACTTTTGTGCATTTTGCCAGCAGCCCTTCGCAATGCATTGCGCTGTTTATGACTTCAAGCCTATCAACTCCCAAGATTAGGCTGGTGTAACCGATGTGAAATGGCTAGCTAGTTAGCCGGGTGCGCGCTAATAGCGTTTCAAACATCACTCGCTCTGAGACTTGGAGTAGTTGTTCCCCTTGCTCTGCATGGGTAACGCTGCTTCGAGGGTGGCTGCTGTCGATGTGTTCCTGGTTCGAGCCCAGGTAGGAGCGAGGAGAGGGACGGAAGCTATACTGTTACACTGGCAATACTAAAGTGCCTATAAGAACATCCAATAGTCAAAGGTATATGAAATACAAATCGTATAGAGCGAAATAGTCCTATAATTCCTATAATAACTACAACCTAAAACGTCTTACCTGGGAATATTGAAGACTCATGTTAAAAGGAACCACCAGCTTTCATATGTTCTCATGTTCAGAGCAAGGTACTTAAACGTTAGCTTTCTTACATGGCACACATTGCACTTTTACTTTCTTCTCCAACACTTTGTTTTTGCATTATTTAAACCAGATTGAACATGTTTCATTATTTATTTGAGTCTAAATTGATTTTATTGATGTATTATATTAAGTTAAAATAAGTGTTCATTCAGTATTGTTGTAATTGTCATTATTACAAATAAATAAATAAAAGAATAGGCCGATTAATCGGTAGCGGCTTTTTTGGTCCTCCAATAATCGGTGTCGGTATCGGCGTTGAAAAATCATAATCGGTCGACCTCTATATACAAGGTTTGTCTATGTTGAAATTGGGTTACCATGATGACACTCTCAAAACAACATTGATGACCTTTTTAAAATCCTGTGTATTTTTCCACGTAGATTCCACGTCACAATACGTTGACAAATTATGTTTCAAACGACATTGATTCCACCAGTTTGTGCCCAGTGGGTTGTTTATGTTGTTTTATTATGACAAACTTGGTGACACAAGCCACCAAACCATGCGAGGATGTGATCATTAAGGGACAACATGCAGCTGATTGTAGGAAAGATACAATTCCTGGGAATATACTAGAAACACATGCCAGTAATTTTCCCAGGTTTTCCAGTTAATTGTGGACGTAATGCTGTAGGAGTCCTCAACTGCAATGTTATTCTTTTATAGTGTGTATTTTTGTTTATTTGCCCTTGTGTGACTGTCAGTGTTTTGACTTATTGTTGGCAGGTGATGATGTTGATATTGTACTTTTTTTTGACATTAGGGGGACAATGCAAGTTTCAGAGAAAAACACATCATACGTGCACTTCACTGAATGGGTTTGAAAATAAATGGGATGTTTTGTTAAGAAAGGGGGAAGGGTGAAGAAGGAGAGAAATAACAGAGAGTGAGTGTGAAAGGGAGGGAGAGGGGAAAAAGGGGCTGGCATTCTTAAAATGCTGTGAAAGCCAGATCGAAAATAATAAAACAGAGAGAAAGGGAGAGTGAGGGAAAGAGGAAGGGGAGAAAAGGAGGGAAGGAAATTGTCTGAGAGCAGAGGTAACGGAAGAGTGAGTCGTCCACGCCAGGAGCGCCGCACCACTCGTTTTGACTAGCACTCATTTAGGGATTTTTTTTTTCTCTTTTCATTTTTCTCTCTTTTTTTTCCTGCGTAGCTAGGGCTCTCTGGTTTGCTCACTTGTTTTCCCTGTCTTCTCTTTCTTCCTTTCTTTCTCGCTCTCGGCCTCACACAAAGGCTGGTGGAGAAAGCCTGCAATCTGTTTAAATAGCCCGGACGGAGCGTGCGGGAGGGAGGGATAGAGAGAAAGAGAAAGACAGACAGAGAGAAGATATTTGCGATCGACAAGAGGAGAAGAGAGGCGATTGCTGGCGGATGCTGACTGGAAAAGAGCTGTTTATGCCCCGGAGATAAAAGACTATCCGACCAAGCTCACCTCCCTGTCCTGACCCCACCTACAGCCCCTCTCGCCACCCTGCCCCCCCCCCCCCCCCCCCCCCCCCTACAGCCCCTCTCGCCACCCAGCCCGCTTTCAAGTATGGAACAGCTGGGAGTAAGGTGAAGAAGGGTGCTTCTGGACAACAAGCAGTGGATAGAGACTGAATAAGGAGAAAAGGAGGAGAGGAGGGAGGGAGGGAGGAAGGGATAGCCTACCCTCAGGACACACTGAGAATCCCCCCTGCCTACTTTTTTTCTATTCTTGTGTTCTGCCACTGCCATGTGCCTGTCTTGATCTGAAGAATGTGGAGACAGCATTTCCCAGGCAAGGAGCATGTTTCCTGTTGGTCGTTCTGTGAGTGTGTGCTTGCGTGTGGGTCGGAGTGTGTGTGTAGAGGGGGGGGTCTGTCAAGGCAATTGAACCTCAACGTGTCTGCAATGAAGTGTGTCATGAAAGAATGTGTGTGTGTGTGCATATGTCTCTACTTGGCTTGAAACCAGTGAACTGTGTAAATCCAAGGGGAAGGAAAGCGAGTGAGCAGAGAAGATGGAGGGGGGATGTATTGAGATTGAGGGATTGTTGGGAGGAGGTCATTGATGAATTGTCATGCGTGTGTCTTCCAGTTGGGAAGTAGTGTGAGTGAGTGATATCTGTATGTTCTAATACAGTGCTTAGCTCCTGTGTAAACAGTATAGTTATTACCACAATAAATCGCTGAGAGCTTGTGTCTATACGGCAGGCAGGTGTGTGTGTGTGTGTGTGTGTGTGTGTGTGTGTGTGTGTGTGTGTGTGTGTGTGTGTGTGTGTGTGTGTGTGTGTGTGTGTGTGTGTGTGTGTGTGTGCTTCCCTCCCTGTGGTGTACGGTCCCTTGGTGGTTCCCTGTGTAAAGAAAGCCAGTGTGGTTGAATGGGAGCTGAAGTGTGCTGTCCACTAGTCGCCTGCTTTTGTCTCTGGCCCCAATTGTGCTCTAGAGAGCAAGTCTGGCTGGAGAAGCACAAAGGCTGCCATTTAGGAAGGACAGACATCTCTCTTTCATTCTCCCTCACTCTATCATGGTCTCGTTATCTCTCATTCCTTCTCCCTGTATTTTCTTTCTTTCTGCCCCCTCTGGCTCTTTTTTCCCCTTTTTTCTATTTCACCTTTATTTAACTAGGCAAGTCAGTTAAGAACACATTCTCATTTACATTGACGGTCTACTCTGGCCAAACCCAGACAGCGCTGGGCCAATTGTGCGCCTCCCTATGGGACTCCCAATCACGGCCGGTTGTGATACAGCCTGGATTCGAACGTCTGTTAGAACCTCTTGAGGATACCCTAGGATAGGGGGCGCCACAGCGCATTTTGAAAAAAAATCGTTCCCATTTTCAACGGCCTACTAATCAAACTCAGAAGATAGGGCATGCATATACTTATTATATATGGATAGAAAACACTCTAAAGTTTCTAAAACTGTTTGAATGGTGTCTGTGAGTATAACAGAACTCATTTGGCAGGCAAAACCCTGAGACATTTTCTGACAGGAAGTGGATACCTGATGTGTTGTATTGAGTTCTAACCTATCCCATTGAAAAACACAGGGGTTTAGGAATATTTTGGCACTTCCTATTGCTTCCACTAGATGTCGCCAGTCCTTTCACAGTGGTTTGAGCCTTATAGAGTCAAAACTCAGTGAATGACAGGAGTTTGAAATTGGTCACAGGGGATGGGCCATCACCATTATGACGCCGGCGGCCATGTCTGCCCCCACCTTTGGAAACGGTTTTAAAGGCAATGAAATCATCCCCCTCGAATCTTATTGGCTCTCTTGGTGTTAGTGGCCCTGAACATTTATTTTATACAACGTTTGACATGTTTGAACGAACCTACATGCGCGAGGATTGCTTTCAGTATGAAGTGCAGAGCTGCGTTTGGAGAGAGCCATAGGACGCGCTACCAACATCAGGCTAATGGAACGTGAAGTATGGACTTTTTGACCGAAAATACATCTGTTGTGGACCTGGGATGCTTTCTGATGAAGACAACTAAAGGTAGGCGATTATTGACAATATTATTGAAGATGAGATGGTTCATACTGTTGCATCCAAGATGGCGCCGAGCACTGTATATTAGCTGATTTTCTGAGTATCGCATCTCCTTTTATCGCAAAGTGTGATTACCCAGTAAAGTTAATTTAAAATCTGGTATGACGGGTGTTCTCAAGAGATATTCATCTATAAATGTTAGATTGACAATATACATTTAAAAAATCGTTATAGTATAGCAATTTATTGAAACGTAGCATTGTTTACCGGGACGCTTTTGAGGGGAAATTAGGTAGTCAACGTCAGACAGAGATGTAAAATGCTGTTTTTATATATAAATATGACCTTTATTGAACAAAAGAATGCATGCATTGTATAACATGATGTCCTAGGGGTGCCATCTGATGAAGTTTGTAAAAGGTTAGTGCTACATTTAGCTGTTTATTGATAATATGTGATGGAAGTGGTTGGTCGGAAAATGGCTATGAAGCTGCTTTTTACGATGGACTCATCTAATATAATCTAATGATTTGCTTTTCCTGTAAAACCTTTTTGAAATCGGACGACGTGGGTCGATTCAGGAGAGGTGTATCTATAAAAAAAAAAAAAAAATATTTTTAATTTTTGTAAAAAATTATGATAATTTTTTAATGCTAATTGGCGATATGATTTTTCGCTGGATTTTGATCCCGCTAACGGGATCAGATGCTCAAGAGGTTAGTGACGCCTCTAGCACTGAGATGCAGTGCCTTAGACCGCTGCGCCACTCGGAAGCTCTTGGCAGCGGAGTGGTTGGTTTAGTGGGGCTGGTAACAGGGCAGGGGCAGCAGGGTGTTGATAAGGGTGGGGAAGGATGGCAGGCAGAGGGAGGACAAGCAGGGGCTTTGTGTGTCTACAGGGGGGATAGGGTGTGCTGGGTGGGGGGGTGAAGGGGGGCAGGGCGCCGTATGGTCGAGGGGGCCTGGAAGGGAAAAACCTGCCAACAAAAGAAGATTATATGGCCTCTACCCTCTTGCTCTCTCTCTCTCTTGCTGTTGCTCACACACAAGCATACACACAGTACCGTAGCTCATGTTCTGACACCGTGCTATGTGTGCGTGGGTGTGTGTGTGGGTGTGTGTGTGGGTGTGTGCCTGGGTGTGTGTGTGTGCCTGGGTGTGTGTTTTTGGCCCTCTCTGAGGCAATGCAGTGTTCCAGTGCTCTGGCTGAGCTCACTGCTGTCTCACTGCCCATCCACATACTGTCTCTCTGCACCAGGACTCAAACTATGCTGCCATTGGCTACTGACCAGCCATAGACATACTTTACTCTTATTCAGGTTTGCTGGCATTTATTGATAGACGAAGTCATAACACATATTAACACACCTCTCTTTGTCATTTTCTTAGTGGAGTCAGAACCTCTCTTTCTTTCTCGGTGTGCCAGTTTTGGAGGCCTGTTATTTTGAGTGAAGCTGTTTTATAATACCATTGGTTGCCAGATTGAGTCAGGAGAGTGAGACCCCATTCTGAGCAGACCTGTAACCGTGGCCTCAGCTTGGGAGTTGCTAGGTAACAAGAACCAGCTGTTGGTCCTAAGCCATTGAGCCCTTCTTAGCTCTTCGTCTACAGTAGGAAAGAGAGCAGTTTCTACAAAACCCCATTCTGAACTGGGCGACCGCACCGTAGCAGAGCCATGACATCACCGTGCCGTGGAAAATCCTCCTCACTTCCTTTTGTTTTCTCAGTTTTATTGTTTAGTGGGCTGGAGACTAGAGGCCAGGGGGAGATATATTGTATTTGTCACACACAGAATTGAGTCATTGGGGCTGTGGTTAGCCTGTGTTTGGTCACCTTACACTCTCCTCCAGGAGAGAGAGAAGGGGAGAAAGACAGAACGACAGTGAATGGGTGGTTTAGATTGAAAGAGACAGCCTTTCCTGTTATCTGTTGTGGAAAATCGGCTCAGGGGTACAGGGGGAGTGCAACACTCCCTTATTTAGTCAAACTAGCTCACTGTTATATTAGGGAGTATGCTAACCTGTTTTGTTTCAGGACATTGTTACTGGAGCTCTGCAGCATGCAACATGTAAACAACAACAAATTGCGTAGGTGAGTGGGAGGCCCCGGTGCCCAACTGAGCAAGAGGACAAGTACATTAGAGTGTCTAGTTTGAGAAACAGACGTCTCACAAGTCCTCAACTGGCAGGTTCATTAAATAGTACCCGCAAAACACCAGTCTCAATGTCAACAGTGAAGAGACGACTCCGGGATGCTGGCCTTCTAGGCAGAGTTGCAAAGAAAAAGCCATATCTCAGAATGGCCAATAAAAAGAAAAGAGTAAGATGGGCAAAAGAACACAGACACTGGACAGAGGAACTCTGCCTAGAAGGCCAGCATCCCGGAGTCGCCTCTTCATTGTTGACATTGAGACTGGTGTTTTGCGGGTACTATTTAATGAAGCTGCCAGTTGAGGACTTGTGAGACGTCTGTTTCTCAAACTAGACACTAATGTACTTGTCCTCTTGCTAAGTTGTGCACCAGGGCCTCCCACTCCTCTTTCTATTCTGGTTAGAGCCAATTTCTGTTGTTCTGTGAAGGGAGTAGTACACAGCGTTGTACGAGATCTTCAGTTTCTTGGTAATTTCTCACATGAAATGGCCTTCATTTCTCAGAATAAGAATAGACTGACGAGTTTCAGAAGAAAGTTCTTTGTTTCTGGTCCTTTTGAGCCTGTAATAGAACCCACAAATGCTGATGCTCCAGATACTCAACTAGTCTAAAGGCCAGTTTTATTGATTCTTTAATCAGAACAACAGTTTTCAGCTGTGCTAACATAATTGCAAAAGGGTTTTCTAATGATCAACCTACCCTTTTAAAATGATGAACTTGGATTAGCTGACACAACATGCCTTTGGAACACAGGAGAGATGGTTGCTGATAATGGGCCTCTGTACGCCTATGTAGATATTCCATATAAAATCAGCCGTTTCCTGCTACAATAGTCATTTACAACATTAACAATGTCTACACTGTATTTCTGATCAATTTTATGTTATTTTAATGGACAAGAAATGTGCTTTCCTTTCAAAAACAAGGACATTTCTAAGTGACCCCAAACTTTTGAATGGTAGTGTATATATATTTGTTTTGTTCAAATGTAAATGTGAGAGTTAGGCTATATGGAGGAGATTACTGAGTAGTTTGGTTCATCAGGCGGACCCCCAGTCTTCACTTGAAGTTATTGAGGGATGATGATATTTTGGCAATGTGAAGATAAGAGTTCCAGAGTATGGTACCTCTATATCTGATAGAGAATTGACTATTGGAGATGTAGCAGTGGGGAAGGTGAAGGTTATCGCAGTGTCTTGTGTTATATAGATGGATTTCAGGATTAATCTGGAAGAATCCAATGAAGGGTTTAAGTAAACTGTCTGTGAAGTATTTGTAGATGAAAGTGTATAATTGGCGTACACTAATGTCGTAAATAGACAAGATATTGAGTTTCTTAAACAAAGGTGCAGATGGAGCCAGGTAATTATAGGAGGTGGCTAGTCTTACAAAATGTATTTTGTATGATGAGTACAATGTGTAGGTAGGAGGTGTGTATATACTGATCCAGACAATATTACAGTAAATTAAATATGGGTAAATTGAGCTATAGTATAGAGTTAGGAAGCAAGCTTGATGAACCAAACCATTCATCTTTCTGATGAAGCCAGCAGATTTCATCACTTTGCTGCAGACAATTTGAGTATGATCTTTCCAGGATAACTTTCCATCAATTAGAATTCTGAGGAATCTAGTGCATGTGACTAGTTCAATTTAATTCCCACCAATTGAGATTCTGGCTCTTTTTTGTTGTTGTTGCAGTATTTCTTATTCTTACTAGTGAATAAAATAGTTGGATTTTTTTACATTTAAAGATGTTTTTTTTAAAATTTGGAATCATTCAGAAAATTTGGCCATACCTTAGTTGGCGTCATTAATTAGTGAATCAAAATTATTGTGTGATGATAAAATCAAATTGGTGTCATCAGCAAAGAGACTGGGAAGTACAGTAGAAGACACAGCAGCAAGGTCATTGATATAGATTAGGAATAACAAAGGTCCAATTATTGAACCCTGTGGGACGCCACAGGATATCTTGGCTCTGGGAGATGCACAGCCATTTGCATGAACAAATTGTTCTCTGACATAAACATAACTATATAGCCAATTATATGTATAGTCATAAAAACTGTAATAATGCAATTTAGAAAGTAATATTTATTGATCAACCATGTCAAATGCTTTGGATGAATCTAAAAAGATGCCAAGAGCGTATTGATTGTTGTTACAGTTAACTCCATCACCTCCATTACATCAGGAGGATCAAACTGAAGCAGAGAAGGGTAGTGTCCTTTAATGTAATCCAATGAAATATAACTCAAGTTCCAAGAAAAAGTGTGGGATCGTTGAGGGATCATTTCTCAATTGTTTTGCTCTATTTAGGAAATTATTCTCCTCTAAATCTGTGACTCACCCTCTGGCAGCAGAGAATAGGAACTGTCTGATCAGACATCCAAATGGGAACTAGACACTCCATCGTATTATCTGAGGGAAAAGCTAATTTCTACGAAGGAATTTAGAGGCGGCCTTTATATTTCACTTGTCAGAATCCAAAAAGGATTTTAGTGGCGGAACATCTGGGCTTCATCTGTGGGTGGATGTTAATGTCTCTCTGCTCTCTGCCAGCTTCTTTCATACTCCAAGAAATCATCTAGATTGCGGCTGTAGTTGGCCAGGTGTCTAACTCATCCAATGAGAAGTATCACAACAACACTGCATGGTGGTGACACACTTCCTTCCTTGAGTCTCAGAGCAACGTGATCTATTGGTTGTGTTAGTGTTTTTTGATAGACCATATGCTAAATACAAAGCATCTTCTGTGTTTGCGTGGCTCAGTGTAGTAATCGATTCTCTTTTAACTATGAAGTGTATCATTGTATCAAATTGGTGGCTTCAAAAGGTACAGTGGCATCTTTATCCATTAAAACAAAGGGCTAATTTTTCATTTTCCCCCGCAAGATGAGGCTAGTATTTTGTCTAGTGTGTATTTTCTCCACCCTGTTTTGGCTAGTGTCTACCCCGCACTGGTTTCCAATGACACAGGCTTTGGGTGGGGCTCATGCTAGCCTGCCAAACACCCATAGTGGTGCTAAACAGACCATAGCCTTTAGTACAGAGAAGGGTGGGTCGTTCCACCTCAAAAAGCACTAGAAAGAGGATTTTATCACCCACCATCTCAGATTGTTCTGAAATAATTTCTGTAGTTAGTAACATAAGATTAGCATTCCTGAAACATTATTGTATTGATATATAATTTGATCTTCTGAGAAATTAAGCATTTTTTTGTTTGTTTTGTATTTTACCCCCCTTTTCTCCCCAATTTTGTGATATCCAATTGCGATCCAATTACGATCTTGTCTCATCACTGCAACTCCCCAATGGGCTCGGGAGAGGCGAAGGTCGAGTCATGCGTCCTCCGAAACATGACCCACCAAACCGCGCTTCTTAACACCTGCCCGCTTAACCTGGAAGCCAGGCGCAGCAATGTGTCGGAGGAAAACACTGTACAACTGGTGACACGAGTTAGTGTGCATGCTCCCGGCCCGCCACAAGGAGTCGCTAGAGAGCGATGGGACAAGGACATCCCGGCCGGCCAAACCCTCCCCTAATCCGGATGACGCTAGGCCAATTGTGCGCCGCCTCATGGGTCTGGCAGCAGAGAATAGGAACTGTCTGATCAGACATCCAAATGGGAACTAGACACTCCATCGTATTATCTGAGGGAAAAGCTCATTTCTACGAAGGAATTTAGAGGCGGCCTTTATATTTCACTTGTCAGAATCCAAAAAGGATTTTAGTGGCAGAACATCTGGGCTTCATTTGTGGGTGGATGTTAATGTCTCTCTGCTCTCTGCCAGCTTCTTTCATACTCCAAGATATCATCTAGATCGCGGCTGTAGTTGGCCAGGTGTCTAACTCATAGTTGGCCAGCTGTCCCAGCCGGTTGCGGCCGGCTGGGACACAGCCTGGCATCGAACCCGGGTCTGTAGTAACACCTCTAGTGCATAATGCAATGCAGTGCATTAGACCGTGGCGCTAATTCGGGAGGCATCCATTTTAATTTATAGGATTCATATAATATTCAATAAATATAGCACTTAACATCCGATTTGGCGAACACTTTTTGAATGATGAGTTAACCATGAGGAATCCAAATATATTGTGAAAAGTCACCCACGGACCCCTCACACCCCACGCCAGTCCTACCCCCAACCATGACTATAAAGCAGGGTTCCCAACTGGATTTGGCCCACGGTTGTTTTATTTGGCCCCCCCAAGTTTTCTGAGCAATGGCATTTTTATTGTTGGATGTAAAACACTGTTAAAAAACAGGAAAAAGGATTTTAATTTTGGAAATCTGTTCCCAAGTATTCCCACGCATAATAGAGATGTTGTGATTGTATACAAATGTAAGCAAGGTTTGAAATGATTATATTTTTTGTCAAATATTATATCGGTTTGGGCTTCTTGCAGTCAAATTTGCAGACTACAAATGATTTGTAATTTTGTTCCAGCCCCCCAACCATCTGCTCAATAAAAAATCAGCCCACGGCTGAATCTAGTTGATGATCACTGGTATATACTGTAGTATCAGTTATGTAAGTAGTATGGAGCTGCGGCTCAGAGTATTGCTTCTTAATCCTATATAATGTATTCTCAGTGAATTTGGTGATTGTTGATGTCATACCTTGTCCATAAACAGGAACAGCATAATCTAGTGGTCAAAACCTGGTAATATCAGGATGTGGGATGGAATATAAACCAAACAACTTCAATGACTAATTTCTCTGAACAGGAAAACAAAAACATCACCAAATTTACTGAGATTACATACAACGTACATATGTACAACAATTCTCCAAGTAGCAGCTCCATACTACTTGTCAGACATAGAAAACGGATACTGTATACTTGTTGATGGGGTGGGATTGGCGTGGGGTGTGGACGGTCCGTGGGTGGTTTTTGAACATTTCGTTGGATTCCTCATGTCTTTCTCATTGTTAGAAAAATGTTGGGTCCAGACTTGAACACAATTGAGCATCTCTGGAGAGTCCTGAAAATAGCTGTGCAGCGATGCTCCCCATCCAACCTGACAGAGCTTGAGAGGATCTGCTGAGAAGAATGGGAGAAACTCCCCAAATACAGGTGTGCCAAGCTTGTAGCATCATACCCAAGAAGACTCGAGGCTGTAATCGCTGCCAAAGGTCGACTAACCGGTGCCCCCGCACATTGAGTCTGTACCGGTACCCCCTGTATATAGCCTCGTTATTGTTATTTTACTGCTGCTCTTTAATTATTTGTTACTTTTCTTTCTTTTTTTGTTGTTGTATTTTTCTTACCTGCATTGTTGGTTAAGGGCTTTTAAGTAAGCATGTGACAAATAGCATTTGATTTGATTAGTAGCCTATAAGTGCTGATTTAGGACCACAAGTGGGTTTAATTGGACACACAACTGTAACTTCATGGTTGGTTACCAGACCACTCAGTGGCGGAGGATAAATATCAGGAACCACAACAAGGAACTTCACCGGTTGGCCAGACACGGCCTTGCAGCGGTCCTTGGGGATGTTAGCTGGCACAAATGTAGATCTCATGAGCTAGTTTTAATTTCAGTGATCTTCAAGGAAGAGTCAGACTCTGTCTGTTAGCAAATTGGTTGAGGATCACTGCTTGGGTAGCTAACACAAGTCTTGGTGTCTCCAGCAACATTACTTATCACGTGACTGGTCCTGGACCAGCTGTGGGGATGAGATCTCAGAGGACACGTCAGTTCAGTAAGGATGAGGGATCCCATGGGGAAGATGGCTAGTCAACAAGACCGGCTGAACTGGATAAATCCACTCTAACTGTGTGTGTGTGTGTGTGTGTGTGTGTGTGTGTGTGTGTGTGTGTGTGTGTGTGTGTGTGTGTGTGTGTGTGTGTGTGTGTGTGTGTGTGTGTGTGTGTGCTGGTGGGTTTGTGCACGTGGGTTGGTGGGTTTGTGCACGTGGGTGTGAGCATATCTGTTAATCTCCACTCTATTTTCAGATTATTCAGAACATGTATGCATACATTAGCATTTTATTATGTCGTTGAGAACATTCTGGAACAGTATGGAGTTGTAGCACATTTGACGTGATGTGACTTGCATTTGACTTTACAGGAGGCTGCTGAGGGGAGGACAGCTAATAATAATGGCTGGAATGGAATGGGAACCATGTGTTTGATGTGTTTGATACCATTCCATGTATTCCGTTATAGCTATTATTATGAGCCCGTCCTCCCCAATTAAGGTGCCACTGGCCGCCTGTGGTTGACTTGCCTCATGTCATTTTCTCCCAGGCTGCTTTAAAGGGATACTTTGGGATTTTATCTTCTTCCCCGGAGTCAGATGAACGTGTGGACACCATTTTTATGTCTCTGCGTGCGGTTTGAAGGAAGTTGCTCACTATTGCTAGCACAATTGCTAACTAGCATTAGCACAATGACTGAAAGTCTATGGGTATCTGCTAGCATGCTAGTAGATGCCCATAGACTGCCAGTCATTGCGTTGATGCTATTTAGCATTGGGTCACAAAACTACCTCTTAACTTTCTTCATACTGGACAGAGACTAAAAAATGTTATCCATGAGTTCCTCTGACTCTGAGGAAGTAGATAAAGGGCCTCATTGCCAAAATCCCAAAGTATCCCTTTAAGAAGCTCTTCAGAATTACTGACCAGGTATTAGGTCCTCATTAAGCTCTCATTAGTAGCTAATTAGCCAGCAATGTATCATGTATTTAGCAGAGCTTCTTGCTCTGACTTATTAGGGTGCTGAAAGTCTATTAACCACAAGGAAATAATTAATCATCAGTATTTTGACCCACTTCCGACTGTTGCCAGTATTTTGCTTGCCTCTAAACTGTGTGTGAGTGTGACCCTCTGCTCCCAGCTAATAGGGTATTTGAAGGAGGTTGTGCTCACCAATTCTGTGCTATGTTAATGGAGTCTGCAGGAGTGTAAGGAGATTCAGGCGTGTGTCTGTGGAACAGTATTTTACTTCAGAGCGCCCTGCACACAGTCGGGCTAGTGCCAACTTGAAGTCTTCCTGACTTCGGAGTCTGGCAAGGCTGCTTGGTGTTGTAGTCACGATGCGTCGATAATGAAGGGGCTGTGCGTTTTTACTGGTTGGTTCTTCTGTGTCTTTCTCACTCAAGAACCCACATGGACAACGACACATAGCCCCTGAAAGCTGCCCCTTTCCAATACAACTGTTAGATTTTCAAATCCAGGTCTCAAACCCCCCCCCCCCCCCCCAAAGAAAGAAAGAAAAAAAAAAACATTTAAGAGAACCAATCAAAGCTCAGCCATTTTCTGTGCGAATACTGCATTTATGGTGGACCCCTAACCAGACCAGCGTGTCACAGCGCTCGTTCGCTGTGTACCACGGGAGTCGCGTCAGCCAGACTACCCTGCACAGTCCCATGGAGAGAAAGTGAACTGTGCAACAAATAGTTATAGACCTCCATCCTTCCAGGGATATTGAAGCTATAGGTACCCTATTCATACAATTGTTAAGAGCTATGTTGTCATGGCAATTTCCTTCCTCTGTGCTTCGTCATGTAAAAGGCTGTGAGAGTTGACTGACACTGTGTGAGAGGCACAGAGACACGTACCCATGATAATAATACCTATACACAAAAGTATGTACACTGCTTTCGGAAAGTTTTCAGACCCCTTCCCTTTTTCCACATTTTGTTACGTTACAGCCTTATTCTAAAATTGATTAAATAATTCCCCCCCCCCCCTCATCAATCTACACACAATTCCCCATAATGACAAAGTGAAACATGTTTTTAGAAATGTTTGCAAATTTATTAAACATGAAAAACAACTTATTTGCATAAGTATTCATACACTTTGCTATGAGACTCAAAATTGAGCTCAGGTGCATCCTGTTTCCATTGATCATCCTTGAGATGTTTCTACAACTTGATTGGAGTCCACTTGTGGTAAATTCAATTGATTGGACATGATTTGGAAGGGCACACACCAGTCTATATAAGGTCCCACAGTTGACAGTGCATGTCAGAGCAAAAACCAAGCCATGAGGTTGAAGGAATTGTCCGTAGAGCTCCGAGACAGGATTGTGTTGAGGCACAGATCTGGGGAAAGGTACCAAAAAATGTCTGCAGGCTTGAAGGTCCCCAAGGACACAGTGGCCTCCATCATTCTTAAATGGAAGAAGTTTGGAACCACTAAGACTATTCCTAGAGCTGGCTGCCTGGCCAAACTGAGCAATCGGGGGAGAAGGGCCTTGGTCAGGGAGGTGACCAAGAACCCGATGGTCACTCTGACAGAGCTCTAGAGTTCCTCTGTGGCGAGAACCTTCCAGAAGGACAACCATCTCTGCAGCACTCCACCAATCAGGCCTTTATGGTAGAGTTGCCAGACTGAAGCCACTCCTCAGTAAAAGGCACATTACAGCCCACTTGGAGTTTGCCAAAAGGCACATAAAGGACTCTCAGACCATGAGAGACAATATTCTCTGGTCTGATGAAACCAAGATTGAATTCTTTGGCCTGAATCTCAAGCATCACGTCTGGAGGAAACCTGGCACACAGCCAAGCAGGAGTGGCTTCGGGACATGTCTCTGAATGTCCTTGAGTGGCTCAGTCAGAGCCCGGACTTGAACCCAATCGAACATCTCTGGAGAGACCTGAAAATAGCTGTGCAGCGATGCTCCCCATCCAACCTGACGGAGCTTGAGAGGATCTGCAGTGAAGAATGGGAGAAACTCCCCAAATACAGGTGTGCCAAGCTTCTAGCATCATACCCAAGAAGACTTGATGCTGTAATTGCTGTCAAAGGTGCTTCAACAAAGTACTGAGTAAAGGGTCTGAATACTTATGTAAATGTGAGCCACAAGAGCATTAGCGCTGAAGTTGGGGCGATTAGGCCTGGCTCACAGTGAGGAAAACAATTAATTTAATCCATTTTAGAATAAGGCTGTAATGTAACAATATGTGGAAAAGAGGAAGGGGTCTGAATACTTTCTGAATGCACTGTATGTACTAGCCATCCCTCACCTCTCCACGCTCACAGGGCTCAGTGGTGATCTCCCAAAGACTGGCTGTCTTTCACAGCTGTGACATTATACAGGAAGTCTATTAGGTGCTCTCTTTAGGTTGCACTGTATGAAAAAACAATTATAATAATTCAGTGCTAACGTCACGTTATGATTTCAACCTCCCTGGTTACCGCCACCAAGACGAAATTCATCAAATTCTTATGCTCGATACAATTTAGGATGTTGTGTTTAGCTGGTTTATGTTGTTAGGGAAAACTCATGAAGAACCAAGTAGTGTTATGGGACATTGTTTTTGTGTTGTTGTACATTCTGACACATTTCTCTGTATTTCTTTTGTGTTCCTGGTCTATCTTGTGTTCTCGTTCAATGGGCACAGGTTACAGTCTGTTCTCTCTGATGTTGAAATGGACACAGAGGGGAGAGAAAAGCTTGGATCTGCTCTTCAGCAGCACCGACGCCACTAAATAAAAGATTTCATAATCCTGCCCAAATCCTGTAATCACCATGACAACAGCAGTAGGGAGCGAGGGAGCGCTGGAGGAGTGGTGTGCAAAGTGCTTTCTCTCTCTCTCCCTCTCCCCCCCTTTCCTTTTTTTTGGATGGAATTTGGTTTCATTCTGCCCAGAGTCGCTCTTCTCTTTTTTCGCTCTGTTCCTTCACAGAGTAGAAAGCTCCAGGGATGATACATTGGTGATATTGTGCAGTGTGTTTGGAGAAGGTTGAGATACTTATGTCTGTAGTATCATGCTGTAACAGATAGGTGTGTGTGTGTGTGTGTGTGTGTGCGCTTGCTTACTCGTGTGTGTGTGCGTAGTGCGTACACACACAAGCATGCACATGCACACACACACACTGCCCCTGCAGGGTTGTGATATGGTGGGAGTGACCTCATGGGGTGAAAGGCCTTGTTGCCTGGTAACTGGAGTTATCAGGAGTCACAACGATGAGACACAGCAGAGGGGTTGGTCATTTCAGGAAGTATTGAGTGTGTGTTATTGATCCATCTTACCAGGTGATTGTGGAGTCAGAGCATTCATTGTATCGAACTGTCAATTTTCACAGCGTGTGTGTGTGAGGGAGGGAAAAGATTACATATGCACATCCAATGTCTTTGTGCAGGTGCGGTTCAGTGAATCTGTTAAAGAGACTCCGCACACACTGCAATCTATTCTCCAATGTAGTTTATTGTTAACAATGTGCCGACCCCTCAGGTTTTCATCAAGTTTCCTCCCTCTCGCTCTCTCCCTCTCTCTCTGTTCTCTCTCGCTCTGTCCTCTCTCTCTATCTCATGTCTCTCTCACTGTCCTCTCTCTCTCTCTCCTCTCTCTTTATCTCCTTTCTCTTTATCTCATTTCTCTCTCTCTCTCTGTCCTCTCTCTCTATCTCATGTCTCTCTCACTGTCCTCTCTCTCTCTCTCTCCTCTCTCTTTATCTCCTTTCTCTTTATCTCATTTCTCTCTCTCTCTCTGTCCTCTCTCTATCTCCTCTCTCTCTGTCCTCTCTTTATCTCCTCTCTCTCTATCTCTCTCTCTCTCTCTCTCTCTCGCTCTCTCTCTCTCTCTCTGTAGGTATCCGGCCCCAGATCATGAATGGGCCGATGCACCCTCGCCCCCTAGTGGCCCTGTTAGATGGGCGTGACTGTACAGTAGAGATGCCCATCCTCAAAGACCTGGCCACTGTCGCCTTCTGTGACGCCCAGTCCACACAGGAGATCCATGAGAAGGTATCACACACACACACACACACACACACACACACACACACACACACACACACACACACACACACACACACACACACACACACACACACACACACACACACACACACAGGGACTGCATGGGTTTGTGCCCTCAATTCAAACTGTAGCGGTCTTTTCACCTCCTCCCCCTCTTTCTCCCCCTCTGCTCCTTCTCTAACATAAAACGGATATTACAGTACAGTATATTGTCTCTCCCACCCTTTCCCATTTAAGTGAAAGTGATTTTATTAGGATGTAATGTCATTGGCTGTCGGTATGCTCTTCCTCTCCTCCTCTGGTTGTTAAATAGAGAGGCTGGTTATGGGAAAGGAATGTCATTATATACTGAGATAGCATGTAGCGCTCCTTAACGACAGAGTCATCAGCAATATACCAGTGCAACATCAAATCTTCCCCTCTTCATGTAAAATACAAAATGTGGAAAAAGGTTGTTAACAAAGCAATTTCCATGTGTTGTGTATGTTGACCCTACAGTTTTATCAGCGTTGAAAAGCTTCATAGTGATAATCAATTGTTAACAAGGTTTGTTGACATAGATTTAGTCAGCACAGGCAGTGTTGAACCATTTACAAATATATATTTGGGTGTGACGCACAGAGAGAGAGCGAGTGAAATTGGAAAATAGGAGGGAGGGAGAGAGAAAAATAGGACCAGGGTTCTTTTGACCTCTTGACACTTTTCTCCCTGGGCCCTGGCCCCTCCGTGCTCCCCTGCTCACGCACACCAAGGCCTTTCTGTCCAATCAGCTGTTGTGTTTGTGCATACATTACAAAACGAGATGGCCTGCCCTGGGCGTAGAGATATTGGCAGAGCTCCCGCCTTTGTAACGAGTCAGCGGAGACAGCAGAGGTGGCACTCCACACACACGAGAGGAGAAAGGGCCCCACACAGGGACTCACACGCAAACAAACCATAACAATTGGCTCACACACAGGCTCAAATGCTGACTCACTGATTTCACACACACACACACACACACACACACACACACACACACACACACACACACACACACACACACACACACACACACTTTACCTCTCATACACACAAATTCACACACTTTCATCTGAAACATACTGAAACACACACGCTGCTGCCTCTGCATGCATCGCCTGAGAAAGACGAGCGACATTAGTTCCCTGAAAGGAGCCCTAACCTGCATATTTCTTCTCAGTGGCGTTGAGTGTGGACAAAAGGGTTAGCATGCCCGCGTGTTATCTCCCCCTCTGATGTCAGAACAATGTTAGCAGTTTAACCATCTGTTTGTGGACTTGTTTCCGTGAGTTAGCGAGGGAATTGATACAAATGAATCTTGAGCATTATATCAGCTTTTATCTGCACTGCTACCGCCCCACCCCCACACCGACTGTCTCCACACATCATTTTGATCTGGAGGAAATATTCTCTCAAACTGGTCCTTTGACATCTATTGGGCCATATTCAACTGCTTTTTTACAACTACTGTGTATTTTAATACTGGCCCACCATAGTTCTAAAAAATACCGTTTCCATTTAGCCTGACACATTGCTCAGCGATTACCGCGCTTGCTTAATGACTCACACAGCATTGGTCATTATAACCCACAGGACGTATTGTCTCCAGCCAAACTTGCCTCTGGCTAGCAACACAGCCTAAGCAATTAGATGAACGCATGAGGAGAGCTTCAACCTTGAATTAGCATCTAGCGCTGATTCCAGCTAGCTCTCATAAAACCCTTATGGAAATTCACATCTATGCTAATCTGGCAGGCCAAGCAAATGCAGTTAGCCGGAGGAGAATTTAAAGCTATTATTTACCCAAAGTGCCTGGCAGGGGGCACTTGCTATGCTATCTGGGTATGTGGATAACCATCAATCTAGTTTATGACCCTGGCTGTCTCCACCCTAACCTGGTTTGCGTAGACAGATTCTGATAATGCAGGGCTTTTGACACGTACACATTTGCACTCGCGCGCGCACACACACACATGAATGTGTGATGAAATGATGAAATGCCTTTAATGATGATGAGGACGATGAAGGTGACTCTCCCTTTCTCCATCAGGTGCTGAACGAGGCAGTAGGGGCCATGATGTACCACACCATCACCTTGACCAGAGAAGACCTGGAGAAATTCAAGGCTCTACGCATCATCATCCGCATCGGCAGCGGCTACGACAACATCGACATCAAGGCGGCCGGAGAGATGGGTAGGAGAAAGAAAGAGAGAGGACAGAGGGATAAGATAAGACTTTATTGATCCCCGAAGGGGACATTTTATTGCAGGGGCCAATACAACACAGGAATAACAACAACAACCCGCTCGTCAGCACTGCAGCCGAGACTCTTTGGAATGTAGCCAAACCAAACACTGCTTTTATAATTTTACATAACATGTAATTGGAGTATTATCCCCTAAATACACAGACAAAAGCTGTGAAAACATCGATAAGAAATACTCCCCCACAGACTTAGTTTGCCCCGGGCATGTCACTTAATTAAAACAAAAAATTCTCTATAAACATCGAAGCCTGGTGTGAAATATGTTGTTTGTTTCATATTTGTGCAAAAAATATGTCATTGCCTTTCCAAGTGTGCAGTTTTTGCATGTTTCTTGGACACTTAAGTTGTTCCTTTCATAACCAGCTGTGTGTAGGGCTTCTACTTATTTTTGGCCTTCATCCCTCACCCAGTCTTCCTCTCTCTTTGCCAGGCATCGCGGTGTGTAACATCCCGTCGGCGGCGGTGGAGGAGACAGCAGACTCCACTCTGTGCCACATTCTCAACCTGTACCGGCGGAACACCTGGCTGTACCAGGCTCTCCGGGAGGGCACGCGGGTCCAGAGCGTGGAGCAGATCAGAGAGGTGGCGTCCGGAGCCGCCAGGATCCGGGGAGAAACGCTGGGCCTCATCGGCTTCGGTGAGTCACAGGAGATGTCGATCTTTAGTAAAGCCCACTGTTGTGAGAGTTCTTTGTTCACACACACACATCCATTACATTGTGATCCGCTTCTGACACTGGATTCGTGTGTATGTCTACAGGTCGTTCAGGGCAGGCGGTGGCGGTGCGGGCCAAGGTGTTTGGCTTCAACGTGATCTTCTACGACCCGTACCTGCAGGACGGCCTTGAGCGTTCGCTGGGTGTTCAGCGTGTCTACACCCTGCAAGACCTGCTCTACCAGAGTGACTGTGTCTCCCTGCACTGCAACCTGAACGAACACAACCACCACCTCATCAACGACTTCACCATCAAACAGGTGAACACACAGACACACATACACACAATCCTCAAATAGGCCATAACAGTACAGTAGTGCGCACTCCCAGCCCTCATGGTGTAGTTGTTGATCACCACTGCCACCTGCAGTCAGCTTTTCAAACTGCATTCTGCTATAGGAGTCTAACATCAATGTCCTCTTTGAAATGTGAGGGGTGGTCTCGTCAAGGAAGAACCTGGTTAACTTGCTATTTATATATTCAAAGAACTATACCATACGTTTCCCGGAAAAACATCAGTATTTTTCTGCCACCAGATCTCAGTGTGGGTGCGTTCATGCCTGTGTGCATGTTTGTATTTATACGTGTGTTCGTGTGTGGCTTGTGCTGTTTACAGAGCAGATACAATTGTTCCCTGAATTCAAGCTTTTATCAAGATGAAGGGATGACTTTTATCCAGATGCTCTAATTTCATCTCTGTCGCTCTCTTTTGGTACACAGAGGTTTGCCTTTTTGGATATGAATCTAAGCTTTTAGTATGTGAAGCATAATGCAGTGCACCTTAGGGCTTCATGGTTGAAAGCACCACTGCAGGCACATACTGTAGCAGTGGGCTCCCTCATGTGTATTCTACAGGAGAGGGAATGTCACTTGATGTTAGTAAAACAGGTTTACTTTTGTTTTAGATGCGTCAGGGTGCATTCCTGGTGAACTCTGCGCGGGGAGGTCTGGTGGATGAGAAGGCCTTGGCTCAGGCCCTGAAAGAGGGCAGGATACGGGGGGCCGCCCTGGATGTTCATGAGTCAGAACCCTTCAGGTGAGTGTGTGCATTTATCTGTGTGAATAGATAACTTCATCAACTCCATTATCCAGTTCACCGTAGCCAATCTTTCTCTCTGCCACTGTTGTGTAGTTTTACCCAGGGTCCTCTGAAGGATGCTCCTAACCTGATCTGTACTCCTCACACGGCCTGGTACAGTGAACAGGCCTCGCTGGAGATGAGAGAGGCAGCCGCCACAGAGATACGCAGAGCCGTCACTGGTAAACACACACACAGACACGCACACATACATTATATCACACACCTAGAAACTCATCTGGAGCTAATCCTTTACCTGAATGTTTTTGTTTTTCTGATGCAGGCCGTATCCCCGACAGTTTACGAAACTGTGTCAACAAGGAGTTCTTTGTTACCACGGCACCCTGGACAGTGGAACAGCAGCAGATGCAGCAGCAGATGCACCCTGAACTCAACGGTGCCGCGTACAGGTAGGGAAGCTCAATCCCAACCAAACAGACCATTATGCAGGGAACCCCTCTTTTTGGTCAGGTTCACTTCCTCCTGCATATACTATCCACATAAGCAGGACATAAACATTTTGATAAAAAAGGGGATATTTTCCCAAGTAAAATAAACAGTAAAATAGTAATTTCCATGCTCAAGTACAAAAAGGTGTCCCCTGTATTCGATCTATGAGAACCTCTTGTCTTTTCTATTTAACCTTCCTGGTATTTTAGGCTAGGTTTTCCTTAGTGCCATATAGTGGAAATGAAGAGCTATGGGGGCACATTGATTACTACCATCCCCTGCTATTATTAATCAGGCAGTCACAGTATTGACCTCTCAGTCTCTCACCTATACCTGCTGTCTCAACTGGACTGAACTACTTCTCTTACACAGCCGAGTCAACCAAACCATGGTACAGGCCATAGCAACTGGGGGAATGCAAGACAAATTATATACCTAATAGAAAACCAGGTAAATACTACCGATGCTGACCCACAGTGATAGGCTCAGGCCCACCTGTGCTGATCAAAGCATAGCTGCTGTTAGTTTTCATGATAGTCTGTGTTTCATTTATTTCTCGCCCAATATACCTGCTCTGCCCACCCTCTCACTGCACCCCTTATTTCCTACCCCAAAACCAACAAATGTGGCCAAAACCTGGCCTCTTGTACCCTACCAAATAATAAAAAAATCTATTGAATGTTGGCACATTATGGCAACGATTTGATTGTAAGTACAGTCAGTGTTGTATTCCATATTATTCCCTGCTCAGGAAGTATGAGTATGACTTGGGTTTCATTTTTCCTCTAAACACCCCTTTTCCCCAAACGGTTCACTGTGTCTGTCCCCTGAAATATCCTATCAGGAACTTTTCCTTGACCTGTCATCTCTAGCCCTACAAACCATTCCCTTATGCCTAAATATAACTATATTTTGTTGATATCTGAGTGGTTTAGTAAATCAAGATATATTTCTCTGATACGTTTATCAGTTTCCCAAGAACAACAGATGAGGTCTTGTGGTCGTTTTGAATCCTGAATTGACATGTAAGAGTTGAATCAGTTTTCAGATTTCATGTGATGTCTGTTTTGCACCACACTATGTGTGACTTCACTTGCTTTGATTAGAATATTCACCACTGAATTTTATCCTTAGCCTCATTTCTAATGTAGCAACTTAAAATGGCCATTTAAAGGCTTATCAGGTTGTTGTAACCTATGAGGTATTGTTATGGTTCCATGTGACCTGACCATTGTCTCCCTGGCACAGGTACCCCCCCGGTGTGGTGGGTGTGGCCTCGGGTGGGATCCCTGGGCCGATGGAAGGGATGATGCCTGGGGGGGTGCCCATCGCCCACACCCTGCCCTCTGGTACCCACCCCTCCCAGGCCCCCTCCCCCAACCAACCCTCCAAACAAGGGGAGCCCATGAGACAGCACATGACCGAGCCATAACTCTGCATCCAGGGAGGAAGGACTTCATATATACAAAACCGACCAACTGACCCACCCGCTCTTAGACCAGCAGACTGATCGTTAGGGTTCACACAGAACACCGGAACAAGTGGGGACAGTGAATATATTCACAACTGACACTCCAAAGTGGGGACTGTCAAAACTCATGTTCCAAGGATCTGAACTTTTCACTTCTCATTTTCCTTTGTTTTAGTTTTTATTCAGTTTAAGTGTTTACTCTTTTTTTTTGAGAGTCTGTTGGAAGATTCCTGTGTTCTGGGACAAGTTGTTACCGAGTGCCAGAGTTAAGGCTCGCCCATCTTGACTGACCCACCAATGGGAGAGCTTGGAAGGACAATGACATCATCTGTTACTGCCCCATTCTTCATTTCAGTTCAGTCCACGTGTGTCTGTGTATTTTTCTTCCACCTGTTCTGAGACCACCCTACAAGTGAATATCTGTCTTTCTGTTCTTCAATGTGAAAAAAAATTCATGATTATAAAATGACATATATTTATCAGACAGTAGAAAAAGACAATTGGTGTTGCCAGTGGCATCGGCAGTCTCAATGGGGACCTCTAAACCCTTTCCTAGTCCATCTCTCACCCTGTTGACTGCTGGCTCATGAATTTACAGACAGTAATGTTGGACACATCAGGGTTGCCAGATCTCTTGAGCCTCATGACCAGTACGAGACAAAAACAATAAGCCCAAATTGCCATTCTGAAGAATCAAAACAAAACTCAGTTTAAGTGAATATGGGACCTAAAACCCTTATTTGAATTTGTCCATTGTGAACATCTCTCAACCCCTGAGAACACCCAAAGTATTGTAGAGAAGATTGTGTTCTGGTAAAACTCCAATTTAGTCATTTAGTTCCTCTAAAGAGCTTCTTCAAAGATCCAGGTTCTGACGCACAGGTGGGAAAGAGACCAGTGTGATAAAGGTTATGATCGCAATTTCAGACAATGTGAAGTTTTAACTATTGATGAATTGCCTTTCATTCCGACTTTGGATTCAGTAATCACATGTGGTCTGCCACTAAAATATTGAAATAAGAAATGGATGCAACGGCAGTTCTAACTGTAAAAAGCACCTCTGCTTTTACCTGGACCTCTACATTATGGATTTGGACATTGTCACGGGTGTTTGTAAACTAGATTGATCTCTTAAAATGTCCTGTTTTTTTTCTCACCAAATGGACTTACAAAGTAGCACCAGGCAGAAAGGAAAGGGTTTGGAAAGTGAGGTTACCGACTCAGGAATTTTTTTTGTTGCAGATATTATCTTTTTCCCAAATTCTGTCTGAAAGAAAAAAAAAGTCTGGATGGTTCTGCGTATTTCCACCTTTTCTTCATTGTGGTATTTTTATAAATCAAACCTGTCTTTTGGTGTTCAAGGTTTTTGCAGAGTCCTGTTAGATTTGTATTGACTAGTTAAATGTTCTTATAATCATAGTCTAATGTGAACCACCCTTTCTTTCTTTTTGGTTTTCTGTTCTAATGAAAGCCAGTGGGAGCTCTTAGAGGCATCGTGCACTGCACTCTGTGAGCAATAGCAACACCCCTCTAGTGCCCCAAAGTTAGCAAGACAGGGCTGCTAGCAGATTGTTTGGTTTTTAGTGTGAGTATTTGTATTTGTTTCTTGTACAAGGTGAACATATAGCATTCAGTGCAGTTCAAATAAAAAAATGCCGTTCGATCAGGCTCTGTGAAAGGTTTGTGAAATTGGTGTTTGACTTTGCTGCTTATTCATGCGTATGAAGTTTAACATTACTAATGTGGAATTAACATCAGTAGCTAGGTTTCCATCCAATTGGCGACAGATTTTCATGCGAGTATTCTAAAATCCACAAATATGCGCATTTTCCCACCAAACTGACTTGTTGCTCATAAAAATCAGTGCGTGATGAGTAGTGCACACAATGTACTTTTTCGCTTATGTTTTCATGTACTGAATAAAAATGTAAAGTTCAATGTGTTTCGCATTTTCAACTCTACCAATAGCTTTGTCACAAAACTGTTGCGTTAAATAGCAAATGTGCCTACTCTGGTCTTGGCATGTGCGCTCTAGCCCAGGGCCCCCCCATTATAATTTAGGATAGTCTACACTTTGTTAAAGGGATGTCAAAGGAGACCATCTATAACCAGGTGCATCACATTGTAGTCAATTCATACTGAAACATTCAAACACATCACAGAGTTGACGTTTTAGAGACTTCATAATTGGACATTCAAAAAGGTTTTCCTTTATTTTTTCCTGTCCGTGCCACACACGCTAAAGCGAGGTCAGGCTTTTACCTAAATCCACAAACCATCATAGTCAGATCTGCAACTATTGCATAAATACAAAGCAACATACAGGTGATGCTCAAAATGTGTATAACAAGATTGTAATACACCAAAATAAAAGTTACAGTATTCAACAGCAAGGAAACCCAACAAACTTCCTTCACTGCTAAAGCATGTTTTTACAACTTTGGTTTATGTGCAGTCTCTCACAAAGACCTTAAACTCAATTCAAGATGTTCACATATACATTAGAGAAAAATAAAACACAGGTACCATGGGTTAAACTTGACAGGGAGGAATAGCAAGACAGAGGAAAAATATGACAAGAAACTGGTGTTTCTGGTTTAATGTTGACATTATATGTCTTACTCTCCTCCCAAACATCACCAACCATTCAAATGAGATACTGAATCACAAGAGAACTGAAGTCAACTTTTACAGATGGTTGTTATTTTCCTCACCGCAAAAATGTTAGTGCAGCCTAAAAAAAATTATAATCTAGATTTAAATAATAAATGAAAGAAAAATACAGAGAATCAAAGCTCTCCTTAGCTCAAACGCTCCCAAACAAATAAATATGTAAAATTAGTTTGGAGATGAAATTAAAAACAAGACATTTCATTTCAGCCAGTCGGAAAAAAAGGAAAACTAAACATCCATGTGTATGATCTGTCTCCTAAAACTTAGTGACTTTGAACTGCCATTTCAAAGCTTAATAAATGACCTTTATTCAAGCAGTTATATTCATATAGAAATGTGTCTTTCAATAAATGTGCAGTGCTTAGTATTAAGAATTAAGTTCATATTACACAATCGGGCCAGTTCTCCATTGGGTCCCATGACTCAAAAGATATGTTGGCTTAGTCACTGCCCATCAAAAAAACAAGCCAACTCTATTTCAACTTGAAAAACAACAGTAATTTTGCAAGTGTGCTTCGTCAGTGCCCATAATGAACAGAAAGATGTTTGAATCGATGCTGGTATATTTCCTTATACTTCTTTTTTTAAACAACCACATGCATTTTTACACTTTTGGATAAAGATTTTACATTAGAAAATCAATAAAGATAAATAGCATTATTATACTATAATCCTTTATTTCCCATCATCCCCAGGTCTTTTTGCAGCAGTGGACCATTTCTTCTGTCAGTCTCTAAGATATTTGTATGTGTATGTCCTCTGCCAGGGTGTGGTGAGGCTCAGGATTCCCTCCCCTTTCAGTTTGTCCGTGTCAGGAAAGGAGGAAAACCCCCCAAAAACGAGGCAGGACCCCTGCCCCTGGGGACCCCCGCCTACACCCGTTTCGTCACTCATCCTCCTCCTCCTCCTCCTCTTCCTCGCCGTCGGAGAGCGAGGCGCAGGGGCGGATCTGTCGGTAGCCATCCAGCCACTTCTCCACCATCTGCGTGACCAGGGGGTGGTTCCGCCTGCGGGAGCTCTTCTGCATGGCCACCAGCACTCCGCCCTCCGTCACGCAGCAGTCCAACCACTCCCTCAGCAGCTTCTCCTGCTGCTCTTCATTACCCATCTGACACGGACCACACACACACACACACCATGAGACTATATCTCTTTAGTTACCTTTACAGGATGCTCTCATACTGAGAAAATTACATTTCACAATACAGCCACTTCACATACATTTTACACTATAGTCACTAAGCGGAGGGTATAATAGAACTACGTAATCAACATGAATAGTAGAATCAGACTAAATCCTTAAAGCAGCCAGTCAGGGGGTGCATATACATATTCATGATAACACAGCGGGAACTCCCTCCTACCTCCTGTGCTGAGAGGAAGTGGATGTGGAGCAATTTTCTCTCGCTGTCCACCAGCGGTAGGAAGGTGACGGTGACGTCGTCGTCTGTGTTGAGGTTGGCGCCTGCGCCCCGATTGTCGAAGCCGTCGTTCTCCATGGCCACCAGTGCAGAGAAGTGGCCACGCGTGTAGCCCAGCGCGATGGGACTCTTCCAACAGAAACTCTGCTCCCACAACAGGGGCAAGTACACACCTGGAGAGAGAAAAGGGAGAGATGAATGAGGAAGGGAGGTCATCAAAAAGAGTCAGAAAGGGAGAAAACAAACCAAAAAATGACCAGACCTAAAAGAAAAGGAACACGTATTGCTCAACAGTTTCCCAAACAGAATGGACACTTTTTCCCTTCGATTATTCAGTCAGCCTCCTAACCCACCAGACAGCCTGTGCAAGTAAACACAACTGAAACCACAAACCACTGTTCAAGCGTCTAGAACAGTTGCTATCCCTCTCTGTGCAACAGTCTGCCATTGTGTTTTTATTGGAGCTTTTGTGTTTTTAAACAGCTTTCTCCTTCCCACCCTCCATGGACGCCCATCAGCCGCTCCTTAACAAACAGTAGCCTATATCATTCCTCTATTAGCATGACATTACCACAGGCAGACAATCGTTAGAGAGCTTTCATTATGGCTGCAGCCGCTGCACGGGCTCTGCAGGATAACTCAAGCCAGACTGTTTTTACTAGGGTACACAGACGTTGACCCCGCCCTCAGCCCTTATTGAGCACCTGTTTTACACTTCCACTTCTTTTCCTGACGGCTAACATATGTTGAGAGATATTCTAAAAGTATGTACAGTGTGATCCATTCTTCTGCACCACTGCATAGTTAGGAAGTGGGGTTGGGGTAGGATTATTTTGGCAGAATTGTTTGACTCGTTTTAGAGAGTCACATGAATGCTGTATCAGCATTGGAACAATCATGTTGAACAATTGTAACTCCCTCCTCCCCTTACTAATCAACATGGACTGAATATATTACAGAAAACATGCACGAGACTGACGGTTTCTAATCAAGTGTCAACTCCCTAAAATGTTGCATAAAATTAAGGCTAGTTGGGAACAGATTTTATGTCCCAATAAGATGTTATCGGGTTCATGAACTGATATACCAAATGATTAACGCATCAATTCGGTCTTCTCAATTTAAAACTATAATAATACAAATATAATAATATAACATTCTGCCAACATAAAAAGTATGCTCAATGTATGGGGCATTGGACAGTCAGCCCCGTGAAGGCTCTGCAATGAAGAAACAATGGGAAATATGATTACTATTTCGTTTTAGGGGAATCTTGATAGAAATGTAACAGAGAGAGACCCTCATAAGATATCACAGTAAAATTGAAGGATGAATTGGAAAAATAAATAGTAATATACTGGGAAAGATGTGATAGTGGGGTCCACACAAAACAAGACATAATACATTAATAGACAACAGCACTACATTCATTTGCTTGCTTCCATTCAGTCACAAGAGCATTAGTGAGGTCGGGAACTGATGTTGGGCAATTAGGCCTGGCTCGCAGTCGGCGTTCCAATTCATCCCGATGGAGTTGAGGTCAGGGCTTTGTGCAGGCCAGTTAAGTTCTTCCACCGATCGACAAACCATTTCTGTATGGATCTCGCTTTGTGCAAGAGGGCATTTTTATGCTGAAACAGGAAAGGGCCTTCCCCAAACTGTTGCCACAAAGTTGGAAGCACAGAATTGTCTAGAATGTCATTGTATGCTGTAGCGTTAACATTTCCCTTCACTGGAACTAAAGGGCCTAGCCCGAACCATTAATAAACAGGCCCAGACCATTATTTTTCCACCAAACTTTACTGTTGGCACTATGCTTTGGGGCAAGTAGCGTTCTCCTGGCATCCGCCAAACCCAGATTCGTCCATCGAACTGCCAGATGGTGAAGTGTGATTCATCACTCCAGAGAATGCATTTCCACTGCTCCAGAGTCTAATGGCGGTGAGCTTTACACCACCCCAGCCGACGCTTGGCATTGCACATAGTGATTTTAGGCTTATGTGTGGCTGCTCGGCCATAGAAACCCATTTCATGAAGCTCCCGACGAACAGTTCTTGCATGGCTGTGTGCTCGATTTTACACATCTGTCAGCAAGGGGTGTGGCTGAAATAGCCTAGTCAACTAATTTGAAGAAGTGTCCACCTATTGACGTTGCTTCCAGAGGCAGTTTGGAACTTGGTAGTGAGTGTTGCAACCGAGGACAGATGATTGTCACGTGCTTCAGCAATCGGCGGTCCTGTTCTGTGAGCTTGTGTGCCCTGCTTCCCGGCTGAGCCATTGTTGTTCCTAGATGTTTCCACTTCACAATAACAGCACTTACAGTTGACAGGGCAGCTCTAGCATGGCAGAAATTTGATGAAAAAATGTTTGTCTATGGAGATTACATGGCTGTGTGCTCGATTTTATACACCTGTCAGCAAGCGGTGTGGCTGGAATAGCTAAATCCACAAATTTAAAGGTGTGTACAGACACAAAAATATAAATGCAACATGTAAAGTGTTGGTTCCATGTTTCATGATCCCAGAAATGTTTATTTCTTAAAAATATGGTGCACACATTTGTTTACATCCTTGTTAGTGAGCATTTCTTCTTTCCCAAGATAATCCATCCACTTGACAAGTGTGGAATATCAAGAAGCTGATTAAACAGCATGAACATTACGCAGATGCACCTTGTACTGGGGACAATAAAAGGCCACTAAAATGTCCAATTGTCACACAACAAAATGCCACAGATGTCTCAAGTTGAGGGGGCGTGCAATTGGCATACTAACTTAATTTTTTTTGTTTAAGATTTAACTAGGTAAGTCAGACTGTAGGAATGTCCAGCAGAGCTGTTGCCAGAGAGTTGAGTGTTTATTTCTCTACCATAAGCCACCTCCAATGTTGTTTTAGAGAATTAGCCAGTACGTCCAACAGGCCTCACAACCGCAGACCACGTGTAACCACTCCAGCCCAAGACCTCCACATCCGGCTTCTTCACCTGTGGGATCTTCTGAGACCAGCCACCTGGACAGCTGATGAAACTGATTGGCTGGGCCTGGCTCCCCAGCCTATACCCTCGAAGGCCCAGCCAATCAGAATGAGTTTTTCCCCACAAAAGGGCTCAGCTTTGAATTTTTTGGTACCCTTCCTCAGATCTGTGCCTCAACACAATCCTGTCTCAGAGTTCTACAGACAATTCCGTCGACATCATGGCTTGGTTTTTGCTCTGACATGCACTGTCAACTGTGGGACCTTATATAGACAGGCGTGTGCCTTTCCAAATCATGTTCAATCAATTGAATCTACCACAGGTGGACTCCAATTAAGTTGTAGAAACATCTCAAGGATGATCAATGGAAACAAGATGATATTTATTTTTAATACATTTGCAAAAATGTCTAAAAACCTGTTTTCGCTTTGTCATTACTGGGTAGTGTGTGCAGATTGCTGAGAATTTGTATTTATTTAATACATTTTAGAATAAGGCTGAATACTTCCGAAGGTATTGGGTGTATGTGTGAGATATATAGATATATAAAAAAGGATTAAAAAAATTATACAAAATGTTATTCGATAGTCCCCCCCCCCAAAAAAAGATCTAGTCCCTCCATCTGTGACACTCTGCTGTGATAAATCAAAAACACTTCTGAATCTGGAAAATTCGCTATTGATTGTATACTGGCCTTTGAGCAAAATCCGCAAACCCAGTCGAAAAATAGCATCATCCTTGTGCCACGATTCATGTGCTGGGCCTAATTCACATCAAAAGGGCTTTGTCTGACTTAGCAGATATTATCCAAACCGTCAATCTAATTGGACAAGGAGAGATACATCTACAACACTATTTTTAGAGATTTTTTGCTTGTCAGGATTTAAAGCTTAATACATCAAAGGTATTAAAAAAAACTTTTAAAATCCTCCCAATTTAAGACTAACTGAGCCCAAAGAAAACCGACATCGCCTTACCTTGAAAACGGGTGTACCCAAGTGTTTCACCACGGAAACTTTTGTAATACTTCACTCCATAGACGATGATTGGTCTACGAAGAATGTGTGCAAGAACAAAAATATGAGTCTGCTCCAGGCTGGCTCCAGGCTGCAGAGAGAGAAACAACACAAAAGGAGAGGCATGTTAAACTACCTTTGTGGAGTGTAGCTGCAAAATATACTATTAGGATTTGAGCTATTACTTGTTATTTGGTATTACGCTAGCCTGATTGTATGTACGACCAGCAATATCGTAAACCAGATTATTATTATTATTATACACCGAGTATACCAAACATTAAGAACATCTTCCTAATATTGAGTTGTGGAAATACACAATCCATGCATCAATTGACTTTAACCTGTCTCCTCCCCTTCCTCTACACTGATTGAAGTGGATTAAATAAGTGCCATCAATAAGGGATCATAGCTTTCATCTGGATTCACCTGGTCAGTTATGCCTCGATACTGTAAACACCATGTGATTCAAGTATTAAAAGAAAACCTTAGGCAGTTGGTTCTTTGTCTTAAATTAAATACAGGAATCTTTAATGTTGCACAACAGTGGATGCTCTCATACACTCTAGGGGCTTTCCTATATGCTTCACTCATTCTTTCCTATATGGTCAGAGCAGTATGGCATTGCATAATTCATGGACCGTAATTTCTTAATATTTTGCATTTTACAGTACACTGCTGATCCCAACTCAAGTCCTGCCACCTAAAAGGCTTAAAGCTTTATGTCTGTATGCATAAGGAAATCTGTCTCAGCCTCCAGTATTTATGCTGCAGTAGTTTATGTGTCGGGGGGGCTAGGGTCAGTCTGTTATATCTAGAGTATTTCTCCTGTCTTATCCGGTGTCCTGTGTGAATTTAAGCATGCTCTCTCTCTCTTTCGGAGGACCTGAGCCCTAGGACCATGCCTCAGGACTACCTGGCCTGATGACTCCTTGCTGTCCCCAGTCCACCTGGCCATGCTGCTGCTCCAGTTTCAACTGTTCTGCCTGCGGCTATGGAATCCTGACCTGTTCACCGGACGTGCTACCTGTCCCAGACCTGCTGGTTTCAACTCTCTAGAGACAGCAGGAGCGGTAGAGATACTCTGAATGATCGGCTATGAAAAGCCAACTGACATTTACTCCTGAGATGCTGACCTGTTGCACCCTCGACATCCTATGAACATTTGAACATCTTGGCCATGTTCTGTTATAATCTCCACCTGGTACAGCCAGAAGAGGATTGGCCACTCCTCATAGCCTGGTTCCTCTCTAGGTTTCTTCCTAGGTTCTGGCCTTTCTAGGGAGTTTTTCCTAGCCACCGTGCTTCTACACCTGCATTGCTTGCTGTTTGGGGTTTTAGGCTGGGTTTCTGTACAGCACTTTGAGACATCAGCTGATGTAAGAAGGGCTATATAAATACATTTGATACGAAACGAGTGTGTGTGTATATATATACACATATACCTGGCTGGCCAGTGAGAGAATGAAAGCCCAGTCTTCCTGCCACTGTTCCTCTCTGAGTGAGAAGTGCAAGCCGAAGCTCTGGGAGTACCACGACTCCCACTCCTTCCAACGTGTGTAGAACCTGCAGACAGAACACACGTCAGTGGCCCTATACCAACTCCCTGTGGTAAAAGGTCAAGTGCGTGTTACCTTTTGCAATGAGAAGGGTCTCTTTTTTTCTAAATTATATGATTATTTATGTAAATCACATAGCCTTCTCATCCTTTCCCCATCCCCAGCCAGCTACACGCCCCAGACCCAGTTCTCACCAGTGGGAACAGTCGTGCAGGCTGTCGTGAAGGGTCTTGCGGAGGACAGAGTCCTTGTCATAGATGCCCCAAGTGGCCTGCAGTACTGAGTCTAACAGGCAGTCCCCGGCCGTGCGGTTCCACAGGGCATACAGCCTGCTGTCCAACCGCGTTCCTAGCTCTATAGACCAGTTGATGATGGGAGACTCCTCCTCCAGCTCTGAGAAAGAGAGAGAGAGACAGAGAGAAAGCGAGCCATGGGGTCATTTTCAAAATGAACCACTATTTGGTTTTACATGCAAACTTTTGTTCCAGCCCAACACTAACATCCCTGTTCAATGAATCAAGTCAATGAGCATTTGGATCGGGGACCACTAGTGTAAAGTATAGGGAAGTACAGTGATGGCAAGGAGGACACCATTGGGATACTGGACTTGCACTATATATGAAGACAAGGTGCGGATAGAGGGGCCACCTTGATGCTACCGACATTACAGGTGGTGGCACTAGAAAGGTTAGTGCTCTCTGCAATCCATAACCCTTATCTAACCCTAACCATTTTACATATCAACTTCAAATGGGGTAGGGTCCCAGACAGCAAGGACCACACTGGAAAGGAACCCAGAATTATGATATTTCACGGAGGGGATCAAGCATAAGGATAAGTGATACACCTGCCTTCACAGCTTCATCATAGTAGAGACAGGAGAGTATAGAGATGACTTTAGTCACCTTGTTTTCCCATACACTGGCGTGTTACCCTTGAGGTGCTGCAAACTCTGGGGAGCTTAACAGGTCACAGACACCCTAGAGAGAGTGAGCAATCAGTGTGGAACCCATTGATGTTGTGCGTGTCCCTGGAGGAAGTAGTCATTCAGTAAGGGATCAGGGAAATCCTAAAACTCAATTAGCCTGATTAGCACAGACACAAGCACACACAATAAGGGCAGGCCAACAGACAGGAAGGCAGGCAGGGAACAGACCTGTAATACAACACTATACAGCAGCCTTCTCGTTTAGTAGAGGGGATAGGAAGCTATACAGATGCCCTCCACTGTCGACTATGACAAGGGTCTCACACACGATTCAGTGAAAGCGGTACAGGAAGTCAGTCAATATTTCACCTTTCTGTACATCTCGGTCCAGCACTTCGTCGAACAGTTTCTCCTGAACTGTTGGGGGCAAGTCCTCAATATCTGTATAGAAAAACAGTGGTATTCAATGGGTTTGAGAGATAAACAGCACAAGGGAGATATGATACAGTTCTAAAAACTTCACAAAAAAGGGGAAGTTAGAGAGCAAGTATTTATTTGACAATAGTGAAATGAAGTTTGGGGTTTGGAGAAGAACGCACATCTGTCTTGACCTCTTGATCTGCACAAGCCTTTAAAAATCAAGCCAGGCTGAAGTGATTTGGGTTTAATTCCCTGGAGGTTTGCAGGAGTCAAAGCTGCACTGTAACAAAACTGACAGCAGTGCAAGCTACAGACACCACATTTGACTGTTTTCTACCCAATGTCAAAACATGTTTTGTTGTGTGTGTGTCCTTTTCTTTCCACACTAGAGCTACTTTGTGTGCTTGGAGAACTTCGCAACAGTAGTGGCTATTCTTCAGCTCAACAAATGAATGCATTGACGTGGTGCAAAAGAACAGCGAGGCTTCTATAGCAGCCGGAAGCCAATGCACGCTCCCCCAAATACTCTGCATAACCAGACATCACTGCTTACCAGCCCTGTGGCTCTAACTTTCAACCACAATGTAGGATAATTCTCAAGGAGGAATTCAACCAAAATAGTTGTAGACTCAACCTTGCTTACCCTAGCAAAAACTTGATACATATGAAAATACACATTTTGCTATGCAGGGCTCCAGACTAACTTTTCCCCTGGTTAAGTTGGTGGCACCGGCCTATGATTTGGTTTCACCAAAATGTTGCCGCCGTGTCACACAATAGAAACAATTTGCAATCATTTTAGAAAGTCATTCACAGTGCTACTGAGAACGCACGATTCAAGAAATAGAGGTTACATTTTTTCATGTCCAAATGGGAGAGCATAATTCAATTTGATGTGCAACCTAAACCAGCGATTTTCATTAATTTTGGGTTTAAATTTATGCCATTGCAACATTTTACCCTCAATATAGTGCTCCAGAATTTGATTTATTTTGTTCAATAGAGACTCATTTGCATACTAATATCACTTCCATCAAAGGAAGTGGAAAAAACTCACTAAGCTAAATATAATAGACTGCTAGTTAGAAATGTAATTGATTTCTCTAACATTCCAGCATACTACCCAATGAAGTCTAGACCTCAAACTGTCCACACATGCTTTGTGCGCTCTGTATCTCAAAGCAGTACAAGTTACTTTGGTTGCCAAAATGCTCAATATTGAGAGTTGAGAAATAAATGTAAAACCTACAGAAAGTCGAGACCATCATCTCTTCAACTGTCACAACAGTTGCTTTTAGAACTATGCAATTGTGGGGGGAAAAAATCTTTTTTTTTCTTCTCTTCAGCCCAGTGCTTCCCAAACCTTTTCACTCATGCCCCCCTTTTCTTATGTGGGAACATAGTGAGACAGATTGACTCCAGTAGAGAAACAGGCTTGAGCCTACTGCCTGAAATTCAGAGAAATATTAGGCCCTTATTAGGACCTCCAATTCTGTAGCCTACTACAAACCAGACATGGTAAGGTTTCTAATACTGCCACAGTTGTCTTTCAACTCTTAACATTGAGCACAATATAACCATTGGTAATTATCGCAATATGCGCTTATCGTCACACTTTGGAAAAAATACTTTTCTTTATAATTCTTTTTCGTGCTTATGAATTGACCATTTAATTTGTTCCAAGTTAGCTCACAGATGTGAGGGTTTGTTTATTGGGAGAGAGAAGGGGAAAGAGATCAGGTGGAGCAGCATGCTGCGAGAGTCCACCAAAAATAATGTTATGCTTTTAATCAAAAAAATACGATCACAAGATTTAAGTGTGAGTAGAAATCCATCTTATTTTAATCTAGTAGTATAATTAAGCTGTGTTTGTTCATCTTACCCTACCTCTAGGGGGGTGGGCGCCCCACAGTTTGGGAAACACTGCTTCAGCCTAAGCTGGTACCACGGAAAGCATTTCACTCAGAGTAGTTGGAAACAACCATACCATTATGCAATTCCCGACCACCAACAAAACATGCATTCTACCATCATAGAAGACAAGAAGCTTTACAGTAGAAGAGCAGCAAAACAGTTACTACCACATAACTATACACAGTAACGAGGCTAAATAAAACTACTGCAGGTAGTTACTACCACATAACTATACACAGTAACGATGCTAAATAAAACTTCTGCAGGTAGTTACTACCACATAACTATACACAGTAACGAGGCTAAATAAAACTACTGCAGGTAGTTACTACCACATAACTATACACAGTAACGAGGCTAAATAAAACTACTGCAGGTAGTGTATAATAGGTCAGAGGGAGGCTGACCTGCTGGCAGGGTGAAGGTGACCAGGTCAGTGAGGAAGTAGCAGGTGAAGTCTCCCTTGCGCTGGTGCAGGGAGGCAGCCACCTCACGACGGATCTGCTCCGTCAGCTCAGGGCACACCATGGCTGGGATACACTTAGCTGCCTGCTGGGACACCTAGACACAGAGAACATGACACAGGAATGATACAACGGTCTCCAACTGCAAATACAACCTAGGGAGCATGAAACCAAGATTTTATTTTTTCACCTTTATTTATTTAACCAGGTAGGCCAGTTGAGAACAAGTTCTCATTTACAACTGCGACCTGGCCAAGATAAAGCAAAGCAGTGCGACAGAATCAACACAGTTACAAACAAACGTACAGTCAATAACACAATAGAAAAATGTACAGTGTGTGCAAATGTAGAAGAGTAGGGAGGTAGGCAATAAATAGGCCATAGAGGCAAAAATAATTACAATTTAGCATTAATACTGGAGTGATAGATGTGAAGATGATGACATGCAAGTAGAGATACTGGGGTGCAAAAGAGCAACATAATAATATGGGGATGAGGTGTGCTATTTACAGATTGACTGTGTACAGGTACAGTGATCGGCATAGACTTATAGATGACCTGGAGCCAGTGGGTTTGGCGACGAATATGTAGTGAGGGCCAGCCAACTAGAGCATACAGGTCGCAGTGGTGGGTAGTATATGGGGCTTTGGTGATAAAACGAATGGCACTGTGATAGACTACATCGAATTTGCTGAGTAGAGTGTTGGGGGATATTTTGTAAATTACATCGGTAGGATAGTGAGTTTTACGAGGGTATGTTTGGCAGCATGAGTGAAGGAGGTTTTGTTGAGAAATAGGAAGCCAATTCTAGATTTAATTTTTGATTGGAGACACTTAATGTGAGTCTGGAAGAAGAGTTTACAGTCTAGCCAGACACCTAAGTATTTGTAGTTTGTAGAACCGTCCAGAGTAATGGTGCTAGTCGGGCGGGAGGGTGCGGGCAGCAATCGGTTGAAGAGCATGCACTTAGTTTTACTAGCGTTTAAAAGCAGTTGGAGGCAATGGAAGGAGTGTTGTATGGCATTGAAGATCGTTTGGAGGTTAGTTAACACAGTGTCCAAAGAAGGGCCAGATGTATACAGAATGGTGTAGTCTATGTAGAGGTGGATCAGGGAATCACCTGCAGCAAGAGCGACATCGTTGATATATAGAGAAAAGAGTCGGCCCGAGAATTGAACCCTGTTGCACCCCCATAGAGACTGCCAGAGGTGTGGGCAACAGGCCCTCCAGTTTGACACACTGAACTCTGAGAAGTAGTTGGTGAACCAGGCGAGGCAGTCATTTGAGAAGCCAAGGCTATTGAGTCTGCCGGTAAGAATGCGGTGATTGACAGAGTCGAAAGCCTTGGCCAGGTCGATGAAGACGGCTGCACGGTACTGTCTTTTATCGATGGCGGTTATGATATCGTTTAGGACCTTGAGCGTGGCCGAGGTGCACCCATGACCAGCTCGGAAACTAGATTGCATAGTGGAGAAGGTACGGTGGGATTCGAAATGGTCGGTGATCTGTTAACTTGGCTTTCAGAGATTTTAGAAAGGCAGGGCAGATTGGATATAGGTCTATAACAGTTTGGTTCTAAGGTGTCTCCACCTTTAAAGAGGGGGATTACCGCGGCAGCTTTCCAATCTTTGGGGATCTCAGACGATACGAAAGGGAGGTTGAATAGGCTAGTAATAGGGGTTACAACAATTTCGGCGGATACTTTTAGAAAAGAGAGGGTCCAGATTGTCTAGACCAGCTGATTTGTAGGGATCCAGATTTTGCGGTTCTTTCAGAACATCAGCTGTCTGGTTTTGGGTGAAGGAGAAGCGGGGAGGGGGTTGGACAAGTTGCTGCAGGGGGTGCTGAGATGTTGGCCGGGATAGGAGTAGCCAGGTGGAAAGCATGGCCAGCTGTTGAAAAATAATCGATTATAGTAGATTTATCGGTGGTCACAGTGTTTCCTAGCCTCAGTGCAGGGGGCAGCTGGGAGGAGGTGCTCTTATTCTCAATGGACTTTACAGTGTCCCAATTAGTGCTACAGGAAGCAAATTTCTGTTTGAAAAAGCTAGCCTTAGCTTTCCTAACTGACTGAGTATATTGGTTCCTGACTTCCCTGAAAAGTTGCATATCGCGGGGGCTATTCGATGCTAATGCAGAACGCCACAGGAACACAGATGAAACGTTCAGAGCGTTGCAGAGAGGAATGTAATGAGTAGAACTGACTCAATTGCCTGATTTGAATCCCTGTTCAACACAATCCATTTCTATCTGAACGTTCTGAAACAGTGCACCCTTCTGAGCAGGCCCCAGGTAGACCCTGCCCCTTCCCCCTTAGGGGACACATTCCTGCCGGTCCTTCCAAGGCTCACCCCCTTACTAACCCTGGGATAAGAGAGTCTACCGTCAATACAACACATCCCACCCACTATGTCCTTAGAGCGCATCTGTGGTATCGTCAAAACATTGATGAATATAAACTAACAACCTGGAGATGGAGTGATTACATACATTTAATCGAGCCGAACTGGTACATTAGAAAAAGACAACAGTCCTTGACCAGTACCATTATGATAATACATTTGCAGAGCCTGTGTATTGTCCTGACCTCAGTGAGGAGCACGGCCAGCATGTCCTGCCTCTGGAAGCGGATGGCCAGGTGGACCAGGGTGAAGCCATCGTCGAAGGCCGATGACCGGTTTAGGAGACGCACCTCGTCGGACGTCAGCTGCCTGGCGATGTCCCCCCCTGATGACTTATAGGCCTCTACTGCAGCCAGGTCCCCCTCTACCACACCTGCGAAAAGAGGTGTGTGTGTGGGGGGGAAATCAGTGAGCAAGTAAAACAGACATGTTAGGTTACATAGTATACACGCAAACTCTAAAATGCTGTTTAAATTAAAGAGTCATTCATGCAGTTTGTTGGTCAAGGTGGAAATTCTTATTTAGTTTACCATACAAATAATTTGTAGGTTATTCCTTGCCAAAACACATTTTGTTACAGCCGTATTCTAAAATTCATTAAAAATCTACACAAAATACCCCATAATCACAAAGCGAAAACAGGTTTGGCTATTTTTGCAAATGTATAAAAAAAAAATCTAAACAGAAATACCTTATTTACATAAGTATTCAGACCCTTTGCTATGAGACTCGAAATTGAGCTCAGGTCCATCCTGTTTCCATTGATCATCCTTGAGATGTTTCTACAACTTGGAGTCCACCTGTAGTAAATTCAATTGATTGGACATGATTTGGAAAGGCACTCAGAACTTTCTGCAGCATTAAAAAAGGTCTAAGAACACAGTGGCCTCCATCATTCTTAAAATGGAAGAAGTTTGGAACCACCAAGACGTTCCTAAAGCTGGCCACCCTGCCAAACTGAGCCATCGGGTGAGACGTCACTGACAGAGCTCCAGAGTTCCTCTGTGGAGATGGGAGAATATTCCAGAAGGACAACCATCTCTGCAGCCCTCCACCAAACAGGCCTTTATAGTAGAGCTACCAGACTGAAGCCACTCCTCAGTAAAAGGCACATGTGAGCCCGCTTGGAATTTGCCAAAAGGCACCTAAAGGACTCTCAGACTATGAGAAACAAGATTCTCTGATCTGATGAAACTAAGATTGGCAATCAGGCCAAAGAGTTCAACTGTCACGTCTGGAAGAAACCTGGCACCATCCCTAAGGTGAAGATGGTGGTGGCAACATCATGCTGTGGGGATGTTTTTCAGCAGCAGGGACTGGGAGACTAGTCAGGATCGAGGGAAAGATGAAGGAGCAAAGTACAGAGATCCTTAATGAAAACCTACTCCAGAGCACTCAGGACCTCAGACTGGGGTGAAGGTTCACCTTCCAACAGGACAACGACCCTAAGCACACAGCCAAGAAAACACAGGAGTGGCTTCGGGACGAGTCTCTGAATGTCCTTGATCGGCCCAGCCAGAACCCAGACTTGAACATTTCTGGAGAAACCTGAAAATAGCTGTGCAGCGACACTCCCCATCCAACCTGACAGAGCTTGAGGATCTACAGAGAAATGTGTTTTTTTTTTGTTTGTTTTTTTAATGGGAGAAACTCTCCAAATACAGGTGTGCCAAGCTTGTAGCTAGCTATGAAAGGGTCTGAATACTTATGTAAATGTCATATTTCAGTTAATACATTTGCAAACATTTCTAAAAACCTGTTTTTGCTTTGTCATTATGGGATATTGTGTGTAGAGTAATGAAGAAAAAAACAATTTAATCCATTTTTAGAATAAGGCTGTAACGTAACAAAATGTTTATACTTTCTGAATGCACTGTAGTTTTACTACCACTACAGTACTGAAACAAAACAACCACTTGAAATGTAAAAATAAATACATTTAGAAGAAAGAAAAAAAAAACACTATAATGAGTTGGGGAAGATCAAAGTAGAGAACATTTCCAGTTCTACTACCAGCCTCCCATCATTTCTGTTCTGATTTCTGGAATACCCATTTAGCAGTCTCTGGCACATTACACAACATCACACCCTGGCTAACCATTGTTCTACACTCAAAAAAGGTCCACACAATGCTTTGCAGCATGATCAGGGTGTGTGTGTGTGCGAGCGATCGTGCGTGCATGAGTTTTTCAACTGCAGTAAAAAGTAGAAATATTGAGAAAGGAACAAAGAGGAAAAAGTGAGTAGGAAGAGAGGGAGTGGGAGGACAAACTGTGCCGATTGGAGCTTGTCAGAAAGGAAGAGATAGACAGGATCACAACCACTTCTCACAGTAGTCCATTAGTTTGGGTGTGCCTGCCTGCATAGTCAAGAGTAGCACTCACACACAAAACATCAAAGGAAATGGATACAAAAGAGTTGCTCTATACTAGGAAGGGTGGAGAACATTGACAATTATTGAAGATAGAAAATGAATGAACGCGCTGATTTTACCCACAGAACATGGGGGAAAGGGCCTATTTAATTCATTTACATGAATAATGTTGTAAATTAGTAGCAGCGATCAAGTTAGACCCAGGTGCAGATCAGTAGGCCTCCACTACACAGAGAAAACTCCTACAGTATTTTCATGACCATCACATTAAAAGGGGAAATCAGCAGATGCTACATCCATTTTTGGACTTTGATATATTCTTCAAGAATTAATGGGAACATAACTTATACATGTCTCATGAGCTTAGTTCAACGGTTGTACCCCATCAGAACCAAAAATATAAGCGTGTTTTACTCCAAATGTTCGCTACAGTTAGGTATCGCGCTATTATTTTTGTAGGATATCGATATCTGACTAAAAGTAAATAGATTAATATTTTTACTGTAGTAGATATTGCTAGTCGGCTCTACCTACGTCAAAACACTGGTATTATCCATCATATAGCCTGTTTCCCATATTCTTTATTTAAAAAAAGTGAGACAACATGTTTTCAGGACTTTTCTTTCTTGAAACAGGGATCCCATAGCTTTTTACCGAAACCGGGGCGAGTCGAATTGCTTTGTTATGGTTTCTACAGCTGATTGCCGTTTTAAAACAAAACAAAAAAATCTTCACCTGTACAAATCCACTTTTCTAACTCATGAAGATAGTTCACCCAGACCGTTTAAACAAAAACAGTAAAAGTTTTGATCACGCTCCACTGCTTTGATTGGTGCAGATAGAAATCACCAGGGTCTTTCCTAGATGGAAAAGGCATCCGTGAAAGAAGATTCCACAAGATTCTTATGCAGTTGTTAGATCAAGTATTGGTGTTTTGTTTCGTTTCGTGTTAGATGCGCTCAGGGTGCTGTAACATATCATTTGCGGCATGCATCATGAGTAAAGTCATTGTAGCCTTCCCCTAGCTGTGAGAACCATGCTATTCATATTTCCGGATTTTCATCTTATTCTTTCTATTTCTATGGCGGATTTGCAGCCGCAATTTATGGAAGATGCCAAAACGTTGGAGATAAAGTCAAAAGATACTTGTTTCCCCTATCCATCTGTGGCAAAGTTGGCCCTACATGCTTATGACAAATCCAGGTCCAGCCATAGCCTAGCTGGCTAATCCTTTGAATAAGGTGTAGCAACAACAGATTTGCTAGATAAGGTTAGCATTGCTAGCTAGGTACACTGACAGCCATCAGTGCCCTACTTGTTATTTCTCCAGTCCACATGGACATCACCCACAACGTTCCCACCCTCAATTCGTGAATATGTATTAGCAGCCTGAGTCATTCTTCTGAGGTGGAACATTTAAGGACAGTTTCTGCTATAGGACAGGAATCACGTTGAAATGGGGGCGGCATTGCCCTCTGGTCGGGGCCTTGACGTGTTATATATGCAAGTAATGTTTACAATTTCAACTGTCACATAGCATATAGGCTTAGCACTTTGTTTTCTCCAGTCCTCTCCTCATTTTCTCTCCTATGTGTGCATTTCTCCATTTCACAGAGCCAGGAGACACTTATGAGGAAACCAATTTTGATAGAATTTGCGTAAATAGTAAAGTCAGTGTGATTGATCCCAGGGCAGCAGAAAGCCAGGGCCCTCAATGGCCTGTCAAGGAAGAAGTGCGGACAGAGACCCAGATGAACAGTAAGCATCAGCAACAGGCCTGTAGTGTTACTGTAGCTCCCAATTGTTGACAGATTTCCAACTGGCAGCGTCGGCACTGCATCACAGGTTGTCTGCCACAACAGTAGCTTGTGACAACCAGTGACACATAACAGGCTAGCACTTCAGAATAGAGGTGGCCACACGCCAGCTACAGCACACGTTGCCTGTTTACGACTTCTTTCCACAGTAGCTTCATGGCTAAATTCCTGATAGTATGCATGATGTAGCCTAGGGTAGGTAGAGTCCGATGCAGGGCTAGCAGTACGCAACCTTTTATTTATTTTTTCATTTTATTTCACCTTTATTTAACCAGGTAGGCAAGTTGAGAACAAGTTCTCATTTACAATTGCGACCTGGCCAAGATAAAGCAAAGCAGTTCGACAACTTACAAAAACACAGAGTTACACATGGAGTAAAACAACATACAATCAATGATGCAGTAGAAAAAATAAGATTATATACAATGTGAGCAAATGAGGTGAGATAAGGGAGAGAAAGGCAAAAAAGGCCATGGTGGCAAAGTAAATAAAGTATAGCAAGTAAAACACTGGAATGGTAGATTTGTAGTTTGAAGAAAGTTCAAAGTTAAAATATAAATAATATGGTGCAAAGGAGCAAAATAAATAAAATAAATAAATACAGTAGGGGAAGAGGTAGTAGTTTGGGCTAAATTATAGATGGGCTATGTACAGGTGCAGTGATATGGGAGCTGCTCTGATAGCTGGTTCTTAAAGCTAGTGAGGGAGATAAGTGTTTCCAGTTTCAGAGATTTTTGTAGTTCGTTCCAGTCATTGGCAGCAGAGAACTGGAAGGAGAGACGACCAAAGGAGGAGTTGGCTTTAGGGGTGACCAGAGAGATATACCTGCTGGAGCGCGTGCTACAGGTGGGTGCTGCTACGGTGACCAGTGAGCGGAGATAAGGGGGGACTTTACCTAGCAGGGTCTTGTAGATGACCTGGAGCCAATGTGTTTGGCGACGATTATGAAGCGAAGGCCAGCCAACGAGAGCGTACAGGTCGCAGTGGTGGGTAGTATATGGGGCTTTGGTGACAAAACGGATGGCACTGTGATAGAGTGCATCCAGCTTGTTGAGTAGGGTATTGGAGGCTATTTTGTAAATGACATCGCCGAAGTCGAGGATTGGTAGGATGGTCAGTTTTACGAGGGTATGTTTGGCAGCATGAGTGAAGGATGCTTTGTTGCGAAATAGGAAGCCAATTCTAGATTTAACTTTGGATTGGAGATGATTGATGTGAGTCTGGAAGGAGAGTTTAGTCTAACCAGACACCTAGGTATTTACAGTTGTCCACAAATTCTAAGTCAGAACCGTCCAGAGAAGTGATGCTGGACAGGCGGGCAGGTGCAGGTAGCAATCGGTTGAAGAGCATGCATTTAGTTTTACTTGTGTTTAGGAGCAGTTGGAGGCCACGGAAGGAGAGTTGTATGGCATTGAAGCTCGTCTGGAGGGTTGTTAACACAGTGTCCAAAGAAGGGCCAGAAGTATACAGAATGGTGTCGTCTGCGTAGAGGTGGATCAGAGATTCACCAGCAGCAAGAGCGACATCATTGATGTATACAGAGAAAAGAGTTGGCCCAAGAATTGAACCCTGTGGTACCCCCATAGAGACTGTCAGCGGTCCGGACAGTAGGCCCTCCGATTTGACACACTGAACTCTGTCAGAGAAGTAGTTGGTGAACCAGGCGACGCAATCATTTGAGAAACCAAGGCTACTGAGTCTGCCGATGAGGATGTGGTGATTAACAGAGTCAAAAGCTTTGGCCAGGTCAATGAATACGGCAGCACAGTATTGTTTCTTATCGATGGCGGTTACGATATCGTTTAGGACCTTGAGCGTGGCTGAGGTGCACCCATGACCAGCTCTGAAACCAGATTGCATAGCGGAGAGGGTGCGGTGGGATTCGAAATGGTCGGTAATCTGTTTGTTGACTTGGCTTTCGAAGACCTTAGAAAGGCAGGGTAGGATGGATATAGGTCTGGTGCAATTTGGGTCAAGAGTGTCACCTCCTTTGAAGAGGGGGATGACAGCAGCTGCTTTCCAATCTATGGGAATCTCAGACGACACGAAAGAGAGGTTGAACAGGCTAGTAATAGGGGTTGCAATAATTTCGGCAGATAATTTTAGAAAGGGTCCAGATTGTCAAGCCCAGCTGATTTGTAGGGGTCCAGATTTTGCAGCTCTTTCAGAACATCAGCTGAATGGATTTGGGAGAAGGAGAAATGGGGGAGGCTTGGGCGAGTAGCTGTGGGGGGTGCAGTGCTGTTGAATGCAGTAGGGGTAGTTAGGTGGAAAGCATGGCCAGCCGTAGAAAAATGCTTATTGAAATTCTCAATTATAGTGGATTTATCGGTGGTGACAGAGTTTCCTATCCTCAGTGCAGTGGGCAGTTGGGAGGAGGTGTTCTTATTCTCCATGGACTTTACAATGTCCCAGAACTTTTTCGAGTTTGAGTTGCAGGAAGCAAATTTCTGTTTGAAAAAGCTAGCCTTGGGGGTTTCTAACTGCCTGTGTGTATTGGTTTCTAACTTCCCTGAAAAGTTGCATATCGCGGGGGCAGTTCGATGCTAATGCAGAACGCCACAGGATATTTTTGTGTTGGTTAAGGGCAGTCAGGTCTGGGGAGAACCAAGGGCTATATCTGTTCCTGGTTCTAAATTTCTTGAAAGGGGCATGCTTATTTAAGATGGTGAGGAAGGCATTTCAAAAAATAACCAGGCATCCTTTACTGACGGGATGAGGTCAATATCCTTCCAGGATACCAGGGCCAGGTCGATTAGAAAGGCTTGCTCGTTGAAATGTTTCAGGGAGCGTTTGACAGTGATGAGTGGATGTCGTTTGACCGCTGACCCATTACGGGTGCAGGCAATGAGGCAGTGATCGCTGAGATCTTGGTCGAAAACAGCAGAGGTGTATTTAGAGGGCACGTTGGTTAGGATGATATCTACGAGGGTGCCAGTGTTTGCGGCTTTGGGGTTGTACCTGGTGGGTTCATTAATAATTTGTGTGAGATGGAGGGCATCGAGCTTGGATTGTAGGATGGCTGGGGTGTTAAGCATGTCCCAGTTTAGGTCACCTAGTAGCACGAGCTCTGAAGATAGATGGGGGGGCAATCAGTTCACATATGGCGTCCAGAGCACAGCTAGGGGCCGAGGGGGGTCTATAGCAGGCGGCAACGGTGAGAGACTTGTTTTTGGAGAGGTGGATTTTTAAAAGTAGAAGTTCAAATTGTTTGGGTACAGACCTGGATAGCAGGACAGAACTCTGCAGGCTATCTCTGCAGTAGATTGCAACACCGCCCCCTTTGGTCGTTCTATCTTGTCTGAAAACGTTGCAGTTAGGGATGAAGATTTCAGAGTTATTGGTGGACTTCCTAAGCCAAGATTCAGACACAGCTAGGACATCCGGGTTGGCAGAGTGTGCTAAAGCAGTGAATAAAACAAACTTAGGGAGGAGGCTTCTAATGTTAACATGCATGAAACCAAGGTTATTACGTTTACAGAAGTCATCAAAAGAGAGCGCCTGGGGAGTAGGAGTGGAGCCAGGCACTGCAGGGCCTGGATTCACCTCTACATCCCCAGAGGAGCAGAGAAGAATAAGTATGAGGGTACGGCTAAAAGCTATAAGAATTGGTAATCTGTGACGTCCAGAATAGAGAGAAAAAGGAGCAGGTTTCTGGGGGCGATAAAATAGCTTCAAGGTATAATGTACAGACAAAGTTATGGTGGGATGTGAGTACAGAGGAGGTAAACCTAGGCATTTAGTGATTATGAGAGAGATATTGTCTCTAGAAACATCATTGAAACCAGAAGATGTCATAGCATGTGTGGGTGGAGGAACTGAGAGGTTGGATAAGGTGTAATGAGCAGGGCTAGAGGCTCTACAGTGAAATAAGCCAATAAACACTAACCAGAACAGCAATGGACATTGCATATTGACATTAAGGAGAGGCATGCTTAGCTGAGTGATCAAAGGGTCCAGTGAGATTCAGACAGCTAGCCGGGCCATAGGTAGCAAGCTGGTGGAAGATGGAGGGAGGTCTGTTTTTAGCCACCTCGTGCGTTTCCATCTGTGGGTTAGTGGGGTTCCGTGTGGAAGGGGGGACCTGTCCAAGTTGGCAAAATAGTTAGTTATAGTGGCCCAAGAAAATTGTCTGATAGACCCATTCAGATCGCAGCCGATAAGACAGCTAACGATTAGCCGGCCACAGATGGGCGTTCAGGTTACGTCGCGATGGAGGGGCCAGTTGGATAACTCCCTCGGGCAGATAACGTCGGTGGTCCAGTCGTGAAGACCCGATGTGGCTCCGCATCTGCAGTAAAAAGGGTCAGGATAGGTGATTGTAGCCCAGGAGACACTTCAGCTGGCTAGCTCAGGAAAAGCCCACGAGTGGCTGACGGAACTCTTCAGCTGGCTAGCTCCGTAATAATGTGTGTTAATTCCGTGACCGACGTTGCCAATAGTCACTGAGGTAGCAGCTAGTTAGCTGCAAGATCCAGGTGTAAATGTCCAGAGCCTGCGGTAGAAATCGGGGAAAGGAGAGAGAATAGGTCCGGTATGCTCTGGTCTGAGTCGCGCTGTACAAAAAACTGGCGATAGCTTTTCGAGCTAATGGATAGCTGAGGACAGCTAACCGTGGCTAGCTGAACTCCAACGTTAGCCAGTGAAAATGGCTAACCTCTGGCTAGCTTCTGTTGTGGAATTCAGATGAGGTAAATAATACTTTCTTTTTTAAATTGATGAGGCGGGTTGCAGGAGAGTGCTTTGAGGTTGAGTTTTTAGAAGAAAAAATGTAAAAAGATAAGTGAAGAAAAATATGTAAATAAATAAATAAATAAATAAATATAAATACACACATATATATATATATATATATACACACACACACACACACGGGACACGACAAGAGGAGGGTAGAGGATGTCTGAACTGCTACGCCATCTTGGATGATAAAGCACAGATAAACCTAAGAAAAGAGATTTGATCTACAGCTGATTGCATACAGTAACTATGGCACAACTGGACCGAGATGTAAGTCAATAGGAAAGCTAATATCTGCAGGGTTTCAGAAGACGTAAGGAGAAGTCTCCAAGTGCATCTTCACCTGCTTAGTGTTTACTTGGAATAGGCCAATCAAAGTAAGATGTCAACATAGAAAAGGCCTTTCATATGGCCTAGATAGATTATCTTCCAAACAGGTTATGCGTTGATACTTTTGACACCTTGAGCACGTACAAGTCTTCACATAATGTAATGTTTTGAAAAGGTTGGGATTATCCAAAAGTCTTCCCGTGAAAACGATTCCTGTTCAGCCATATAATAATCTCCAATTATATCACATTTCAGGTTGTGTTGCAGCCAAGTCATGTAGCCTAGTTTGTGTGCTAGCTAAGCCCAGGGGTATTCAACTCCAGTACTTGAGGGCTGAAGTGTCTCGATGGGTTTTTTCTTCTTTGTTCAATTGATCTACCCACTCACACAAGACTACTATTGTAGCCTCTGTGCATTCACTCCTTTTATCGATTCATTTAGGTGTCAAACAGACGCCCATCCATATGTAAAACGGGGGACACACACACAGGTTGTCAGGGAAACCCGCCCGAAGCATAAGGACCACTTGCAGCCAGCATGGTTTGTTCAGGCAAAAATATTAAAAACTCAGCTAATAAACCTGCTGTGGCATAAGCCAGTGGGCCGTAAAGCAGACAAGCATTCCCTCAGTCAAGCAGACTGCCCTTAATACAAATGGGCATCTTGTCTTTGTGAGCACATGTCCTAGCTTCTGGAGAGTACAGGCAACATGACTACAACTGCTCCTGCATATGCAATTGTTATATAGGGTACTTCCCACAATGCATTGTTAATGCCACCATGTTACAGATTTAGCTTTGTTTTATATAAACATTCAAAGGCCTAGCCTGCCTAATTATATGACAGATTTTACTGAGGAAAGTGGCACTTGCAGTTTCCAATAAGGATCACTGTGAAAAATACTACCTGGAAACTAATGTAGGCTCATTTGTGATTCATTACATCCAGCTTGTTTAAACAACTAAACATGAATACAAATAACATGTAACGCTACACCAGTAGAGTGGACGTAACAGGGCTCCGGCTGCGAACCGAAAGCTGAAGGTCATCTTCGATGTGAACGCCTGTTTATTTTTGACTTGTGCACCAGTCAGATATTTTAAGTGCAGGGCCTGCGGGCTACTAGGCTGTCTAGAGCCGCTGTGGCCACTGTTTACCAGCCCCTGGGACTGAAGGGCAGGGTGTGTGTGTCTGTTGACAGTGAGGGTTCCCCTGCAGTACACACAGGACATGCTTAGCTTCCCCTTCACAGTAATAAGTTGGGTACCCTCAGACACTGGGGAGAATACTTTGCTATGGGGAGTAATTTGTATCAGCGGACAAACTGACTGGGAGGGGCAACTCCACTATAAAACAGTAGAGAGGAAGCAAGCTATCCCATGGAATCATGTCTGAAATGTAGTCCGGACAGCAGCAGTGTAATCCACTCAGTCACCATTATGAGGCTTTCCTTCATTAACGTCAAGGGGCAGTGTGGCTGTCTGGACTAGCCCTTGATTCAAAGCTTCAAGGGACACCCTCTGAAAGGGAGAGCCGAGTATCCTCGTCACTCACACAGACTACCTAGACTGTGCCTGACAAAGGCTGGGGGATAGATATAGTGGTCTCGCACATGCTGTTCAGTCTAGCAAACAGGAATATCTGTCAGGGGGGAGGATGGGAAGTGAACCTTTAGCCTCTGGCCGAGTGCTTACCTGACTACACTGCATTAACCAATGGTTGTGTGCCATGTCAGATTGTAGTCGGGAACCAGATTCCTATATCATATTATGCAGTTAGCTGATATGGTAAATACCTATCCAGGCTTTGCAAGATCTGGTATGCGTTTGCACTGTAGTCAGACAGGAATTCAACCTCTAGCTCCAGTCAACACAGCACAGCAGCTCCCAACTGTTCATCCATCCATCCACCCACTCAGCTTGCACAGGCTGCTGCCTCTCCTCTCACAGCGTGAGCAGTGAAGCAGTTACATCGCTGCATAAAATGCACAATATAACACTTACTGCTTTTCAAGACTTGCAGCCTTAATTGTTTCTCAGTGGCAACAGAGATAATATTTTTCTCCCACCCAAGATAGAGAACTCCCATTTAAACAACAGAAGTACCTAAATACAGGGGAGGTATTTCAACAATAATGAGCATCTCATGCGCCACAGCTGGGAATACAGAGAAATAAACAGGGTTGGAGAGAACCTTGATTTCTTTGCATCCCCTCACACACACACCGACTCACCTGCACAGGCATTGAGAAACAACCAGTCAGTTCTCCTCATCCTGTTCTTTATCTGTTTGAGCCTTTTAAAGTCTACCTGCTGCTCCTCTATGCTCCCCACTCCAGCTCCCGAAGCCAGTTCGATCCTCTGAAAGTCCATTTTAACCTCCGCCTCCCGCTCGGAGGTGGGTGGGGACCTCCTCTGGCCGCCACTGCACCCCAATACTCCACCGCCGCCCCCTCCCACACTCACACCCCCCCTCCTGTTGTCCCTGTCCTGCTCATTGAGTATGGAGGGTGGTAGGCTCTCTGGCTTAGAGGCCAGTTCGATAGGTTCTGTCAGGCTATTGGGCCTAGGGTGGTCACACACTACACATTTGCACGCATTGGGCCAGTTTGCATAAGTGCAGGCGGCGCAGGTCCAGTGCTGGGCGCGGGTGTTGAGGCGGTTGCGGTCGTTATACTCCTCGCAGGGGTCAGTAGGGGTGGAGGGGGGTGCGGGCCGGCATCCTGAGCCTGAGGTCTGGGGTGACTCGGTTGGGCTGCGTGGCTGCTGTGCCAGTCCATGGTGGTGCTGCTCCTGCTGATGTCGCTGGCACAGACACTGGGTGCAGCGGATGGCACGGGGCCAATTTAGGTAGGTGCAAATGTGGCATGACCACTTGCTGGAGGGGGTCTCGGGGGCGTCTGCAATGCGGACACGGGGACGGGCGCTGGAGTCCGGGCAGATTAGGAGGCTAGAGCCTCCCTTGGGCGGGCTGTTACTCAGGCTTGGGGGTTCCCACTGGCGGCTGGTGTCCAGGCCAGGGCTGCTCCGGAAGGGCTCCTCAGTGATGATGGCGCCCCCGCTGGGCCTCTGGGCGCGGCACATGGTGCACTTGATGGCCGAGGGCCAGTTCTCAAACGTGCAGTACTCACAGGCCCACTTGGTACCCAGCTCGGTCATTGTCGCTCCACCGCTGGGAGAGGCTGCCGCTGGGAGGGGCTCAGCACCACAGCTCCACTCAAGGAGATCACACAGGCAAGCAGGATGCTAGGGCAACAGAAACACAGGAAATGTTGAGGAGGAGCCATAGTGGTCTTTGATGATCACAGACAGACTGCACTGTCATCATGCAGAGACACACAGAATTAAGATCACAGATAAAACGAACACATTTAGACTTTAATTGATGTCATGTTTTAAAGGAAATGTTTTCATAAGTAAAAACATGAACATCATTAGTTAGTCTAGCTAAGCCTAGTCTATTATTACAGATAGCCTATTACATAAAGTAACAGACCTGATATTAGAGACCTCAAAACGTTTAGACACAAAAACAAAGAAAGCTACATTAACACTTGTTTTTCACAACTTCTGGATCATTGTTGAACACTGTCAAACAGGATGAGCAGGACATGATAAACAGCCTTGGCATTTATATCAATCCTGCTCAAACAGCTACAAGGATGTGAGCTCTTGACCTGGTACTAATTCTCAGTGAGGTTAATCAAAGCCTGAGGCTCAGTGCAGCTGAACTCACAGAGCAAGGTGCCAAGAGCAGCAGGCCGCAACCCAATCTTGACTTGCCTCCATGACTTAAAACGGACACCTAAACATATCCAGTGATACAGCGCAAACGTGCCAGACAACAGTGCTGTGTTACCTGGCAGATGAAACCGAACACCAGGCAACACTAAAACTTGTACCAATAATGACCCTTAATGCAGTTGAGAAGTTTCCCCCCAACGCTCGGACCTAGGCCCGTAAGGTTTTTATTTGGTTAAACTAAAAAGGTTTTAAATAGGGGCAAGATCGGTTGTTCCTAGATCAGCGCAAAACAGTCTACTCTGCACTCTCTCAGTGAAGTATTAAAAAAAAAAAAAAATATTCCTCGACATAAACCAACACCATGCAAAGTGCATATAGAGGAATGTTTGCAATTACTCAAGCAATTTAGACATATGTTAGCTATTATCATCACAACAGAATACTACTCCCTGACTTGTTGCAGCACACATTTCAAGAGGCTGCAGATCTAGGTTTAGAACTACATTTTAAAGTTGAAACCACCAGTCTTATAGCCTGGATTGGTACCCGATTGATTTCAAACAACTCGGTGCATGCATTGAGTCTACTTAGCCATTTAAACTGATCAATGTAACAAGACAACTAGATAACGGTATCTAGTTTTGCTACCGCATATTGCGTTGGGCGTGCCTACGTCAATGTGCCATACTAGCAATGTTAGCTAGTTAGTGTCACTAGAAGGGAGAGTGTGGTCAATACGATATCGGTCACCTAGCTAGTTATCTAACTAGCAAGCTGCCATGGCATCTGTTACAACTAGCTAGATAGCTAACGTAGTTAACTGAAGTAGCGGTGGAAAGCTAGTTAACTACTGTACCTAGCAAGTTAGTTAACTAACCAGTAGTACAGTTGCCACTTACTTTCGATGTAACGGACTAAGACACCCACCCATGAGTAGAGCAGACTGCTCTATAAGTGTCAATATGCTCTGCAAAATTCAACACATTCGTGAAAGACAAGATTCCTCAACACAAAATGTTGTGCCCGTTAGCTTCGCTGTATTTGTCAAATTCTAGTTAGCGAACAGTGGCCAACTAACACGTTAACGTTGGTAAATATGAAAATAATCTAGTTAACGTTACCTATTCAATTTATGATGAATTGCTACAGGTAATGTTATTGTTTACAGCTTCGTTTCTAAACAATATCTCATACAAAAGTGGTGACAAAACTGTGACATGCTAACTGCATAACATTTTGAACATGGGCGTCTGTTTACCTTTTCCTGTGTTGACACTCCTCTTCCAAGCACAACCAAACCGTTCTCTAGCTTGTCCCCAGTTCTATCCACTCGAGCCTTCCCAAAGAAACCCAGTCCGTAAGTCCGAAGTCAAGCATTTATTTGGTCAGTAGCCGCATATTTACGTTTCCGTGCTCCGTTTGTGCGGGGCTTCGAGACCTATGCAATTGCACAACAACCCCCCCGGCCCTCCCCCCGTCCCTTTGCCGTCTCTCCGGGGCTTTAAATCATTTTAATCCCCATTTCCAACAAGCGTTCTGTTGGTATTTAATGGCGGCGTCGGGGAAGCTGGAAAATACACACACAAAAAAACACTCCAGAGAGAAGGAGAATTTACCACCTGGATCCAACAGCCAATCTGATTGGATAGTTGTTCTGTTTTCCTCCTGTTGGCCTATGAGATACAACGTCTTTCGTTGACAATAGTTAAAAAGCTTGATCACAGCGGTCTCCAATGTCAAAATATGCAACTGTCATTCATTTTCACCGTTTTAGCTCAAATTATGAACAACGGACTATTACATTACACTTCATTCCCGGAGCCACCATTGCGTTTGTTTCATGTCTGTATCTCAGCTGTATACCTTTAAGGGACATTAGGATGATGTCATCTTTTTGAAAAAAATATACTGCAGCAGTCTGCAGTAAAGGACAGCTTGTGGTTGTGGTAATTGAAAAAGTAATCGATGGAAGTTCTAGAGCACTATCAAAATACTATTTTAGCAACGGCAGGATGTGACCCTGGTTTAAACCTATTTGAAACATTAGCATATGCAGAACAATAAATACATTTGTCAAATTTTGCATCGATCATGCGAGTTAATTTACATGAACGTCCCACCCACTTCCCACGTCACAGAAGAAGACTCCTCTGTGCTTGTTCACGGGCGACGGCCAAATGTTCTCTGCCACTATGCAGATTAGATAGGAAATTCTCTTGAACAACTTGAAATTACTTTAAAAATAGTTTTATAGCAATACATACAATATGGATCAAATATATTTGCTGTTATGAATTCCTTAAAAAATACATGCTATCTAATATTATATCAAATGTTCTACTGCTTGAGCTCCTGTTCCGCTTATAGAATATTAGCTCAAAATTATTGTGGAGCTCCTGCACCTAAATATACATTTACATTTTAGTCATTTAGCAGACGCTCTTATTCAGAGTGACTTACAGTAGTGAATACATACATTTCATTTCATGCATTTTTTTTTTTTTGTACTGGCCCCCTGTGGGAATTGAACCCACAACCCTGCCATGCTGGCGTTGCAAACACCATGCTCTACCAACTGAGCCACAGGGAAGATTGTAAACAGTAAACAGTAAACACTACTGGCATTGTGTGCTCGATTGTATACACCTGTCAGTAACAGGTATGGTTGAAATTGCAGAATACACTAATTTGAAAGGGTGTCCACATTTGTATATATAGTGTAGCACAGGATAGACATGTTACAAAAAATCTCAGCTGTCACTATAGTCTATTGTTGTCCATTGAGTTGGAACGATTGACATGGTACAGTGTTGTAAAAGTAACAGGCCTTTGTGAAGAAACACAATTTCGTGTATGACAAATACTAATTGTGAGATTAAATGGCATGGCAGCATATATTTATATTTGATTTGGTTAACAAAACAGGCATGATGTTAAAGTAGGAACTAGGAAGTTATATCAAAGGTTTTAAAGTTAGAGGCAGATTACACACACCTTCGTAAACTCGCACTGTATTTTCAAACATGAAGAGAAATTGGATTTATTTGAAGGTGTCCTCTTTTGAATGACACCACTGAGGTAACCATATTATTATTTATTTTTATTTCACCAGGTCGGCAAGTTGAGAACAAGTTCTCATTTACAATTGCGACCTGGCCAAGATAAAGCAAAGCAGTTCAACACATACAACAACACAGAGTTACACATGGAGTAAAACAAACCTACAGTCAATAATACAGTAGAAAAATAAGTCTATATACAATGTCAGCAAATGAGGTGAGATAAGGGAGGTAAAGGCAAAAAAGGCCATGGTGGCTAAGTAAATACAATATAGCAAGTAAAACACTGGAATGGTAGATTTGCAGTGCAAGAAAGTAGAAATAATGGTGTGCAAAGGAGAAAAATAAATAAATAAATACAGTAGGGGAAGAGGTAGTTGTTTGGGCAAAATTATAGATGGGCAGGTACAGTAATCTGTGAGCTGCTCTGACAGCTGGTGCTTAAAGCTAGTGAGGGAGATAAGTGTTTCCAGTTTCAGAGATTTTTGTAGTTCGTTCCAGTCATTGGCAGCAGAGAACTGGAAGGAGAGGCAGCCGAAGGAGGAATTGGCTTTGGGGGTGACCAGAGAGATATACCTGCTGGAGCGCGTGCTACAGGTGGGTGCTGCTATGGTGACCAGCGAGCGGAGATAAGGGGGGACTTTACCTAGCAGGGTCTTGTAGATGACCTGGAGCCAGTGGGGTTGGCGACGAGTATGAAGCGAGGGCCAGCCAACGAGAGCGCACAGGTCGCAGTGGTGGGTAGTATATGGGGCTTTGGTGACAAAACAGATGGCACTGTGATAGACTGCATCCAATTTAATTAATTAATAATAAACATATCACCTGCTCTTTTTTAAAAATCAGATTCTCAATCCCACCTGAAGTCTTGCCCCACCATATCATTGAATTTGATATTAAAAAGCCAATAAAAAAGTTCAAGAGCTGCTCAATGACTTCCCGAACTATCTGCACATGGGTTCTACCCTTGGACTTGCCCAGGCAGCAGGGCTGGCTGCTGCTCTCTTGTTTCTTCAGGCAAGGGAAGCCTTTGGTTCAGTTGAAGTGCTTGTCTGTGATAATGCGTTTGAGACCCAAGAAGTCCTGGATGCAGCCCAGCTACCCCGCCGGGTTCGTGATCAGCCGCTCGAAAAGTGGATCTGGGGGGAGGCGAAAGTACTGCAGCCAGTTCTCTAGGTGGGAGGATGTACATCCCTGTGCAGATAGCATTCCATGAGGTGTCTACCATACGCTGGCTTCGGTTCTGGAAGGCCAACTCCTCGAAGGTGGGGATGTCCAGCTTCTTGGACAGTGTGTGTGTAGTCTGCGATGGCTCTGGTGATTGGGTTACGCAAACCCCAATCCTCTTTGTTTTAGGGGGACATACTGGTGATGCGTCTGGGAATATCTAAAAAAATAAAAAATAAAACAGTACCCAAAACAAGTACCGGCACGTATTTCAGTCCAGGCCAAGTGAGAGATGTGAAATGCTAACAGTTGGTCTTTCTGGACAACACTCGGCTCTGGTCTCGAAAAAGTGGGCAGAAAGCGAGAACAAATGACTCTGCAAAACAAATAAGCATGTCTCTTTTATTATTACAACCCACTTAAGAACCAAGTGACAAAAAGAGCTTGGCCTATTCCTGTTCCACCAATCATACAGACATGTTCAGACATCAGTGATGTGATGGGACTTTGTACTTCAGGGAGAAGTTGTAGGCTCTCAGGGACCACTTGCAGCTAGGGGCCAAACCATGTTATTAAGAGTACTTTCACCCTTCTCTCCTGCCAGCCACTTCCATCCTGACTGAGATTCTCATAAATAAGTGCTGTTTGAATGCTACAACCTCCTATATACTGTACAGTGTACATTCATTATTGATTACTTGTTCTTAACTCCCATTGTTTATTCCAGTGCTCAAGTGGAAACCACTCCATTCTCAAATTTGTCATTATAATCTTTTGTGGGACTTTGTTGTTCAGTAATTAATATGTTCTAAAACAAATTAGAGTACCAATCCACCAAGCTATGAGTTGACATTATACAGTATGGCTGAGTGATGAAGGAAAGCTAGTTGACCCTAAGGCAGAAGTAGCGACATACAATAAATACAATGTGGGCTGTACATGGGAAAAGCTATATACACAAGGCTTGGATAAAACTGCAGGGTGAAGGATACTCTGACCACAATTGGAACAACCTTTCTTCTTTCCAGTTGCTTGCATTGTGTGTGTAGTTACGAGCTGGTGTAACTGTCAAATTAGAAGGCACTGGACTCTGAATTGAGGTCATTTTTGTCACATTATCAAGGTCCATACACATTTAGCCCAATCAGCTTTGAGAGTGTGAGGTCTATTGGTGTTGACAAGACAGGCAGGAGATGTCTTGTTCCAAGGCTGTAACGTATACTACAGGGGGGGAAACCGTTCCCTCAGAATTACCTTGGGGGAAGCCTTTCTAGTCAGTTTCAACACTCGGCAGAAATGGAGACGACCAGCAGTGCAAGGACATGAGATGAAAGAAGCAGACAGGTTTATGTAGATGCACAGTTTTCTTGTTTAGTGGTAGCTCTGATGCAGCAGCGAGGTCTGGTTAGTACAGCTAGAGTACGTTGTGTTTTCTCCCTGTCAACCCCATACAATCCACAAAAGCTGCGCTAGCTCAGCTCAGGTGATCAAAGCGTACTACTCAAGTGACAACTGAACAGCATTGGTAAAGCACAATAACGAAATCATCTAAATGTGTTATGTGCAGCAAAGCGCATACAGTTTCAGTGTTATTTAAGAAAAATGAGACATTGAGTGACATTAATTAGGGATACTGCGAGAATCTGGTTTTTATAGTCACCCATAGTCAGATGAACTCGTAGATACCCTTTTTTGTATGCAAGTGTACCTGTAGACTTCTAGTCATTGCGCTAACTTTAGTTAGCATAGGCTCGTGAAACTAACTTCCTTCATCCTGCATGCAGAGGTGGTTTCCACGAGTTCTTCTGACTCTGGGTCATAGCTGTTATTTGTCCTAAAAATAATATAAGCACAAATTATAGTAGTGGCGAAGTAAAACTGATCAAAATCTAGATTCTTTGTCATCTAAATAGACAACCGCATGATTCATAAAATCCATTGATTGTTAAAGGAAATGATATCCTAATAAAGACAGCTCAAAGTAGAGTATCAGAACTGTGCAGACTAATGACATTATAGCTTACACATATATATATATATATATATATATGTATGTGTGTGTATATATATATATGTGTATATATATGTGTATATATGTGTGTGTGTGTATATATATATATATATGTGTGTGTGTGTGTGTGTGTGTATATATATATACACACACATATACACACACACATACTCTATACATACATATATATATATATATATATACACACATACATATACACACATGTATGTATGTATACACACACGCACTCTATACATACATATATATATATACACACATACATATACACATATATGTCCACACACACACACACACACACACACACACACACACACACACACACACACACCACACACACACACCACACACACACACACACACCTTCTTTGTAATAAGCAAAGAAAAAGGAAAGACAAAAAAAGAACCACTCACCTGTCTCACTAAAAAGAGAAGTTTGAAGGCCACAGAACATTTTCCCTTTTCTTGTCTTAAATAAATTGTTAAAAGGCAAACATAGTGCAAGAGGTAATGGTACAATTGGATGCTCAAAGTTGATGATGCAGATGTGACGCAGCATGATCCAGGATGAGCGGAGTGGGTCTATCCATACGGAGAGGTCAGACAAACCAGTTGGCGTTTATTCCGTAATCAGTCCCTAAATCAAACGCATCCACTGGAGGCAGCCAGGCTCCAACTGACTAGCTTTACCACACTAGACAGAAAATTATAGCCCATGAAGCATGACATTACCCCCCAGAATGGTTATCAAACTAAAAGCGAACAGAAATACACATGCCTTTTATTTTCCGGACTGGCACTTCCTCTGTAATATAGAAGACTACTCTCTTTGATTGGTTGGGACGCCATCCTCTCCCAGCGTGTCAGTTAATTGTGTCCCCATGGCTGGCGTCTACGAAGTCTGTGAGCCATGGACTGAGGCATCGCCGTCTGGACTGAGGGCGGCCGGGCGGCCCTGCGCCAACACACGGGCAGTAACTGGGGGCAACTGTGCCACCTCGCTCACAAGGTTCTCATACTCACTGCTGTCCTCATCATCATCATCATCCTCCTCCTCATCATCATCCTCTTGCCCTGCAGCCTGTCTGTCCAGGGAGTCAGAGCTGGATCCGTCTCCGTTCCCCAGGTAGGGCGTACTGGGGCTAGGAGCAGGGCTGGGGCCCGCACTGAGCTTCAGACCCAGAGGACTGGGAGAAGGGTGGCCTGGAGAGCCCACAGCCTGGGGACGGGGAAGCAGCGCAGCACTGGTAGGGGAGGACAAGGAGGGGAGGAGCGAGTCATCCTGCAAGGAGAGGAGGTCTGCGTAGGAAGGGGGGTTTGCAGAGGGACCTGGCCGCTCGGGGGTGGATGGGGTGTAGACGACCACCCTAGACAGGAGGGAGGTCTCCTGGGGCTCAGAGTTCTCCTCAGGAGTAGGATGTTGCTCAGGGTTCTGCGCCTCCTGGAGTCCTAAAGTACAGGAATAGGCAACCAGGATAAGATTAAACGGGGATTCAATACAAAATTAAAAACGTCCTGGTTTGTTTTTGCTTCCCTCCCATCTTAAAGAAAGAAATTGTATTTGCTTAATACCACGTAAAACACCTCGCCAGATATGGTTACAGGGAATGAATAGTTGATTCAAGAATCAATTTCATGAGAGAATGAGATGGTCAGAGCAGTCAAATTCAAACCCAATTAAGTAACATACTTCTCTCCGCCTCCGCGGATTTTTGTTTCCTGAGAGCAATTTGCTGTTTGAGTTTGTTCACCTCCTCCTGGAATTTCTCTTTCACGCGCTCACTCTGTTCAACCTCTCCACATACAGCCTGAAAAAAGCAATCAAGAAAAAGCTATCAAGAAACATATTATCACTATATATAAAAAATATATATAAAAACGCAACATACAACAATTTCAAAGATTTTACTGAGTTACAGTTCATATAAGGAAATAAATACATTAGGTCCTAATCTATGGATTTCACATGACTGGGCAGGGGTGCAGCCAAAGGTGGGCCTGTGAGGACATAGGCCCACCCACTTGGGAGCCAGGCCAACCTACTGGGGAACCAGCACCCAGCCAATCAGAATTCATTTTTCCCCACAAAAGGGCTTTATTACAGACAGAAATACATTTAATACATTTTAGAATAACGCTTTAACATAAGAAAATGTGGGAAAAGTCAAGGGGTCTGAATACTTTCCGAATGCACTGAAGCCATGGTGTCAACCAAAACACTGTTTATCCAAGTATAGATGTGACTTGAAGGGTATGAATAGGACATTTGCAGGCAGCCAACTCACTTGCACTCTATCTTGTAGTGCACTGTAGACTTGAAAAATTGTTCTGATATCCTTCATCACACCGTCTTTATCAAAGAATTCAGCCCTGCAAAACATACAGTACATCCCATTTCCATCAACACACGATTCTCAATACTAAAAAATAAACTACATGTGGGAGACACTCACCCGTGCTCTTTGATGACCTTGGCATAGTTGAGTGAGGTGTTGGGGACAGAGGAGACTTTGTATTCCTGCTGGCTGGTGGTGCCCAGGTTGGGGATGCGGAGGGTCACCCTTTGGTTGTACCTGCTGGGTAGAACCAGAGTTAGCCTGATAATACACTACAGGCAGTCTAGCCCAAAAGACCCTTAAAGCTCAGACACACCAGTTGGATTGTCAAACATTAGCTTGCCGACAGTACTTAGCACCTCTGAACAGAGTGTCGGCAGTCAACCTCTTTTGTATTCACACAGCAAAGACCTTGGAAGTCGTTAGCCACTCAGCCTTGTTAAAATACTCCAAACCAAAAGGTGGCAGTAGCGTTGTTCAGCAATGCATATCCGTGCATATTGCTTATTTTCTAAATTCCAAACGATCTGCGCTAATGTTGCTATTTTGTAGAAAGCCCTTGTTGATACTAGCCAGACGGCCACAGCTAAATAACTCGCTAGCAAGATGACAAAGAAATAATGTAATTCAATCTCCATAATCCCGTACGGCCAGTGCCAGACCATAGCTAAATGTTTGGGGTAGCTGCCTCCCGATATGGAGACCGGAGTATGGGATAGTGGGCGTGTGGAAAGGAAAGGGGCGGGCGTGTGGAAAGGAATGGGGCGGGCGTGTGGAAAGGAAAGGGGCGGGCGTGTGGAAAGGAAAGGAGCGGGCGTGTGGAAAGGAAAGGGGCGGGCGTGTGGAAAGAAAAGGGGCGGGCGTGTGGAAAGGAAAGGAGCGGGCGTGTGGAAAGGAAAGGAGCGGGCGTGTGGAAAGGAAAGGAGCGGGCGTGTGGAAAGGAAAGGAGCGGGCGTGTGGAAAGGAAAGGAGCGGGCGTGTGGAAAGGAAAGGAGCGGGCGTGTGGAAAGGAAAGGAGCGGGCGTGTGGAAAGGAAAGGAGCGGGCGTGTGGAAAGGAAAGGAGCAGGCGTGTGGAAAGGAAAGGAGCGGGCGTGTGGAAAGGAAAGGAGCGGGCGTGTGGAAAGGAAAGTAGCGGGCGTGTGGAAAGGAAAGTAGCGGGCGTGTGGAAAGGAAAGTAGCGGGCGTGTGGAAAGGAAAGTAGCGGGCATGTGGAAAGGAAAGGAGCGGGCGTGTGGTGGGTGTGTGGAAAGGAGTGGGTGTGTGGAAAGGAGTTGGTGTGTTGAAAGCGCTCTGCTGTAGGTTAGACAGTTTTGATTGAGCAGTGTTTTTTTTCTTCCGTTTCTTACCAGGCTACTGCGGTACATTGAGCTACCGTACCACGAGAGTTCGGACTTCTATTTTGAAGCGAGAGGATGAGTCCGAGTCTTATTTCACTGTTAGTTCTACACAAATAAATTGTACATATTCAGTTATAAAATTGACAATTGTTTTTGATTAAAAGTTCTGTAGAATATATATATTAACATAAAATAAAATAAATTATAGGTTGTAATGTATGTAATGTATGTCTGCATCATTTCCAATCCCCCATTTCCAATTATTTATATATATAAATAATCTATCTGCATAAATAAAGCTGATCTACCCCCCCCCCCAAAAAAAACCCGTTTTCCTTCACTCTGCGGTCCAACCTGACTCCATAAGTTTGGACACACCTGCTCATTCAAGGGTTTTTCTTAATTTTTACTATTTTCGACATTGTAGAATAATAGTGAAGACATCAAAACTATGAAATAACACATATGGAATCATGTAGTAACCAAAAATGTATTAAACAAATCAAAATATATTTTATATTTGAGAATCTTCAAAGTAGCCACCCATTGCCTTGATGACAGCTTTGCACATAGTTCCATAGGGCGACGCACAATTGGCCCACCGATATCGTCCAGGTTAGGGGAGGGTTTGGCCGGTTGGGGCTTTACTTGGCTCATCGCGGTCTAGCAACTCCTCGTGGCAGGCCGTGCGGTTGCAGGCTGACCTCGGTCGTCAGTTAAACGGTGTTTCCTCTGACACATTGGTGCTGCTGGCTTCCGGGTTAAGTGGGCGGGTGTTAAGAAGTGTGGTTTAGGGGGTCATTTGATTAATAGTTCAGCAGTCTTACGGCTTGGGGGTAGAAGCTGTTAAAGAACCTTTTGGTCCTAGAAATTTTTTTGTGCATTTTTCCCCATATTCCATCCTGTTCGCTTTATTTTTATAATATATTACACTTGATCTTTCTTAAATAAGTTCCTCCACAATGGGTGTACTCTGTTGCTTCATGCGTTGTATGCGTGTTCTTACTGTGACCGTCACCCTGATACTCGCTACTAGGTAGCTACTTCACACACACCTTTGCCGGACAGTAGTGCTTGTCAAGTGGGAGCGAAGGGCACTGTGTCCCGGTGTTGTTGCCTTTCATGCCCTCCCCATTGAGTAGTAAACTTTATGTACACTATACAGCAGGGCTGCCCAACCCTCTTCCTGGAGATCTACTGTCCTGTGGGTTTTCAGTCCAACCCTAATTTAACACACCTGATTCTACTAATTAGCTACTCAACAAAACCTTAACTAGTTGAATCAGAACTGCTAAATTAGGGTTGGACTGAAAACCTACAGGACAGTAGATCTCCAGGAAGAGTGTTGGGCAGCCCTGCTATACAGTATGTTTCAATCATATTGGGCTATAACTACCCATACTTGAAATGTTCAGCTAGCTAGCTAACATTAGCATATTCACTAGTTAGCACAGGCAGCCGTTTCATGGAAACGAGCTAATCCATTATAATATCAACCCTACAGTGGTTAGCTAGCTTGGAGGAAGTATTTAGTGTTGTATGCATTGTGTCTGTGCACTTAGCTAGCTACCATCCCATAGCCTACATTGCAAATGAAGTGTGACTGGCTCATCCGTGGATGTAGCCTACGGAGAAAATGCCCAAATTATTATGTTGTTTTTTTCGGGGGGTGGGGCTCCCCCACATGGGGGGTTGTGTTCTCTGATTGGCTCAAAGTCAAGTTGTTGGCCACTGACGAGCATTGTGATTCTATAAGTAGAATTGGAATGTTCGTCACTACCGGGTTGGCATGCAGCAGGTACCGTTCGTTCTTGCAAGAGAAGGAACAGCCTCCCACTGTGATAAGTACGTATCGGCAGTGAGATTCTCAGTGTGTTTCATGCTTCACCCATTGATGGCTGGTCCCCTTTATCTTGTATGTAGGGCAGCAACATTTTACTACATTGCTTTGATTGATACTCAGATCCAATGGATCTTGTTGAGAGTTCAGAAGCTGTAAAAATCTGCTGATGTAGGGTGCCACCCACACACACACACATACACACACACACGCACAATCCCTCCAGGCCTCGACCAACCCACTCTGAGCCATCAAGCCACGGACAGAGAAGTATTTAAGTACCCCAGTTTGAGTCCAACACACAAGCCTTTAATCCCTACTGACAGACCTCCTGCTGGGCAGTCCATCTGACCCTACATATAGAATGGCCAGACCCTAAATAGTTGTTTAATCCATGTGTGATTTATCTGAACGGTCATTCTATAAATGATATGCCTCTACGTACCCGAGGTGCTTCCACAACTAGCAACCATTAAGGATCAAAGGAGAGGCCACTAGTGTTCTCCTCCTCTGTGGATTCTGTGCCACTGACAACAGCTGTGTCCTTCTGTTGCCTCAGTAGGTGAAAATTAAGGGCCACTTTCAAATTACAGATTCAGATTTTAGTTTCCCCTTGTGAGGACAGTGAGTCAGTTCAAAAAACGAATTATTATTCATTCCAAGCTGGCACCTCTTGCAGACTGAAGGCAACAGAGCTGCACTTGATGGACCCGAGCTCTGATTCGCCTCCCACACACACTGACCTGGCTGCACAGGGTGAACAACAGCATGGGAATGAACACTGAGAGGAGGCCAACTTCATGAACAGTGTTGGTCTATATGTGTGGATTGTTCAGCATCGCCAATATATGCACCAGCCTGTTTGTGCATGCTGTTTGGTACAGAGTGCATATAGCTGTGCGTGGGTAGTCCTACCTGCGGTTGGGTCTGAACAGCACATACTCCAGTGCGTGTGTGGAGTTGTTAGCTGTGGAGATGAAGCTGAAGAGGAGGAAGACCAGGTCGGGCACATCCAGGAGCTGGGTCAGCTGCTTGTGGATGATCTGCTCCCTGAACGACATCTGCTGCTGCGTGTTCCTCCTGAACCTGTACCAGCCGATGACATTCTACACAGGGGGGGGTCAAGTACAAGAGGGTCATTTAGAAGATGCACAGACAGTGTTTAAGCTACATGTACAGACTGATCGCTAGATACTACTGTTCAATAATGCTACTAATGCGCATACAAATAGGCCTATAATAAATACTCACTTTCTGTCTGTCTTTAAGAATTCTGTTAAGATTCTCATCATTGACTTTTCCAGCATAATCATAAAAGCTGGTGGGGCATAAAAAAAAAAAATCAATTTCCACACAGTAGGTCCGCATTACTCAAGACTTCTGGTGGGGTGGGGCCACCTGCTGTTCACTGACAATTACATCACTAGATTTGTTGAATGAAAGTACTGTACGGTATTTGGCCTAGAACGTGCATGATCAAGACAAAGCTTGCTCTCAGGTTGGATAATACATTTATGAAATATAGCACTAGTCTAATTATATTTGCACATAAACCAAGCAGTCATTTGAAAAACAGTTTTATGAAAAATAATGTCACAAAATGTCTTTAAGGACAACAAATTCCATAGAATTTTAAATAACATAAAATCTTACCTAAATAGCTGTGCACAAGGTTCATGATTATGGACTTCTGTTTTTAAAAAGAACACAGCAAATGTATGGTTATTAAACTTATATATAATGTTAGTCTATGGCATCCTACCGCTTTAAAAGGTGTAATCTGCAGTTAGAACAATAAAGTGGCCACACCGCCAATGATTTGGTAAACAGTGGAGGGATGGGGCTGGAGAAATGTAACCACTCTCAAACTCATGGACAGAGCTATGGATACATGGACTGGCCATCCAGGATATGAACATTATAGTTTTAACCATGTTTTGAGGCTATACAGGGTTTGTTTGTTAACAATGTAAATGTAAACAATGGAGTAAACAAGCTCATATTTTGGGTTCTGATGGGGTACGAAAGTTGAACTAAGGTTATGAGACATGAATCAATAAGTATATATCATGAATTTAGCCTACAGTCTATTGTGTACAAATCCCATTTCCCAGAGACTAGCTATATAATATATTGAACAGCTGCTGTGAAGGACCCACTATATGCAGAAAAAACAACGAGACACTCCTTTTTATCTGAAACCTGACAGTCCAGTTTGACAGAATTCCACAGTAGCACGGAACATTTTCAGTCAAGACAAGCCTTGAAACAAATAGGTCGGTTTCTTTGAGTTGAGTCCCCACATGTCAACGAGTTAGGCTATCCGAGGCCTAGCTCTCGAAAACCCTTCTTCTCCGTATGTTTTCAGCAGTTACATTTGCCCATATTTGGATCCATGTGAACTACAATACCAGCACTGTTTTAACGTTTAGAAAAGTACGTTTTCGAAACATGCTGATATGCCCCTTATCTTTCATATCTGCGAGAAAGAATCTTTCAAATAAAAAAAATCTACACATACTGTAGCAGTTTTGCACAGATCCACAAGCTCTGTGTGCCTCCAGTTGATGAACTACACTTCCTTCCCAGTTAGCTTACGCACAGGATTTCAGAGCACGCTAGATAGCTAATTAGCACAGGTGGCCGCCTACATCTTCAGTCTGTCTTCCGTAAACAAGCGATGTAACATGGAGATTTGGCCGTGTCGGAACACTAACCCAACCCTATAAAAAGGTGTGTAGTAAGTTAAAGCTGCACTATGCAGAAAATGCTCCACCATTTCCTGGTTGCTAAAATTCAAATAGTTTGCCTAATTTCAGTTAATGTGACAAAAAAGCAAGTATAGTGTAATCATCGTACCATCTAAACTGCTGTGAAATATTTTCCATAACCAAAAATATTGTATTTTCAGCTGTTTGAAATAAAAGATACAAAAATGAAACTTAAGAATGGAAAGTATAGAAATAGTGCAGATCTACCACTTCTTAGACTTGCGTTCAACAAGAATGTCAGATTTATAACTAATTTCTTTGTAAATTTAGTCAGCTCACCCGAAAAGTTAAATATTCCAGCTTTAACATTTTGTTTTTTGAAAATAATTTTTTGCTGATACGAATGACATGTTCCTTATGTTTCCAAAAACGCACCGCAAGCGATGCGTGTTAATTTGTTGAGCAAGTGTTGGGGCTCTTAACTCCCCCGGTCAGAATATACTATCGTCAATAGGCGCTAAAGCAGTTCACTTCTATGAATGGGGAATCCAAGGCCTTACCTACTACTTGGAGGAGTTCAGCACTGCTGATCTGTGTATCACTGATGCTGACAGTTTCCTCTTGCCTTACGTCTCCTAAAAGGAAGCCCTCCTGTAGGAGCAAAAAGTTGTTTCTAATGACAAAACGTGGCAGAAAGGCAACAAATACTGTTTGAGGCCTGACACTTACAGTGCCTTGCGAAAGTATTCGGCCCCCTTGAACTTTTCGACCTTTTGCCACATTTCAGGCTTCAAACATAAAGATATAAAACTGTAATTTTTTGTGAAGAATCAACAACAAGTGGGACACAATCATGAAGTGGAACGAAATTTATTGGATATTTCAAACTTTTTTAACAAATAAAAAACTGAAAAATTGGGCGTGCAAAATTTTTCAGCCCCTTTACTTTCAGTGCAGCAAACTCTCTCCAGAAGTTCAGTGAGGATCTCTGAATGATCCAATGTTGACCTAAATGACTAATGATGATAAATAGAATCCACCTGTGTGTAATCAAGTCTCCGTATAAATGCACCTGCTCTGTGATAGTCTCAGAGGTCCGTTTAAAGCGCAGAGAGCATCATGAAGAACAAGGAACACACCAGGCAGGTCCGAGATACTGTTGTGGAGAAGTTTAAAGCCGGATTTGGATACAAAAAGATTTCCCAAGCTTTAAACATCCCAAGGAGCACTGTGCAAGCGATAATATTGAAATGGAAGGAGTATCAGACCACTGCAAATCTACGAAGACCCGGCCGTCCCTCTAAACTTTCAGCTCATACAAGGAGAAGACTGATCAGAGATGCAGCCAAGAGGCCCATGATCACTCTGTATGAACTGCAGAGATCTACAGCTGAAGTGGGAGACTCTGTCCATAGGACAACAATCAGTTGTATACTGCACAAATCTGGCCTTTATGGAAGAGTGGCAAGAAGAAAGCCATTTCTTAAAGATATCCATAAAAAGTGTCGTTTAAAGTTTGCCACTAGCCACCTGGGAGACACACCAAACATGTGGAAGAAGGTGCTCTGGTCAGATGAAACCAAAATCGAACTTTTTGGCAACAATGCAAAACGTTATGTTTGGCGTAAAAGCAACACAGCTCATCACCCTGAACACACCATCCCCACTGTCAAACATGGTGGTGGCAGCATCATGGTTTGGGCCTGCTTTTCTTCAGCAGGGGCAGGGAAGATGGTTAAAATTGATGGGAAGATGGATGAGCCAAATACAGGACCATTCTGGAAGAAAACCTGATGGAGTCTGCAAAAGACCTGTGACTGGGACGGAGATTTGTCTTCCAACAAGACAATGATCCAAAACATAAAGCAAAATCTACAATGGAATGGTACACAATTTTTCAGTTTTTTATTTGTTAAAAAAGTTTGAAATATCCAATAAATTTCGTTCCACTTCATAATTGTGTCCCACTTGTTGTTGATTCTTCACAAAAAAAATACAGTTTTATATCTTTATGTTTGAAGCCTGAAATGTGGCAAAAGGTCGAAAAGTTCAAGGGGGCTGAATACTTTCGCAAGGCACTGTATCAAGCTCTGGCTACAGACAGTCAAATCAAGTCATGTGTCAAATGTCAGGTGAAACAGCAGCATCGACTCTCAACTCTGTTTGCTAACAGGTGTCAATCCAGTTTTCTATCAAATGGTAAACAAAAACTGTTGTGGCTTGAATGCATGCTGATTGACTTGATTATTGTTTTTATAAGCTTATCAGAATTCACATCCTAGTTGTCCAACAAACTTGCTAGATAACTTGCGAGATATGTGGTGACAGTGCTAGAAAATTACTTCACAATACTTTACTTTTCAAGATATGTTGTACATTAGCTAGCTAACAGAGCGGAAAAAAACCCTCTACCTTTCTGATGACATAGCACAGTTGCATTGGTTATCTGTGACAACGTTAGCCAGCTAGCTAATGTGCATAATGTGATGCAATTGCACATTTTCGTAATATTGTTAGCCAACTAACTAGCTAGCTACATATAACTACATCAGTGTTGTAAGTCGACACCACTGAAAGTCCACCCTAAGCATTAGACTAGTTAGCAAATGTCTTGCTGTAGTGATGGCACGTAGCTAGCTAACTACTAGCGAACGTTAGCTAGCAACAGGAAGATGACACTGGGAAACCCACTGAGTTTATCCCCGAGAATAAAGTCCAAATATACACCCAAGTTGCAATTAAACAAATGTATGCACTCTCTCCTAATTCATTCAAATGTCCCCGGTACTTACATGATCAGAGTTGCTGTTAGCGCTGTGATAACACACAGAACTAAAAGTATAGCCCGAAATGGAAGCCGCCATGATGGAAACATCCCCATCTATCCCACCACCCACTGCGTTTGCACGCACGCTCCTCTCGGCGTACACATTATGGTCACAAAGTTGCTACAGTTGTCATTGTTCTGTACTGTGCTCCATCTCTATTTCCTAAGGTTTGGAGAAGAGAGTATGGACCGTGTGCTGCAGGTGGATGGAAAAAGAGGAAAACACAGAAATCTCTGTCATACTTGATATTGGCAAGGGGAATGGCATCCTCTTAATTGAGCTGGTAGTCTTTGAACTAAAATGTAAAGGTGTGTAATTACTATGATGTAAAAATGCCAATTAGGCCTACACACCTGTAGCATATAGGACAACATTAGCTTGAATGCTTTTTTTTTACCTATGTAAATCATTTGTGCCTTTGCATGACATGTTCTTTATGCATTCAGATTTTCCACAGGAATAGATCATTCTGTAGCCTCTGTAGAACTTCAAGAAATGTACTGCAGACAGAAGACTTGTCTAATGTGGAAGTCAAGGTAAGTCCTACCTGCCGTGTGTGTAGAAATGCTAATCACTACAGTAACATTACAGTAACAGCATTGTATTAACTGCTGTTACACAGTACAGTAGCAGGCTAATAGTTTTGTTATCACATAGTAATGGAGTTGATCGGTTTTTGTTATTGCAACGGTGATAAGGGACAGTACCTAATTGTCTTTTTCAATAACAAAAATACACTTTTTAGTGTTTTAGTCGTGTGTATACCGGCAATTGTACTGTGCATGGTTACAGCATATGGTATATTTAACAGTTGGTGGCACTATTGGACTGTATTGTGCATAGACCTATGCACAGACACCTTGACATAGGCTTATGCTCCGTACAGCATGCTAACTTCTCACCATTACAGTAACAGGGGAGATTAGCATTTTAGGGGGTATGATATTTATGCCTCTGTAACATTGTCACTCATCATTATTCACAATTAATTCAGGACTATGCGTAATCACGGTAGCATCCACATTAATGTAGAAGTGTTTAGAAACATATTCTATTGTTATTTACAATAAAAGTACTACAAAAAGACACAATACATTATTTACCGTTAACTTCTATTGGGCACAAAATAATCTGAAACACAACCAATACTAACAGCAAATGCATCTAACAAGTTTGTAGAGTCACATGCTTGATATAATCATTGCGTGCTAGGAATATGGGACCAAATACTACACTTTTGACTACTTTAATACACCTATAAGTGAATTTGTCCCAATACTTTTGGTCCCCTAAAATGGGGGGACTGTACAAAAAGTGCTGTAATTTCTAAACGGTTCACCGGATATGGTTGAAAATACCCTCAAATTAAAGCTGACAGTCTGCACTTTAACCTCATAGCCAGTGTCTCAGCCAAAACAACAAAACATGTGTCACTGTACCAATAATTTTGGAGCTCACTGTAGATTGCTATGGATGCAAATTTTGGTCAATTTTGCTGCCGACTAACCGACTCTCATTAACCAGTCAACAAACCGTGAAAAAATGTCCAAACAGTAAAATTATGTGACTAACAGAAAATACTATGCATGACGACAAGGAACGGACATTTTTCATGAAGAGCTTAATGAAAACATGCAACATTAGCAAGCCTATCGTCTTACAATCAAAAGGCTAAAGTCTATTATTGAACATGAAACTCTTGTAATGAAACAGCTAATAAAACGTCATTAAATATTTGCCAAAATGCAATTCGCTGGAAAACACAGTTCTAAACAGTGCACCTAATGCGAGCGGTTCCATATGTGACAGAGATGAACATCTCAGTTAGAAACTTAGAAAGGGGGAATCTGATAGGATTGGTTGCTATTATGACTAGGATTGTGCCTTTGGCTTTTGGACATGAAAGAAAGGTGATATGAAAACCAACAGAGCAGTGGAGAAATGCTGGTTAATGGCATGAGGAAGTCTTTATAAAATAATTGCCTCCACATTTCTATGGTTGGATTTTGGCTCGGCTACTTTGAAGCAAGGTAAGACATTCCTCGTTATTTGAAGTGAAGTAAAACGTTTAAGTTTCAAACAATTATACGGCCTCCAGCTCACATTGTAATGTGGTGGGTGACGTGTTGATTGATATCCTGCCTACTGTTGACTATAGTCTATGCACTCGAATGGGAGGAGCACCTTAATTACAAATTGAGATTGAGAAATAAAAATACTAGCTTTTTTAACCGTGGCGATCAAACTGTTTTTAACACGCGATTGCATTTAGAATTGTTATTTGTTGCGCATTGACTGGGCTTATAAAAGCACATTTCACTCCAGTACCAGCTTTTTGTGGAGCTGCTCTTGGGTTTTCTGAGAGGTGATAGGCCATTCCGCTCCTCAAACTAGGTTCTGTCTGCTGCTCGTGTGTGATAAATAAGACGCATGACGATTTACGAAAATACACACATGCCAATTGAATTCAACTAAATTATGCAAATTAACCTATAGATTGATAAGCATGACTGTTCAAATGTATATTTCGGTGGCTAACTGATTAACTGTTCACCATTTACATCCCTAGTCACCAATGCTTTGGAAGAAAAGCCTTGTGGTGCACTGCATATACAGTACCAGTCAAAAGTTTGGACACACCTACTCATTCCAGAGTTTTTCGTTATTTTTACTATTTTCTACATTGTAGAAGAATAGTGAAGACATCGAAACTATGAAATAACAAATATGGAATCATGTAGTAACCAAAAAAGTGTTAAACAAATCTTGATTCTTCAAAGTAGCCACCATTTGCCTTGATGACAGCTTTGCACACTCTTGGCCTTCTCTCAACCAGCTTCACCTGGAATATTTTTCCAACAGTCTTGAAGGAGTTCCCACATATGCTGAGCACTTGTTGGCTGCTTGTCCTTCACTCTGCGGTCCAACTCATCCCAAACCATCTCAATTGGGTTGAGGTTGGGTGATTGCGGAGGCCAGGTCATCTGATGCAGCACTCCATCACTCTCCTTCTTGGTAAAATAGCCCTGGAGGTGTGTTGGATCATTGTCCTGTTGAAAAACAAATGATAGTCCCACTAATCGCAAACCAGATGGGATGGTATATCGCTGCAGAATGCTGTGGTAGCCATGCTGGTTAAGTGTGCCTTGAATTCTAAATAAATCACCGACAGTGTCACCAGCAAAGCACCCCCACACCATCACACCAAAATATATTTCACAGCGGTTTAAATGGTATGATGATTCTATACACTATACTTTCTTGTTTTGTCACATAAACTGAAATTAGGCGAACTATTTGGATTTTAGGACCAGGAATTTCTGCATAGTGCATCTTTAAAACTCGAATCCTTAATGGTGAAACTGCCACGTCTGTTTGCAATATTACAACAACAAAGAAATGACTGCAAACAACAAACAGTTTGTTTTTCATCAATGCACACGCAACAGAAGAGCACAATATGTACTGCATCTGTTTTTACCACATTGGGCGACGTTCCTCACTGACACTTCATCAACAAAACAAAAAGAATAACAGCGGCCGTGGGGTGGACAGTGGCGCAGTTTTCCCCCTTACTCTGGATTTCATCTTAAAACAACTCTACTCCATCCCAGTAATATTATGTTTAGGACTTTGAGTCTCTTGGTTGGACCCCAGACAAACCCAGCCATTGATGTTTAGCCCCCCCCCCCTTTTAGCACACCATATCCCCCAGCCTGGGGCTGCTGCCATGAGGGGGAACTCTCCTGTGTTTACCATGCAGTGTGGAGGGGTAGCAGAGAGGTGTTAAAAGTAATGGGACTCCGCCCAGCTTTGGATTCAGCCACCTTATGCCTGAGCCATTTAACACATCTGCAGGAAAATGTGTGCAGGGAAAGCAGTTTTTAAATGCTGCTCAGCCATACAATACCACACCTGGGGTTGAGTGAGGTTTCCTCCCCCATATACACACATGCATAATCTCATATTGTAAACCTACCTCTGGAGATATGTACAGTATACTGTATTTGGTCAGAGCGCTTGCTGTTGAGGTCAATATTGACCTTAGTCTGGCAGCAGTCCTGTCTGGGTATATCAGATGGTATGTTGGTCCATGCCTCCAGAGCAGTAGAACACTAGAAACGTGTGTGTGTTCTCACCTATTCTGTGCTATGTTAATGTCTGCAGGAGTGTGAGGAGAATCAGGTGTGTGTCTATGGAACAGTATTTTACCTCAGAGCATCCTGCACATAGTCTGGCTAACGCATGAGTGTGTGAGTGTACGTCTGGCCTGGAGCATATACTGAGAGAGTGCCCAGTGGCCACAGCCAGATGCTCAGAGGGTAGGGAGACTGTCCATGGAGGTCTGTCTCTCTCTGAGCGTCGTCTTTAGTACTATCCCGTATCTGCCTAAGAGTGGGACAATCCCACTATTTGGACGCACTATGTTGTTTTCAACTGTTTTAAAGCCTCTCCCTCCCACCACTGGCCTAAAGCACTTCACAGAGGTTTCTGGGTGCATCCATCCAAAGCAAACGGAACCATTCCGTTGGACAAACACATTTCTCCCAACACTGAAATACTGTTGACCACTCATAAAACTACAATGATGTGACACTTGGGTTGTGGTAAGTGTGTGGCTGCTTGGCTCACTCCAGAGGTCTAGTTGTTCATGGCCTATAAGGAAGTCTTTCATTGGTGCTAGGTCCTCAGCCTCAGCAGTGGTCAGGTTGGACCACATGGGCGAAAGCGCTATATTTTTACACAGATGTTAGCGTCTGTCACGTGGTTACTCAAGTTCAACAGATATTGAAGCAAAAGATTGATGCTGAAAGCTGAAAGCAATTGTTTAATGACAAAGAGTTTTGGAAATGATAAACATATCTTATACAGCCGTAATGTAGCTCAACACATATGGAGTACCTGTATGTAAATGTAAACATTATTTAAGTACATACTGATATCAACTCACTGCCTTTTGCATCATACTAGGAGGTGGACTTCATGAGCTGCTCAGGAGAGCTGAGCGGCTTTGATTTATGCATCGACAAGGGTGCATTTGACACCATAAGCCTGAACCCAGAGAACACTGAGGAGTGAAAAGCATGTTACGTTCAAGCTCTGAGAGGGGCATTGAAAGAGGAGGGCGTCTTTGTCATCACTTCCTGTAACTGGACTAAGGAACAGCTACTACAGATGTTCAGCCAAGGTGAGCGAACCGTCAGAGACACTCCTGGAATGTTATGAGTGGAACATTGGATTACACTTAATCAGGACTCCTCCATCCCACTGTCAACATAATCTATTAGTTTCCAGAATGCAAAAGTCAGTTCTCATCAGTGACCATATTTATGCCATATTTTATGCCATTATGATTATTTTATAGGCTCAATAGCAAGTTAAGTGTTATCAACAGGGACTAGGGGTGTCTCTCATCGCTGTATGATGAAAATCTCTTATCTCCAAAACAGAAGATTTTCAGGAAATGGAAAGAGCGGACATATTTTACCATTTATAAACATACAATTACCAAACTTCAGATGCTATTTTCAATACATTTTCTTGTTCATTAACCTAGAGTCATGAAAGGTTCAGAGTACATTGAGGGGATGTACTGCTTTCAATACGTCTGACAGGGCTTGTAAAATCTTTGTTTGGGTGGTTCATTTTGGCATCAGGTTATAATAAAAGCAGCCTTGATCAGCCAGTATTTAGGCACCTTTCAATATGGGAGATGATAGCAGATACCCATAGACTTCCAGTCATTGCTCTAACACAAGTTAGCATTGGTTTGCGAATCTACCTCTAACTCTCTTCATACCGGATATGGAGACATAAAAATGTTATCCATGAGTTCCTCTGACTCTGGGGAAGTAGATAAAGGGGCCTCATTGCCAAAATCCCAAAGTATCCCTTTAAGCACAACAAATTCATCACATATAGAACAAATTGCATTCGTAACATATACCAATTGCAAATTATCTATATATTTTTTATAGTACACAAACAACAGGGACCACTTTGGGCTCATGAGCACCACTTTCACAACTACTGGCTACAATGATGTTGTTTTAATGGACTTTTATTTATTAATTGAAGTTACATTTTTGTGAAATGATCACAGCAACAATCAGAATACCCCAAAATAAATATATTATTTTGTATTATTATTTGAGTTATTTGTTTTGCTCCTAAAATTTTTTGTATCAGATTCCAGACATCTAAATTCTGCAATGATAATTGTTATTTTATTAGGATCACCAATTGCAGCAGTGTCACGTCTTGACCATGGTAAGCTGTTATTTTCTATGGTAGAGTGGTCAGGGTGTGACGGGGTGTTTTTCTATGTTTTGTATTTCTATGTTTAGGTTCTAGTTTTCTATTTCTATGTTGTTGTTTTTTGGGACGATCTCCAATTAGAGGCAGCTGGTCCTCGTTGTCTCTAATTGGAGATCATACTTAAGTAGTTTTTTTTTTTTCACCTGGGTTTGTGGGATCTTGTTTTTGAATAGCTTAGTAGCCTGCAGAACGTGACGTTCATTTTGCCGTTGTTTGTATGGTTTGTATAGTGTTCTGAGTTAAAATAAAGTATTCTTCATGAGCACTCGACACGCTGCACCTTGGTCTACTCCTTTTGTCGAGCGTTACAAGCAGCTACTCTTTCTGGGGTCCACATAAAACATGACATAATACAGAACAATAATAGACAAGAACAGCTCAAGGACAGAACAACTTACATTTACATTTAAGTCATTTAGCAGACGCTCTTATCCAGAGCGACTTACATAAGAATAATATGTAACCGTTCACTATTTCTGGAATTACCATATCACTGTACCCTGGTGTCCTTCTCAAAGCTTAGGAGGTACAGCTGTGAGTCACAAGGAAATGTGAGGATTAATGCTACTAAATGTGGTGATATTGTCAGATACAGCAGAGGGGGCCATTTCTCGGCAGAATAAATGCATCAAGCCTTGTCCTCTAATCAGCAGCACCTTGTTACTTAAAAAATTATAATTCACACACCCACACACAAAAAAATACCCAAAACTATTTCACATTAATTCAAGAGCCTGTCATATTATGTGCTGTTGTCAAAACCAGTTTTTCTAAAAAGTCCAATGTTCAGATAATTCATGTCATGTTTAGATTGATGAATCCAAAATCTCCCTCTGGGAAAGATTGTAACTTTTGAATGTCAAATAGCTATGTCGCTTTCTAATATGATCATCTTTTGCTAATATTACAGATATTTACACATTTCCTATGAAACCTTTTAGTTCAGATTGCCGTCAGTTCTTCTTGGCCTTTTATCAACCCCATTTACTTTGTTCTAACTTACGTACGTATTATCATCTTTAAGTGGATCCTCCTGCCTTGTGGCATTGATGTCATCACTGACCCATATGGACTCATCATCTTCATGTGCGGTCAGTTAGCTGTAGTCAGAAGACCATGGACTATTAGGTCTTCTTAGTGTAGGGCATTGATAATCTTGTTCACCGGACACCAGCCATGTGTCCTCTCTAGCCTGTGTGAGGGAGGATAGAGAACTGAGCGTACAGGGAATAGTAATCTAATCTGTACCCTTTTCAAATGCTTATTTAACCAAATAGGGATGGTATGTTCAAGTTCTGTAAATCCAGAGCGACAGTCTATAGCTTATACATTAAAGTTGCAACCAGCAGTTGAAACAATAACAAAGTGTGATTCCTGACACTGTTTCGGTAAAAAGCTGAGGGATGGGGCTGGTGAAATGTAACCAATCTCAAATTCATACAGAGCTATAGATGCAAGAACTCCCCATCCATTATATCAACATTTTAGTTTTAACCATTTTTCAAGGATATACAGTGTTTGTTTACATTTACTTTGTTTACAAACATTGGAGGAAAACCAGGTTACATTTTGGGTTCTGATGGGGTTGGACAATTCAACTAAGCTCATGAGGCATTTCTAAGTTATATTCTTCACAAATCAATGGGTACATATCATTAATTCATAAGTACAAAAATGTATGTAGCAGCTGCAGATTGCCCCTTTAATGTACAGTATCTTTGGATTAAGCTGTGGATGTATTCACCATGTCTGCCTATGTCAACATTTTCCATTCAGAAGTCCTCTGTTTGCAATCCACCTTAATAACCAGCTCATAATGAATACACAGAGGGCATGGTTCAAAGAAAGATAAGTGATTTCCTGTCTTAACTCATTCTGTCATTAATAACTCTCAAACTACCTCTAATTGGAATCTGGGCGGGTGGCCCAATGGGAGCAGTTGATGCCGAGGCATGCTATTGAGTAAACACATGCAACGTGTTACGAAAACTACTGCCTGGAAATTTACAAGGCACTGAAAATCCTGCCTGGATGCGCATTGACACATTATACCATTACACAACTTTTTCCCATGAAACAAGATGCTTCTTGACTGTCTTCACTCGGTGACCAATATTGTCTCATTGAAATGTACACTGTCTGAGACGAGACAGCATCTAAGGAAGTCTTCAAATGGCTCTTTGTTTGCCTGGCACAGAAACAATGCCTTTTTTCTGCACCACAGATTAGATTGAATTACAGACTGAAGCTCGCTGCTCCTTGCGTAAAGCCCACTCCCTCGCACAGGTGCTGTTGCTAAGAGACGTAGAAACAAATATGGAGGCTTTGGGAGGCACTGAAATCCTGTTAATCAAAGTCATGTAATGAAAGTAATCCAGTCAACTTTTCGATACAGCATGCCTTATCGTCAGGGTATCCTGCTAATGCAGTTGCCAAACACCATTCAAATAAACCTCAATTCGCATCTGTGGATAGCACCTTAGTTCCTTATGGATGAATAGAAGTGATTGATAGATGTATCATTACCATGAAAAGTTTTATGCATCTGCTATGTTAATTATTTATTTATTTTACCTTCATTTAACTAGGCAAGTCAGTTAAGAACAAATTCTTATTTTCAATGACGGCCTAGGAACAGTGGGTTAACTACCTTGTTCAGGGGCAGAACGACAGATGTGATTGTGATGCTGTCACCCTGAGGGTTTGATAGTGGTTAATTTGTTAGTTTACGAGGCTGTGAACAGGAACATACCCCTGGAGCTCTGCTGCTGTTCATGGAAATAAAGCATGCCCACTGTACCGCGTGTTTTAAGGCAGCAGTCATTAAACTGGCTCCAGGAATTTGAGGCCTAGTAAATGATACATTTTGTTTCACTCATCTGCTTGGATCATGCTATCCACTTTCAACAGATGCCTAGCATGCCAAGCTAGTTGAGCAATCCTATCTTTTGGGGTGGCAGGTAGCCTAGTGGTTAGAGTGTTGGGCCAGTAACCGAAAGGTTGCTGGATTGAATCCCTGAACGAGGCAGTTAACCCACTGTTCCCCGGTAGGTCGTAATTGTAAATAAGAATTTGTTCTTAACTGACTTGCCTAGTTAAATAAAACTATCTGAAAAGGACTGGTGTGGCAGGCTTTTTTGCACATTGTGCTGTTTTAGGATGCCCATTTGTAATATCAAATCCAATTTTATTTGTCACATGCACCGAATACAACAGAACTTACCGTGAAATGTTTACTTACAATGCAGTTCAAGAAATAGAGTTAAAAAAATATTTACTAAATAAACTAAAGTAAAAAATAAATAAAAATGAATCAAAAAGTAACACGATACATTTACATAACAATATGTACCGAGTCAATGTGCAGGGTACAGGTTAGTCGAGGCAATTTGTAAAGTGACTATGCATAGATAATAAAGAGCGAGTAGTAGCAGTGTAAAAACAAAGGGGGGGAGGGGAGCTTGGCCCCAGTGAAGCTTGGCCCCAGTGATGTATTTGGACATATGCACTACCTGCTGTAGCGCCTTACGGTCAGATGCCGAGCAGTTGACATACCAGGCGGTGATGCAACTGGTCAGGATGCTCTCGATGGTGCAGCTGTAGAACCTTTTGAGGATCTGGGGACCCTTGCCAAATCTTTCCAGTCTCCTGAGGGGGAAAAGGTGTTGTCGTGCCCTCTTCACAACTGTCTTGGTGTGTTTGGACCATGATAGTTTGTTGGTGATGTGGACACCAAGGAACTTGAACCTCTCAACCTGCTCCACTTCAGTCCCATCGATGTTAATGGGGGCCTGTTCAGCCCTCCTTTTCCAATAGTCCACGATCAGCTCCTTTGTCTTGCTCACATTGAGAGGTTGTTGTCCTAGACACATGAGCTGTGTTTCATGAGTCACAGAAGACATACACAATATAGGCATATACGCAATATGGGATATATGGGCGTCATTCTCAAAGCCAAATAAAACAACATGAGCTGGCGCACACCCAGAGAAAAGGATTTTATGTAGTGTGTATATAGACATTACTGTGACAAAGAAGGAACACTTTTAGACATGCCTAACAAATGCCAATGTGAATGAGAGCATTTAATAGGATCTACTTATTTAGGCTAGTGTCATACGTTACAGATGGTTAAGGCCTGGAAACAATTCGTTTTAATTCATGTCACAGGCTTAAGAGGGTCAGTCAACCACAGTCACATTGTGATAGTGGACACATTTACAAGTGAACTAGTAACTGTAACAATGTTACTACAGAGTTGTACATTCAGAATAGCTTGTGGGAAAAGAAAAGGAAAACACAAGTAGACGATACCAATATGGGGGGGTAAATTATGTAGTTTCTATTGAATTAGAAATAAAATACATGTGTAATGAATGGCAAGAAACATGTTGAATATATAAATAGTATCTGTATAAGTACGGTTAAGCTTAATTGTTCATATTGGCTACACCACTGTGGAATCAATAGTTGCTTCCTCCCTCTGCGTGAGAAATGGTTTCGCTGAACGCGGATTTTGTTTCAACGTTCCAGCGAGCACGGAGTTTCATGCAGTTGCTCAGTCCCACACTGCCATCGCCACTGTGGAGGCGGTAGTGCGCATGAGGACCCACACACTTTTCTGGTCCTTTGTTGCGGAAATCGAAGATGACTTAACTTCGACAGACTCTCAGCTGGCCAGGTAGTAAGCCATCCATCCCGACATCATATTTTCTTTGAATTGGTAGGCCACTCTTTGAGAATGTATGCTAATCCTTTTTTGGGGTGTCTTTGTTGCCCAAAGTAGTTTGTTGATTGCTGAAGTTTGCTTGAGCTTTTTCCCATTGCAAGAAGTAGAAATAAGCATATAATCTTGTTTCTTATGTCTAGAGAAAGTTAAATATTGTCAACAATATAAACTGGGAAGTGTTGCTTGCTTGTGATCCATGCTATCATAATAGCTGGGAACAAAGTGCTTGGGAAATTATGTTTTCAGGGATGACATTGAAAGGCTGTAACCACAACACAAATTATTATGGTGTTTTATGTATCTTAAAATAGGCTACTGCACAATGTAATTGAGGAACAAGTTAAATACCGTGTTGCGATGCTGCGTAAACTTGTTTGCTTTCTAGCTGCCGGTTGCGCATGTTTCCACTGTAGTAGAGCAGCGCATAGTCAAATAAGAGAATAGAGAGGAGTTGATTGAGAGATCATTTGTGTTGTGCGCAGTGCTTGGGCTACTGGGACAAAAGCCTTCCTGTATTCAATGTTCCAGCTCTGTAACCCGGTTCAACTTAACCCCCCTCCACCCTTGTGTAGTACTACTTTTTCCCCCCTCCGCTGCTCTCACCATGCCTGTGTAGCACATGGGGATGTGTGAAACTTACTTCTCAGCCTTAAGTGTTGCCACTTGCAGCTGACTGCTACCTATTCTTGTGGTGCTAACTGTTAAGACATTTTCAGGAGGGTAATCACATGTGCAAGCAAGGCAGCAGTCCTGGGTTCGAGCCTTGGTGTGAGCCAAATCAGGAGCAAGTGATACTTGCTAATCAAGCCATGATGATCTTTACAATGGTGCCGTGACCCAGATCTACAGTTGTGCTCAGCTCAATGCTGGGGCAGCTTTTGAGTACATTTGAGGGGTGAATGAAGCAAATGGGGATGTGTGAAACCTACTTCTCAGCCTTAAGTGTTGCTACTTGCAGCTGACTGCTACCTGAAATGTCTCCACTTGCGCTGCTGAATTGCTAGCTTTTGGTGTGGTGCCGACTGGTAAGATGCTTTACAAGGGTGGCAAGGCCTGGGTTCAAGCCTGGTGTGAGCCGAATCAGGAGGTACTCTCTTAGCAAGCAGTGTGGCATCCTTTACACCTGCATACCCTCAAATATCCAGATCGGGAATTGTAGAGCTAGATATGTTATTATTATGGTTGTGGGCACTTTGGGGTTTGTAAGTTGTCCCACTTTTATGTCATGTTCTGTGCCTGTAACACTGGTCTGTTTCAAGAACTGCCAGTTGGAGGGAAGTGTGGCTTTCTTATCTCATTTTATTGACACCCCCAGCACCGCAACCTGAGAAAAGATTGATAGTCATTTGAGGTGTTTCATGAGTCACACACACACAACCTTACAGAAAAACCACATGATTTCAAGTGAAATTTCATATGAAAACAAGTGTTTTTGGAACACTTAACATGAAACTACACGTGAAAACCTGTGATCACATTAACTTCACATAAGATCACATGCCACTGGAAACACACTGGTTGAATCAATGTTGTTTTCATGTAATTTCAATGAAATGACGTTGAACCAATGTGGAATAGACGTTGGTGCCCAGTGGAATGTGATCACGTGTTTTTGGAACACTTCACATGTGAAATTCATGTGGGTTTTCCGTAAGGACACACGCAAACACACTGGGCAAGACTTCAGACTCTAGACTCTAAAATTAATAATAGAGTTTCACACTATATATAAGCTGTCGGTAATTTATTGGGTAAACCAATGTTTCAGCATCACTGTGATTTTTAAACAAGTCAGTTAAGAACACATTTTTATTTACAATGACAGCTTACCCTGGCCAAATTGTGCGCCAGCCTATGGGACTCCCAATCACGGCTGGTTGGAATACAGCCTGAATTTGAACCAGGGTGTCTGTAGTGATGCCTCAAGCGCTGCCTTAGACTGCTGCACCACTCGGGAGCCCCTCGTGTGATGGCACATGAGAAGGCACTGTGATGCCGAAATGTTCATGGTTTATCTAATAAATTACTGGGAGCTTGTATATAGAGTGTCCAATTCTCGTTTTTTTTTATAGCCTACAGTTTACTCGCCGGTAGTCAGCACCTCTACTAACTTTTTTGAATGTACGCCAGCTCATGCTTTTCACAAGACTTCACACTCAACTAGAGGTCGACCGATTATGATTTTTCAACGCCGATACCGATTATTGGAGGACCAAAAAAAGCCGATACCGATTAATCGGCTGATTTTTTTTTTTTTTAAGTATTTTTTATTTGTAATAATGCCATTTACAACAATACTGAACGGACACTTATTTTAACTTAATATAATACATCAATAAAATCAATTTAGCCTCAAAATAAATAATGCAAAACAAAGTGTTGGAGAAGAAAGTAAAAGTGCAATATGTGCCATGTAAGAACGCTAATGTTTAAGTGCCTTGCTCAGAACATGGGAACATATGAAAGCTGGTGGTTTCTTTTAACATGAGTCTTCAATATTCCCAGGTAAGAAGTTTTAGGTTGTAGTTATTATAGGAATTATAGGACTATTTTGCTCTATACGATTTGTATTTCATATACCTTTGACTATTGGATGTTCTTATAGGCACTTTAGTATTGCCAGTTTAACAGTATTGCTTCCGTCCCCCTCCTTGCTCCTACCTGGGCTCGAACCAGGAACACATCGACAACAGCCACCCTTGAAGCAGCGTTACCCATGCAGAGCAAGGGGAACAACTACTCCAAGTCTCAGAGCGAGTGACGTTTGAAACGCTATTAGCACGCACCCCACTAACTAGCTAGCCATTTCACATCGGTTACACCAGCCTAATCTTGGGAGTTGATAGGCTTGAAGTCATAAACAGCGCAATGCTTGAAGCACAGCGAAGGGCTGCTGGCAAAACGCACAAAAGTGCTGTTTGAATGAATGCTTACGAGCCTGCTGCTGCCTACCACCGCTCAGTCAGACTGCTCTATCAAATCATAGACTTAATTATAATATAATAAACACACAGAAATACGAGCCTTAGGTCATTAATATGGTCGAATCCGGAAACTATCATCTCGAAAACAAAACGTTTTTCCTTTCAGTGAAATACGGAACCGTTCCGTATTTCATCTAACGGGTGGCATCCCTAAGTCTAAATATTCCTGTTACATTGCACAACCTTCAATGTTATGTCATAATTACGTAAAATTCTGGCAAATTAGTTTGCAACGAGCCAGGCGGCCCAAACTGTTGCATATACCCTGACTCTGCGTGCAATGAACGCAAGAGAAGTGACACAATTTCACCTGGATAATATTGCCTGCTAACCTGGATTTCTTTTAGCTAAATATGCAGGTTTAAAAATATATACTTCTGTGTATTGATTTTAAGAAAGGCATTGATGTTTCTGGTTAGGTAAGCAAATGCGCTTTTGTTAAATCATCCCCCGTTTGGCGAAGTCGGCTGTCTTTGTTAGGAAGAAATAGTCTTCACAGTTCGCAACGAGCCAGGCGGCCCAAACTGCTGCATATACACTGACTCTGTTGCAAGAGAAGTGACACATTTTCCCTAGTTAAAAGAAATTCATGTTTGCAGGCAATATTAACTAAATATGCAGGTTTAAAAATATATACTTGTGTATTGATTTTAAGAAAGGCATTGATGTTTATGGTTAGGTTATATGCAACGCAGGACAGGCTAGATAAACTAGTAATATCATCAACCATGTGTAGTTAACTAGTGATTATGATTGATTGCTTTTTATAAGACAAGTTTAATGCTAGCTAGCAACTTACCTTGGCTTCTTACTGCATTCGCGTAACAGGCAGGCTCCTCGTGGAGTGCAATGTAAAGCAGGTGGTTAGAGCACTGGCCTAGTTAACAGTAAGGTTGCAAGATTGAATCCCCGAGCTGACAAGGTAAAAATCTGTCGTTCTACCCCTGAACAAGGCAGTTAACCCACCGTTCCTAGGCCGTCATTGAAAATAAGAATGTGTTCTTAACTGACTTGCCTAGTTAAATAAAGCTGTAAAAAAAAAACAATCGGCCAAATCGGCGTCCAAAAATACCGATTTCCGATTGTTATGAAAACTTGAAATCGGCCCTAATTAATCGGCCATTCCGAATAATCGGTCGACTTCTACACTCAACAACATATTTCAGCCTTTTATTGCAATTGAGTTCTGTAACTAACATCATCCTTCTCATTTGTGGTTTTGCAGAGGAGGGTTCGCAGCTGGGATGTCTTGATATGAGTCACTTTGTGTTGCTGAGTGGAATGAAACACCTAGACTTGTGAGAAAACACTTTAACTGCAACTTTGAAGGTGTTCTGAATGCTATGATTCAGTTTCAAGGAGCTCAGACAAACAAACCGCCCCTACGCTCTCTTAACAAAACAAAGTGTTGAGATTGAGGAGCTGGCAGGGAAATGCTGTACTGTTAGATTGCATTGTTTTTGGAGTCATGTTTTGGACCATCGTTGGAGTGTGTAATGTAATTGCGTGACTACAGAATGTTTGGGTAGGCCTACGCTGATTAAAGTACCACTGACAATGGAACACTTTGACTACGGGTTTGCCAGGGTCGTTTCATTTGGGACTAGGGAAGTTATTGTTAGAGTATGTGTTTTTTGCCCTCTTGTTATGTTGTGGGAGAGATGGTTGATCTTTACTTCATGAACTAAATACCAGACAGGACTGGTTTTGTACCAGGATGGCCTGAAATTCCATGGAATGCTTACAGTGTACTTGTCTGTGTCTGTTCTCACCGCACTGCGACAGCCTGAAAGGAGGTATCCCTATGTGGGTATATACACCTCTGTTCTCTCTTTACTGAGGTGGTTATTGGCAAATAAACTAAAGTGTAGTTTTAGTGAATGTATATACAATAGTTGACCTTTCCGTTTCTTGCTTGCATGTGAATTCACTTGAAAACAAATCTCAGTTCCACTGGCAAACTAGGTGGATAGTCAGGCTGAGATTGGATCAGCTCTAGTATCTAATTGCAAAGGGGATGTTGATAGGGGTAGACCACCAGGCCTGTGTGTGTCTGAGACAGTCTAAGGGCTGTTTGTTGAGGAAAGACCAGTTTATTGTGTGTTGGTTCATACTTCTCAGCTATGGTGGTAAATACAGTTATGATGACTAAGGCTGTGTCTACACTTGACACTTACATGTGACTTATGCTATCAGAATATGAAGCTTGCATTGAAAAGACGGGTCTAGACACACAAAAGCCGCTTTGTAGTTTGTGTTCAGATCCGGCTAATCACTTTAGGATGTGGTCAGGGATGCATTGTGTGCCGATTTCTCCTCAGTCTGGACACAATCAGGCTACCGAAAGCACTCAGCACTCCTCTCACAGGTCTCCAGAATACTTGTGTTTTGGGACCGAGAGGCATCTTTTCATTATAACATTGGAGGAAACACATTCCTAGCATGTGGAGAACATGTTCGCTGGCCTCATAAATGCTAGCCGGCTAGCTAATATTTAGAAAAACCTTTTTTGTTCGTCTAGAGTTATGCTAACTAGTTTGCAATCCCTTTAGCATTGCTCGCTAGCTTGCTGGCTAGCTACAGAGGTTAGCTGGCTACTTCACTGCAGTAGTTAGCTACTTCCATCAGCTGTTGTTGTGTTATTATCATATTTAGCCTATTCCTCCACTTGTAGAATGCGTACTGGTATTTGAATATAGCGCGGGAACAGACACAGTGTGGATAGGGTGGACACATGTACAGTTGAAGTTGGAAGTTTACATACACCTTAGCCAAATACATTTAAACTCAGTTTTCCACAATTCCTGACATTTAATCCTGGTAAAAATGCCCTGTCTTAGGTCAATTAGGATCACCACTTTATTTTAAGAATGTGAAATGTCAGAATAATAGTAGAGATAATGATTTATTTCAGCTTTTATTTCTTTCATCACATTCCCAGTGGGTCAGAAGTTTACATACACTCAATTAGTATTTGATAGCATTGCCTTTAAATTGTTTAACTTGGGTCAAACGTTTCGGGTAGCCTTCCATAAGCTTCCCACAATAAGTTGGGTGAATTTTGGCCCATTCCTCCTGACAGAGCTGGTGTAACTGAGTCAGGTTTATAGGCCTCCATGCTCGCACACGCTTTTTCAGTTCTGCCCACAAATTTTCTATAGGATTGAGGTCAGGGCTTTGTGATGGCCACTCCAATACCTTGACTTTGTTGTCCTTAAGCCATTTTGCCAGAACTTTGGAAGTATGCTTGGGGTTATTGTCCATTTGGAAGACCCATTTGCGACCAAGCTTTAACTTCCTGACTGACGTATTGAGAGGTTGCTTCAATATATCCACATAATTTTCTTTCCTCATGATGCCATCTATTTTGTGAAGTGCACCAGTCCCTCCTGTAGCAAAGCACCCCCACAACATGATGCTGCCACCCCCGTGCTTCACGGTTGGGATGGTGTTCTTCGGCTTGCAAGCCTCCCCCTTTTTCCTTCAAACATAAAGATGGTCATTATGGCCAAACAGTTCATTTTTGTTTCATCAGACCAGAGAACATTTCTCCAAAAAGTATGATCTTTGTCTCCATGTGCAGATGCAAACCATAGTCTGGCTTTTTTATGGCGGTTTTGGAGCAGTGTCTTCTTCCTTGTTGAGCGGCCTTTCAGGTTATGTCGATAAAGGACTCGTTTTACTGTGGATATTGATACTTCTGTACCTGTTTCCTCCAGCATTTTCACAAGGTCCTTTGCTGTTGTTCTGGGATTGATTTGCACTTTTTGCACCAAAGTACGTTCATCTCTAGGAGACAGAACGCGTCTCCTTCCTGAGTGGTATGATGGCTGCGTGGTCCCATGGTGTTTATACTTGCGTACTATTGTTTGTACAGATGAACGTGGTACCTTCAGGCGTTTAGAAATTTCTCCCAAGGATGAACCAGACTTGTGGAGGTCTACAATGTTTTTTCTGAGGTCTTGGTTGATTTATTTTAATTTTCCCGTGATGTCAAGCAAAGAGGCACTGAGTTTAAGGTAGACCTTGAAATACATCTACAGGTACACCTCCAATTGACTCAAATGATGTCAATTAGCCTATCAGAAGCTTCTAAAGCCATGACATAATTTTCTGGAATTTTCCAAGCCGTTTAAAGGCACACTCAACTTAGTGTACGTAAACTTCTGACCCATTGGAATTGCGATACAGTGAATTATAAATTAAATAATCTGTCTGTAAACAATTGTTGGAAAAATTACTTGTGTCATGCACAAAGTAGATGTCCTAACCGACTTGCCAAAACTATAGTTTGTTAACAAGAAATTTGTGTAGTGGTTGAAAAATGAGTTTTAATGACACCAACCTAAGTGTATGTAAACTTCCGACTTCAACTGTAAATGTAGACGCACGGCGTGTTCGGAATTCCATGATCGGAACTCCGTTATCAGAATACAAAAGCTGCATGAACTCTCAAGTCTAGACATGGCCTAAGCTTCGTCTTGCTTGTTATACACAGCATTGTTTAGTGTCACAAAGATTGACGATCATATCTTCCTCAAACCTTTCCAGACAATGTGTTGATATCAAATAACTGTGCTATGTCTAATTTTGTATGCACTTGCATGGTAAAGTACAACTTTGTTTGTTTACAATCTTACAGAGTATAGGCCTCATTCAAGGAATCTCTATGTTTGCATGACTATCACGATCTCCCAAACTATCCAATGCAGTGTTAAAAAATGGTTTTACTTGCTTCAGTTTCTTCTTTTTAGCACAGTAAAATCTGAAATGCTGGAATCTACATGTGAAAGACAGTCAAGTCGAACAGGGTTGTCTCAGATAGCTAGGCAGGCGGTAGGCAGACAAGAGGGACTTGTTTTGGATATGGGATAGCTGCAGTAATTTATGGAGGTAATTAAGCAGAGTTGGTTTTTAAAGGGGATCACTCTGTGCTCCTGTGTGTGCTTAAGACGCACACATTTGCAAGGCTTTTGTGTGCGAGTCCCTATTAAGGCTTCATTCTCTGAGTGGGCAGCTGCGTGCCTGTCTGCGAGGCACTGGACCATACTCTCCCGCTCTCTCTCTCTATCTGTAGCCCTCTCACTTTATCTCTCTCCTTTGCTCTCTCCCCTCTCTTTCTTTCTGTGGTTTCCTGGCCCGAGGCGTTATGCAAAGCCTCCAGAAAGAAGGATTGTTAGCCATGCCAGTCTGTGCCTCTGTGTTGCACACATTTGATTTTAACGACAGCCCTTTCTCTCTTTCTGTGTGACCTTCAGTCATAACTGCTCTGCTTCGCCCACAGCGTCAAAAGCTGTGAGCTGAGTTCAAGACAAAAAGTCATGTTCCACGGTCTCCCCCACGTTTCTGTCTGTATATCTCATTTACATGATGTGTTTGTAAATGGTACGTCTCGAACGCCCACAGAGTCTAAGATGGACTGCTGAGAAGAAAGGAGGCATTCTGGCGTACAGCAGAGCAACCTTCCCCAACCCCCTGCCAGTGACTAGATCTGGTTTCAGATTAAAAGCGTTCTGGGAAGGGAAGCCATTTTTAAAGCCCTGTGACCCATTGCCACATCAGTGTGTCCCACCACTAGTCTGAAATGGCTTCCTTTCATTTTCTTCATTACTACTGATTGGTGAGAGGCCTGATAAGAAGCCTTATGATGAGATGGACAACCACCTCTAATGGACATTCACCCTGAATTCCCTTTTGACAACTGAAGTGACCTCATGTTTTTTTTGTCATTCACTATCATAAGACGTCTGTTATGAATGACAAAGGAGTCATTCTTCTGTTTATCCTCCACCTTCTCCTTTCTCCCTGCTTTTCTGAACGACACTGCATATCTCCTGTCTGAATCACTCAAGGTTCGGTTCGACTTTCTGTTGATTCTGTCTAGAGCGTAATCCCTCAATTATCCACCCCTAAAAAAAGCTAAAGTATGTTTCCATTGTTTTATGGCGCAGACAGTCTAAATAAAAGTATTAGCAAGCAGAACCTGTTTTCCATGCTGGTTCTGAAGCAGTGGCCTGCACTTCACAGTATTTGCACAGTTTCTCTGCCAAGATGTTTCGCCTCTCACAATTGAGAGGTTTAATGAGCTGAGCGAGATCAGGTTTCTTCCATCTGGTCATAATGGTAGCTAAATTAGTGTTGGTGTGTTTTGGCAATCCCTTTTCACTACACCTTCATCTTTTATATTATGTGAACGTAGCACTTTATTATTACAGTGTTTACACTACTATGCAGTACTTAGCAATCATATATCATTTTGCAGGATCAATATGTGACTGTGATGACCGTGCGTTATGAGGAGACACACCTGTAGATTTGTGTAGTAGACACCTACAGGTCGTTAGTAACACAAACGCACGCATGACAGCCAGCGTGGCGGAGGTAAGACAGAGTACAGAAAGATCAACGCATTCTCAGCTGCTGAAAATCCAATTCTCACACATTTACATTAAGATGATAAAAAAAAGCTGAAGGTGATCATCTGCCATTGTATTAGTATGAAAGTATTGTATGGAAAGAATAACATGCAGCCTAATCCATCTATTATGTTCCACCAGTTCCACAGAGATTTTGCTGTGATGATGCACAGCAGGTAGCATAGCGGTTAAGAGCATTGAGCCAGTGACTGAGAGGTTGCTGATTTGAATCCCTGAGCCGACTAAGTAAAAAGTCTGTCTGTGCCCTTGTGCAAGGCCCGTAACCCACTTACCCTCGTGCCAAGCATACACACGAACGCACACAAAGTCATCGAGACCGTTGCCAAGCAAGTAACAGATGGATGTTTGGTTGAATAAGTCATACACTCATTCATGAGAAAGGTGAGCATGTCATGACTCAATGGAATTCCCATAATTTCCCATCATCCTAGGGCTGGGAAATATATTGTGAAACAGCAGTATACCAGTATGACATTGGACTACTTCACTGTCAGTTTTGCCCTAATTTGGTTGAGTATAAAACTATCCCTTAGAATGAATTGTTGCCAGTCTAGAGTAATGCACTACTCATAAAACATATTTAGAACTATTATTATTCAGAAACATAAAATACCGCCATACCGTCAAATTAATATGATATTTTAGTCATAACGTCACCCTCCACGCCAAAACACACCCACACCATTCATCCCCTAGCTCCCCCAAAACACACCCACACCATTCATCCCCTAGCTCCCCCAAAACACACCCACACCATTCATCCCCTAGCTCCCCCAAAACACACCCACACCATTCATCCCCTAGCTCCCCCAAAACACACCCACACCATTCATCCCCTAGCTCCCCCAAAACACACCCACACCATTCATCCCCTAGCTCCCCCAAAATGAGACCTGCAGTGTTATGTAACTGTCTTGGAGAGGAGTGGTACCCGGGACATGCGATTATGGGGTTGGAAGTGACTTTCTTTATAACGTCACCTATTTAAACATCGTAGGAGTGGCCCCCTTCCTTAGCCGTGACGGAGCCCTGAGAGTGGGATTAACCATAATGGTCTGGTCTGGAGGCTCTCATGTAACATATCCCTGGTGGATTAGGGCCTGGTTAATGTGCATAGAGCAGCCTGTCAGGGTTAATGGGAGAAACCACATGCTGAGGGAGCGAGGGGTGAGGGGATGAGAGCAGAGGTAATTAGTAGGGTACCTGATGTGTGGAGAGCCCTGGAATGCAAAGGCTTTTCCAGAAGGGGGCCTCTGGCCTGTACCTCCTTTATTATCTCACACTTGGACCCACCCTGTTCAGTCTTGTTCTATAGATTAGGGATAATTTCAGAAGAAGTGATCCTAAATCAGCTTTGACAAGCATAGCATCACTGGACAGGAACAGTGATTGCGGTGTCTGAACTCCATCTCTCAAGCTTGAACTAATGTACTCCACTGATAAGGAAGTGATGTACTGTCTAGATATGACTTTGTCTTAGTTTCTAACATCCAGGTCAGAGGTTGGCCTTTTTCCACATGAGCACATGTCCACGTAATGCAGCATATGTTACACATCCATACTGTAGCACGCTTGCCCTTGTAGACTAGGAATTGTACAGATCAATCAGCAGCAATGTCCTGTAGTGAGGAAACACAGAGAGATGTTGCAGTAGTTTGAACAAAAACATTGGCACATCTGGATGGATGTGTTGACGACATCTTGATGTTTACTGTGTGGACAATAAAAGTGGATGTGAAAGCAAGATGGGATATTGCACAAGTTGACTGTGTTCCTCCTTTTCTGATTGAGGGTCAGTGTGTGTGTGTGGCACCAGCTACAGTATCTGTGTGTGAGGGACTGATTATAGCTTTGACAAGGCTTTGTGGATTTCCTTTGGCGGTTTTTCTTATCACATGTTAGCTAATGAGGTCGTCGCTGCTGCTCACCAACACCCTGAAATAGAGTGCTGACTTGTGAGCACAGGGGAAGTGTTATTTGTGTATGTGTCGGTAATTTTAAAATGGCAACACATTTTGCACTCCCGGTGTGTGTGTGTGTGTGTGTGTGTGTGTGTGTGTGTGTGTGTGTGTGTGTGTGTGTGTGTGTGTGTGTGTGTGTGTGTGTGTGTGTGTGTGTGTGTGTGGTTGGTTACATGTCAGTCCCCTGAAACCTCTCTCAAGAAAGGTGTTTCTTCTCTCTGTTGTTTCCCCCCCTTTGTTACAGGGCCGGGTTGTCATGGTCACTGCTCTTCTTTCAGAGATAAAGAAGTGAATTGCCTTTCAAAGTGCTCATAGAGATAAAGCCTTTATTTGTGTAGAATCGACTTGAAGGCCAAAATCAACCGCCGTTACCGCACATCAAGTCAGACGATGTCAAGTAAAAAGTTTAATGAATGGGAGCTGCTTTGTTTGTGTTCTCACCAAGCTCCTGTTGCATGATGGGGTGTCGTTTTTGGACAAAGTGTCCAGCCAACGGGTGCTGGGGTGATGGCCGGAGGGCAGCTTGGTATGCCGTGACCTCTCCAGCCTTGCTTTACGACCTCAACATGAGAAAGGGCTGACCCAGCGTTAACTAGAGAGTGATAGCTTTCCTGTGCAGTAACCACATCCAATCTGTGATGGACACCAAACACTGTGCCACAAAACCTTACAGGGCCCCGTATTGTCCCCCCAGGTACCCATTCACAATTCACGTGCACACAGGAAGCAGGGCAAGTAGCGATAACGTCATCACATCATCCGAAAACATGGCAGACATTGGATGAATATAAAATGTTAAAGCTGCATATGTAACTTTTTGGGTGACCCGACCAAATTCACATAGAAATGTGAGTTATAGATCTGTCATTTTCATTGAAAGCAAGTCTAAAATGGTAGATCTCTTCTATGGGTGCTATTTCTATGCTTTCAGTTCTTAAGTTTTGTTTTTATGTCTTGTACTTTCGGTTTTGTACACAAGCTTCAAACGGCTGAAAATCCAAAATTTTTGTTTATGTGAAAGAGATTTCACAGTGGTTTAGATGGTACAATGATTCTCTACACAATGGACTCTTGTTTTACCACATAAACTTAAATTAGGCAAATTATTAGAAGTTTAGCAACCAGGAAATAGAGGAGCATTTCTGGTTGCTAACATTTTAATATCTTGGAAAAAGTGATGGAACAATAATCGGCCTCAGCAACAATAATTTCTATAATTCAATGGATGTTTTTTGCACAAAGGTGATGACCAAAGTGTTTTATTAGGAATTTTCTAATCTGACTTCTCTATGTGGCCGTCTATTGAAATTGTATTTCTGGGACGGGGATCTGTTAAACTGCAGTACCGAAGCAAAACTGTAGGAGCAGTAGAAACCAGGAACCCTAGTCCCTTGGCATGGTGCTGTTACTAGTGCTGTCCTTTCTGCCTCTCCTCAGTAATTGACCTTTGAGAACCAGGGGGCCTGTACGCAGAACCAACTTCTATAATGAAGAAAAATCTGTTTAGAATTACTGTTAGGTACAGTACTTCTCCTATGGAATTGGATCATAATTCACTTTTTTCCCTTTAGGGATTTATAAATGCAATTGCTATTGCCATTTAGTATGATCCTTTTTGGACCTTAACCTGAATTGGAGCCAACAAGTGCAGTAGAATTTACCCAGATATGAAACATAAAATAACCCTTTACACTTGTGGGAATTGGCATATATGGATAGTTTATATGGTAGCAATTGAAAGGGAACAGTTTGGAGATCATGGGAACATTGTTAAACCAAAGGTGAGTACACTACAGTTCACCTGACACAAGACTAAATCCAAACATCTACTGTACTTTTCGCCACATTTTTTGATAACAAAATTTGAAAATATTCTGGATAACATGATAAGACTATTCCTGGAAAATGTGGGGTAGGTTTAAATGAAAGGACTAACTGGTATCTCCATGTAGCCAGAGTTCCTAAGCAATTTCAATGCACTTTTATGACTCAAAGAAGAGACTTCAACTTTAAGGTACTGTACCGTTGAGGAACCAGGGCAAGCACACTTGTAGTTGTTTAGTTCGGAACACAACCTTGCGTCCCCGCCATAACACCATTACAGTTGTTTAGGCAATCCAAAAATGGTCCAATATAAATCGCAATCTGGGTTCCTATTCCTATGCCAAGAGGCCTAACTAAGTTATAAAATACGATCTTAGAGTGACCCAGGGTATAACATCATGTCGTCTTGTAACTGTACACCAAACATAGTGATCATGAACAGTGACGATATATGATTTGGAAATGTTAAGTGCATATTTGGACTCACAGGTGATTGGCTTATCTGTATGACATCATAGTTGTATTTATAATCATCCTCAACATCTCATCTTTTTAAAATACACTGAACAAAAATATAAACGCAACATGCAACAATTTCAAAGATTTTACTGAGTTACAATTCATATAAGGAAATTCATTATGCCCATATCTATGGATTTCACATGACTGGGAATACAGATATGTATCTGTTAGTGATAGATACCTTTAAAAAAGATAGGGGCGTGGATCAGAAAACCAGTCAGTATCTGGTGTAACCACAATTTGCCTCATGCAGTGCAACACATCTCCTTTGTATAGAGTTGATCAGGCTGTTGATTGTGGCCTGTTGTTCCACTCCTCTTCAATGGCTGTGTGAAGTTGCTGGATATTGGCGGGAACTGCAACACTCTGTTGTACACGTCTGGTGAGTATGAAGGCCATGGAAGAACTAGGACTTTTTCAGCTTCCAGGAATTGTGTACATATCCTTGGGCCGTGCATTATCATGCTGAAATATGCGGTAAAATGAATGGCACGACAATGGGCCTCAGGATCTCGTCACGGTATCTCTGTGCATTAAATGCAATTGTGTTTGTCCGTAGCTTATGCCTGTCCGTACCATAACCCCACCGCCATCAGCAAACCGCTCGCCCCCAACGCCATACACGCTGTCTGCCATCTGCCCGGTACAGTTAAAACCGGGAAGAGCACACTTCTCCAGCGTGCCAGTGGCCATCGAAGGTGAGCATTTGCCCACTGAAGTCAGTTACGATGCCGAACTGCAGTCAGGTCAAGACCCTGGTGAGGATGACGAGCACAGTTCGTGCAGAAATTCTTCGGTAGTACAAACCCACAGTTTGTTTCACCAGCTGTCCGGGTGGCTGGTCTCAGACGATCCCGCAGGTGAAGAATCTGGATGTGGAGGTCCTGGGCTGGCTTGGTTACACATGGCCTGCTCTTCTGAGTCTCGTTGAACATACTGCCAAATTCTCGAAAATGTGTTGGAGGCGGCTTATGTTATGTTATTCCTGCAGTCAACATGCCAATTGCACGCTCCCTCAACTTGAGACATTGGCCTCCCGAGTGGTGCAGCGGTCTAAGGCACTTCATCGCAGTGCTTGAGGCGTCACTACAGACCTGGGTTCAATCCCAGGCTGTGTCACAACCGGCCGTGATCGGGAGTCCCATAGGGCGGTTCACAATTGGCCCAGCATCGTCTGGGTTAGGGGAGGGTTTGGCTGGCTCCATGCTGTCATGAGCCCAGAGAGGAGAGCAGAGGACATGAGGAGGGGAAATGTGGAGACTGTGGTAGCTGTGTCCGTTGGCCCACAGTAGAAACTGCAAGCTGTCATTAGTAGGCTGTTGATTGGAGAATAAGGCCTGTACCTTTCTAATCAGCTGTTTTGCATGCTATTCCTGATATAGCCTAGCTCTGTCTGTCGGGGGGGGGGGATTCAACTGCATGTTTTGGATTAGCTCCCTGGTGTTGTGAGTGAAAGATTCGAAGAGGAGGACTCAGTAAAGAGTAAGCCTGTGCTGTACTGTGTTTGTGGTGTCCCAGCCCAGTGGACTGTATGTGTTTAGACCCGTCTCTCTAAGGGCCCTGCTGCCTGCTATACAGACACACCCATGAGGACCAATCCTCCTTTCCTCCTCGCCCTGCGCCTGGGGACACACTGTGGTGGTGTGATGGTAAAGATCATTATGACACGTACTGCAATCATGGCGTGCTCACACACATTTGTGCCCATTTGCAAATATGCACTCACGCATGCCGGGCGCCATAATGGCATGCACACATTTTTATGGATTGTAATATTTGTATGTGTGCTCACCAAATCTCTCTCTTTCTGTCTGTTGTTGCACAGGGATTGGCTGAATAGCGAGAGACGCTCCCCTGCCACCGAGGACACTCTGCAGATGAGAGGTGGTCGTCTGCCAGTCCAAACTGCCCAAAATACCTTCTCCCCATCCGTCCTCACCTAAGATGGCTTCCCACGGCCTTCTCCTGCACTGGAACGGACTGGAGCAGAGCTGCACCCTACCATGGTGATCATCTTCTCAAAAACACTGGAAAAGAAGAAAGGTGGCGATCATGTAAGGGCTAAGGACACTGAATATTTGCTGCTGGTAAGTAAAACTCTGCTAGCTAGACCTATAACTAAAGTAGTGTAACAAGTACCTTACAGGTGCCTCTCTCTCCACCGGCCTTGGAAACATGAGACTTGGGCTTTCTATTGGCTTCTCTACAATATAGTCTATTGTAGTTTTTGGCAGGGTGCTCGCTATCAAGGTCTTAACTTCATATGGCCTCTACGTTGGTCCTTCTAAATAAATAGTATATTATTCTACCTCAGCGTTCAAATCAAGCAATTTGGGTAAAAAGGCTTCAACTGAAATGGTGCCAATTTGAGTAGTTTTACCTCATTATAACCCTCATTGTGTACTGTAAGGTGTCTAGCAGTTCTGAATGCTGACATTACACTGTATTGCTGTGACTCCCAGTAACGTTAATGACTCTGCTGCTTTGCCCTATTTCTCTATGAGCCAGCCTGCACCACCCTGCTTGTTATTTTCTCTGAGTTGTTCTATATGTTCCAGGATGAACAGGGTGTGTGTGTGTGTGTGTGTGTGTGTGTGTGTGTGTGTGTGTGTGTGTGTGTGTGTGTGTGTGTGTGTGTGTGTGTGTGTGTGTGTGTGTGTGTGTGTGTGTGTGTGTGAGCGAGCGCGCACTCCTTCGTGTTCGATGCCTGAAAAGTTATGTACCGACATGTTTGGAGTCTGAGTAAATGAGCCTAGTCTAAGCCATGTCCTCTTTGTCTGTTTTTCCCTGTCTATCCCTCCATCTGTCTGTCAACAGCGTCAGCGCCACACCATGAGCAGAGGGACTACCCTCTTCTCCTGTGGCACTGTGGGTGAGTGCATCCCTCTCCCCTTCACTCAGACTCCGTTGTCCTCACCATAACGTTTCTTATTGTCTCCTCTTAGGCTTTATTGACACGGGCTGTTGTGGAAACTGGTTGAATTGAACATCTGCTTTTCATGTCCTCCGTGCTTTTCATAAAAACTGTCTCATTATTTGTTCCCATTCACTCGCGTTCATTTCCTTTGTCTTGTTCACCAGCTTGATGTCTCGTTACAAGCTCTCCTATAACTGTTTCTGCTGATCCCCCTTCTGTCTCACTTCTCTCTTTCTCCTTCTGTGTCTCATCTTGCCCTCATGTCTGGTGTGCACCTGCCGTCACACAGAGCTGTGTACTGCACTCATGGGACTTAACTGTAACTGCGTGTTGTTTTGCCTTTGTCAATGGTTCCCCTTTGGCTCGGTGAATGTCACGCTCCTTACCCCGCCCGTGTTAAAAGACAAGCTACTGTAAATAAGAGTCCCATTGGGCCCGCCCTGTCGTCTGTTCAATGTACCCGCGAGGGGTTAACACAAAGGGATGCACGTCCTACAACTGCTGTATCTACTGTTACAGCTGACATCACAAGACGTGTTATATATACTATTATATGGCTTCAGGTGGGATTTCAGTCCTTTTTCAACATATTTTTCACTGGGCTAGGTGAACCTTTTAGATGTTTTCTCCTGTTGTTATTTTGTATTCTAGACATTCTTGTCAGGTCATGTCGTCGGCCCCGTTTGTTGTTTTTTGCGACTGAAACAAAGACTTCTGCCCACCAAAAATGGAGAGAAGCATTTGAAGGGATGGGTTTGGACAGGGGTGGGCCACTTGCTGCCAATTGGGTATCAATAGAGTTCTGTGTTAGCTTTGAGCTCAGTAGTGGCTAAGTTAGCTAGAACCAGTGTGGTAGGTGTTTTGCCTGTGACGAGTAATGTTGGCGTAGTCATTTGTCAAATTCTGTCTGAATTTAAACCAATCATTGGTGTAGGAAGCCATCCACCTTCACAGAATAATAAGCCTAGCCTATCCTGCTAACCAAAACAGCTGTCAGACTAAGCCAAATTTCCCCTGGGATGGCTGCTACCATTATGTTAGGTAGCAATAAGCTGTGCTTAGCAAAGAGATGTTGAGAAGCAATGAAGGGAATACCCAGACACCTAGATGGCTCTCTGCCAACATTCATAGGACTTTTTGAAGTTTTCGTTCAGTCTTCACTTTACTTTTCAGTCTGAGAAAAACCCATCAACAGTCAATCAAGTGGTATAGCATTGGCCGGTTCATTGACCTGAATGTCATTGTTTGTTTTGTGACTGGTAGGGGTGTTGGGCAAACACCACTGTGCCACTGTTACCCTAGGCCTGCTCGTGTCAAGTTTTGTTAGCTAAGCGTTCTGTGACAACTGAAGTGTTCTGTGACAACTGCAATGCTATATAATACAACATCTGATTTGATTAATGACACACTGCCAGGTTGCTTTTATAATCCTGTACTACCAAAAAGCTCAGGCTATTGCCCTGCCAGCCACTATGCAACTGAAAGGTCTACCCAACTCAGGAGCTAGCAACTCTGTTCCAGCAGGTAGTGTTCTATCAAGCAGTGCAGCCTGGGTCGATCCAATCCCCTGTCTGTAGCTAGCCATTCTTATACTATCCTGTCTCGAACCACCTTAACCGAGCATCTAGACCTTGAGTGATGCGCTTCATCTCTATCTATTAAAACTCCTACCGATGTGACCATACTCGCTTCACACGGTATTGTCTCTAACCAAGAGCTGCTACTGCTGGCCTATTCTCCCTCTGGCCTCAGGCTGCTTACTGTCTATTGTTTTCTGAAGTGTGGTGTGCGTGTGCGTTTTGTTGTACGTGTGGTTATTTACTGGGTTGATCATCCTAACGCGCATACGTGAAGAAGCTGCACACGGCACCTCACCCTGGAAGTTTAGCCCTGCTGTCCATTTCATTATTGTTTCACATGAAGCTAGCCTCTAGAGGAGATGAAGTGGGATTTTTCACAACTCTGTTAGATGGCATAAGGGGCCTTATGTTGTTAGAGGGGACAGGCAATAAGGAGGAGCATTATAAGGTGTTATGGTAGTAAGGATTTCAGCTTAGGCCCCTGATACAATAACGTTCCATCTGTTCTGTCCTGATTTATATGCCCACTTTTTGATTACATTTTGTCAAATTAAATGATATGTCTAAGTGTTCGTTCATATGTGTGTGTTTGTATGTTTATAAGTGTGTCCATGTGTTCCAGAGGCAGACAGGTGGCTGGACCTTGGCCGAGGCTGTGCCATCCAGCGAGGGACGCCCTGCGAGTCCGGCGCCAGTCTGGAGAGCCTGTGGGACGTTCTGCCTGAGGAGTGCCAGCGGAGGAGCCTGGTCTGGGGCCACGAGGTTGGCCCTGCCTCCGCCATCACCAGCCTCATTCGAGACCTTAACCTGGGCGATGCCAAGCTGGCAGCCACCCAGTCCCTGGCCCTCGCCAACTCCACTTCAGCCTCTACGGCACCCCCTAGCAAGCGCCAGTGCCGCTCGCTCTCCTTCTCTGAAGAATTTGGTGGCTGCCGGTCTTCATGGAGACCTCAGGTGTCCCGAGTGTGGACGGCGGTGGAGAAGAGGAGGTGCCACAGTGGGGGGAGTGTGCATCGCTGCTCTGGAGGAGGTGGTATAGGAGGTAGTGGAGGTTTTTCAGGGGGTCATTTTCCTGCCATGCAGCGGAGCTCCAGTTTCAGCCTGCCCTCCCGCTCCAACAACCCCACAGACGGCGCTCTGGAGTTGCCCTGCTTCACCCAGCGCCTGCCCCTTCACCCCCTGTTCACTGCCTCCCCTACCTCCCCCTCCCACCACCACTCCCTCAGGTCCCTCTCCTTGTCCCATGAGCAGATCAGCCTGCCAGAGCACCACAGGGAGGGGGCCAGCTCCCCGGACTTCACCCAAGAGATGGGGAGACGTGCTGGACAGAGAGCAGGGGGGACTGGGGGCCTGTCCCGGAGCAAGTCCCAGCCCTGCGTCCTGAACGATAAAAAGATCGGCATGAAGCGCAGGAGACCAGAGGATGCACAGGAACCACGGCCCTCCCTGGACCTGGCCAAGATGACCCAGGTTAGTAGCCACTGAGACACACACACACACCCCAATGGTCTGTCAAGTGTGTCTGCCCATACCAAATGACTGAAAGGCAACTGTAGATCAAAACATATTAGTGGATTTTGATTATGTTATGATGACTCAGACATTTCACAGAGCTTTATCCTTATTTACTCATCTCGATTAAGAATAGATCAAGTTTCATCCAAGTCTTTACACAGCTTTAATACCTTTAATAACCTGAGTACATCAGGTTAGATCAGGCCAAACAAAATGACTAACAAAGGAATACTTCTGTTCAGAGATGGGGAACGTTCAAGGCTTCTTTCTCTGTGTCTGATCTGGTGGGGGATTAAAACAGGCTGCATTACGTTTTCTGGGTCAGTGGTTTGTAGCGCAGAGGGTAAGTGTTTTCAAGCCTCCCCTTTGGGAAGTGGCATTAACTAAGGAGCATTTCTTGTGTTCCGTCATGCTTCACACTGCCATGCTCTACCACACTCGGCTCCGGTTATCATTTCATTGACTCTGTTGGGTAAACACACGATGCAAAGGTTGAACCCACACAGTCCACTTCCCTGCCTACATTTATAGCTGGATCGCATTCTGCCTGGCCTGGGGGAGGTTTGTTTGTGCTTGTGTAATGTCAGAGGAAGTCGTGGAACTGCTCTGTGATTACTACTTGATGGCTCCATATAGAATGGATGGATAGCCTACTGGAAACGGTCTAATTTTGCACATTGATCAGACGTTGAACGCAGCCAATTAATGTTGAGACAGCACTATATGCAGTCTTCAATGACCCAAGACTTGCCTGGCTCACTTGGCTGTATCCCTCTGACCAATGCGTCTCCCTTGAGAATGAGCTGAGATAGCACAGTTTGGAATTAAATCCAGCGCATATAGGGCTCCTCCAGGACTAGCACAGTGTAAACACTGATGAAGCTAGCTGATATTACTGTGTGCCTCTCCGCCCCTCTCAACCCTGCTCAGAGGTCCCCTGTCCTCTCTAGAGATCTCTAAATCTATCCTAGAAAGCATCCAACCTCAACCCCCCCCCCCCCCTTCCTGTTCTCTTCCCCCTCTCGAAGAAACTGTTCCTAGCCACGCTAAGGGTATAGCCAAGGTTGAATCAACAAGTGTTCAGTAATGGAGCCTAGCATGTTTCCTATGTCCATGCCAGCCGCTAAGAGAGGAAAACCAAGAGCATTTTCATTATCCACACCAGTTACCTCCTCTCTCTGGAATTCCCCAGTATGCCTCTCCAATGGCTCACAGGCTTTTCTTTTGGCATCGAGACTACCCGAATGGAGTCTACTTTTTTATAACCTTGTTTTTGTTTTGGGTTGGGATTGCTCGACTGCGCTTTAGCATTGTGTGAGGAGGACTGATGAGATCGTGTGGTGTGGGTTCGATCAGTAGTTTCAAGCCTCACACGCATGAAACCAGATATCCACTTACCGGTATTTACTCTCTCACAACACAGAACACTGTAGGTCACAAAAGCACACTGACACATAGATACACAAACACATTGTCACAGATGCACACACCCAAACTCAGTCACTCTCAGTCAAACTCAGTCCTGGTGAGTATAGTAAGGTAATGAGTCTGACCCAGTACAATAAACTTACATTTTACATTTCATTTACATTTTAGTCATTTAGCAGACTCTCTTATCCAGAGCGACTTACAGTTAGTCCATTCATCTTAAGATAGCTAGGTGGGACAACCACATATCACAGTCATAGTAAGTACATTTCCCCTGAATAAAGTACCCATCAGCAAAGTCAGAGCTAGTAAGGGGGGAAAAGGCAAGTGTGTGTGAAATTACAGAAGGCTTTTTTTTTGGGGGGGGGGGAGATTATTTAAGGTACTCTTCGAAGAGGTAGGCTTTCAGATGTTTTCTGCTTGGCTGCTATACTGAAACACAAGCAGAAACAGTCTGTATACAGCACTGCAGATGTACTGTAGCTCCATAGAACTGTACTGTATGTATTAAACTATGAATATGGTTGTTATTGTTGTACTGATTATTGAGTTGTCATTAGTTACCACAGCCACAAAGTCATCATTTTGGCTAAACCCTGCCTATTTCCACAATCTCGCTTCTTAAAATCTGATTTTAAACCTAATCTTAACCACACTGCTAACCTTATGCCTAACCTTAAATGAAGGCCCGAAAAGCACATTTTTGTTTTAATTCGTTTTTACTATATAGCCAATTTGGACTTTGTGGCTGTGATACTGTAACTAGTGACAACGTTTGTAATGCAGGTTTAGGGGCGAGGGGTACGCCAGACCCAGAGAGGTGTAGTGGTCTCTGGATGAGGACAGAGAAGGGGTGTTAACTGCTCGTTGGTAAAAAGGAAGTGTGAAGCTGGAGATTTTAGGCTGGTTACAAAATGTGTTCTGCCTGACATTAAGAGGGAATGAATGGAAAAGAGGGAATGTTTGGAATAGACTCGATTGTATGGGATTCTGTCCTCTCCAATCCAAGTTGGATTGGTGGAGGAATCATTGAATTGTCTTTTAATTGAGATGCTAATTTGTTATGTCAATCTGTTCATATTTATTGACCTTTTGGTTTGTGTGGGAAGCAACTCAGATTGACTTTAACGAGCATAATTGCATGAGAATGTGATTGCCCAATTCTCTCAGAGGATGTTTTTACATGTGAAAGTGATTCAAAAGGGCAAATCCACCTTCAGTCACTATGGGTGTGTATGCATATGTCATGACGGTGAACATTAAAAGTGAATGCTTCTTCGTGTATGAGAGTTGGGCCTTACCCAGTGAATAACACACACACACACACTGCACTCCACTCTGTGTAGAGAAACTAGGTGTGAGGTGTCAGGACTAGGTCTACCATGGATTGGTTAAATGGATCAAGGTGTTGCTGTTGCATCATGTAGACCTACCAACGCTCCTATGACCTGTCAAGACTACATCTAAGGGAACTACAGTGTTTGGCTACAGTGAGAATAAAAGGTTTGTTATTCAGCAGGTGGAACATGTTGTACATCCATCCCCCTTGTGTTTTGGATCAAATGACTTGTATAATTTTTTTGTATAACTACACCAAGATAGACCACCGCCTGTCATTTCAAATGGGAACAAATGAGTCATAGTGGGCAGAGCCAAGCACGGAGGTGGGCAGAGCCAAGCACGAGCTAGCGAGATCCTATTGGCGCGTTCTAGCATGCATGCACATATTTCCGTTAGAGAATGCCTTCTCTGTGAAGTGAGCGTGTGCAATAACTAAATTTGCCTTTTCACTCCTTCTAAACAACACCTTTTTTTTAAACTTTGGCAAAGAGTAAAGTCTACAAAACTTTGTCAACTCTGTAACATATTTTAGTTTTGGTAACAGAACATTTTATTGAGATCAAATATCATTCCATCTTCTCCCACTGCCGGCCACTGGGCTTCCCCTCAATACCATATTTGGTAGTGAGTGGAAACGCCAAGCGGATGCTTCACATTTATACATCCGGTGAAATATCTGTCTCATTGTTCTATCTGTGTTTGTATTATGTGTCCAGCGCATGTTGTAGATCAGAGATCATCAACTAGATTCAGGCGTGGGTCTATTTGTTTCTTGAGTGGATGGTCTGGGGGCTAGAACATAATTACAAATCGTTTGTAGACCGCAAATTGATCTTGAGAAGCCCAAGCAGATATAATATTTGACTAAAACATAATAATTTCAAACCTTGCTTACATTTGTATACAATCACAAATACACTACATGACCAAAAGTATGTGGATACCTGCTCGTCGAACATTTCATTCCAAAATCATTAATATGGAGTTGGTCCCCCCTTTGCTGTGGGAAGGCTTTCCACTAGATGTTGGAACATTGCTGCAGGGATTCACTTCCATTCAGCCACGAGCATTCGTGAGGTTGGGCACTGATGTTGGGCGATTAGGCTTCGCTTGCAGTCGGCGTTCCAATTCATCCCAAAGGTGTTTGATGGGGATGAGGCCAGTTAAGCTCTGTGCAGGCCAGTTAAGTTCTTCCACACCTATTTCGACAAACCATTTCTGTATGTAACTCGCTTTGTGCATGGGGGCATTGTCATGCTGAAACAGTAAAGGGCCTTCCCCAAACTGTTGGGGTAGGTAATGTGTTTCCACTGCTCCAGACTCTAATGGCAGCGAGCTTTACACCACTCCAACCGATGCTTGTCTTTGCGTATGGTGATCTTAGGCTTGTGTGCTGCTGCTCGGCCATGGAAACCCATTTCATGAAGCTCCCGACTAACAGTTTTTGTGCTGATGTTGCTTCCAGTGGTAGTTTGGAACTCGGTAGTGAGTGTTGCAACCAAGAACAGACCTTTTTTATGCGCTTCAGCACTTGGCGGTCCCGTTCTTTGAGCTTGTGGCCTACCACTTCGCGGCTGAGCCGTTGTTGCTCCTAGACATTTCCACTTCACAATAACAGCACTTACAGTTGACCGGGGCAGCTCTAGCAGGACAGAAAGTTGACGAGCTGACTTGTTAGAAAGGTGAGATCCTGTGACGGTGCCACGTTATAAGTCACTGAGCTCTTCAGTAAGGCCATTCTACTGCCAATGTTTGTCTATGGAGATTGCATGGCTGTATGCTCGATTTGATACACCTTTCAGCAATGGATATGGCTGAAATAGCCGAATCCACTAATTTGAAGGGGTGTCCACTTTTGTATACTGTGCCTTCAGAAAGTATTCAGACCTTTTATATTTTCCAATTTTGTTAGGTTACAGCCTTATTCTAATTTTCTTTTTTTAAATTCTCAGTAATCTACACACAATACTTCATAATGACAGAGCAAAAATTGTTTTATATATATTTTTTTAATTTCAAATGTATTAAAAATAAAAAACAGATACCTTATTTACATAAGTATTTGGACCCTTTGCTATGAGACTCAAAATTGAGCTCAGGTGCATCCTGTTTCCATTGATCATCCTTGAGATGTTTCTACAACTTCATTGGAGGCTACCTGTGGTAAGTTCAATTGATTGGACATGACTTGGAAAGGCACACACCTGTCTATATAAGGTTCCACAGTTGACAATGCATGTCAGACCAAAAACCAAGCCATGAGGTCAAAGGAATTGTCCCTAGAGCTCTGAGACAGGATTGTGTCGAGGCATAGATCTGGGGAAGGGTACCAAAACATTTCTGCAGTATTGAACGCAGTGGCCTCCATCATTCTTAAATGGAAGAAGTTTGGAACCACCAAGACTCTTCCTAGAGCTGGCCGCCCAGCCAACCTGAGCAATCGGGGGAGAAGGGCCTTGGTCAGGGAGGTGACCAAGATCCTGATGGTCACACTGATAGAGCTCTATAGTTCCTCTGTGGAGATGGGAGAGCCTTCCAGAAGGACAACCATCTCTGCAGCCCTCCACCAATCAGGCCTTTATGGTAGAGCTACCAGACTGAAGCCACTCCTCAGTAAAAGGCTCATGACAGCCCGCTTGGAGTTTGCCAAAAGGCACCTAAAGACTCTCAGACCATGAGAAACAAGATTGGCTGGTCTGATGAAACCAAGATCGAACTCTTTGGCCTGAATGCCAAGCATCACGTCTGGAGGAAACCTGGCACCATCCCTACGGTGAAGCGTGGTGGTGGCAGCATCATGCTGTGGGGATGTTTTTCAGCATCAGGGACTGGGAGACTAGTCAGAATCGAGGGAAAGATGAACGGAGCAAAGTATAGAGAGATCCTTGATGAAAACCTGCTCTAGAACGCTCAGGACCTCAGACTGTGGTGAAGATAACGCAGGAGTGGCTTCGGGACATGTCTCTGAATGTCCTTGAGTGGCCCAGTCAGAGCCCGGACTTGACCCCGATCAAACATCTCTGGAGAGACCTGAAAAGGGCTGTGCAGCAACGCTTCCCATCCAACCTGACAGAGCTTGAGAGTATCTGCAGAGAAGAATGGGAGAACTCTCCAAATACAGGTGTGCCAAGCTTGTAAAGTGTCTAAATACTTATGTAAATGTGATATTTCAGTTTTATTTTTTAGCCAAAATTTCTAATAACCTCTTTTTGCTTTGTCATTATGTGATATTGTGTGTAGATTGAGGTGAAAAAAACATTTTAATACATTTTAGAATAAAGTTTTAACCTAACAAAATGTGGGAAAAGTCAAGGGGTCTGAATACTTTCCGAAGGAACTGTATATAGTGTATCTCTATATTATGCGTGGGAATGCTTGGGAACAGATTTCCAAAATTCAAATCACTTTGAGCTGATTTCCTGGTGTTTTTACAGTCTCTTTTATGTCCAACAATAACCAAAATAATATATGTTCCAGTCGAAAGTTTGGACACACCTACTCATTCAAGGGTTTTTCTTTATTTTCACTATTTTCTAAATTGTAGAATAAAATTGAAGACATCAAAACTATGAAAGAACACATATGGAATCATGTAGTAACCAAAAAAGTGTTAAACAAATCAAAGTATATTTTATATTTGAGATTCTTCAAAGTAGCCACCCTTTGCATTGATGACAGCTTTGCACACTCTTTGCATTCAGCTTCACCTAGAATGCATTTCCAACCATTTTGAAGGAGTTCCCACATATGCTGAGCACTTGTTGGCTGCTTTTCCTTCACTCTGAGGTCCAATTTATTCCAAACCATCTCAATTGGGTTGAGGTCAGGTGATTGTGGAGGCCAGGCCATCTGATGCAGAACTCCATCACTCTCCTTCTTGGTCAAATAGCCCTAACACAGTCTGGTGATGTGTTGTGTCATTGTCCTGTTGAAAAACAAATTATAGGAGAAATTTGTCTTGATGCCTAAAATTGAGAGCATCCTGTCGGGCTGTATCACTGCCTGGTACGGCAACTGCACCGCCCGCAATCGCAGGGCTCTCCAGAGGGTGGTGCGGTCTGCCCAAAGTATCACTGGGGCAAACTACCTGCCCTCCAGGACACCTACAGCACCCGATATTAGGTTGTGTGTATTGTTGTGAATTGTTAGATATTACTGCACTGTTGGAGCTACACCCGCAATAACATCCGCTAAACAGGTGTATGTGACAAATACAATTTCTTTTGATGAGAGCCAGTTTCATCATAGCGCTTGATGGTTTTTACGACTGCACTTGAAGAAACTTTCAAAGTTCTTGAAATGTTCTGGATTGACCAATCTTCATGTCTTAAGATGGACTGTCGTTTCTCTTTGGTTATTTGAGCTGTTCTTGCCATAATATGGACTTGGTATTTTACCAAATAGGGCTATCTTCTGTATGCCCAGCCTATCTTGTCACAACACAACTGATTGGCTCAAACGCATTAAGAAGGAAAGAAATTCCACAAATGAACTTTTAACCTCTCTAGGCTAGGCGGGACGAATTCGTCCCACCTACGTAACAGCCACTGCTATCTGGTGGCGCGATTTTCAAAACCTTAAAAATCCTATTACTTCAATTTCTCAAACATATGACTATTTTACAGCCATTTAAAGATAAGACTCTCGTTAATCTAACCACACTGTCCGATTTCAAAAAGGCTTTACAACGAAAGCAAAACATTAGATTATGTCAGCAGAGTACCAAGCCAGAAATAATCAGACACCCATTTTTCAAGCCAGCATATAATGTCACCAAAACCCAGAAGACAGCTAAATGCAGCACTTACCTTTGATGATCTTCATCAGATGACAACCCTAGGACATTATGTTATACAATACATGCATGTTTTGTTCAATCAAGTTCATATTTATATCAAAAACCAGCTTTTTACATTAGCATGTGACGTTCAGAACTAGCATACCCCCCGCAAACTTCCGGGGAATTCGCTAACATTTTACTAAATTACTCACGATAAACGTTCACAAAAAGCATAACAATTATTTTAAGAATTATAGATACAGACCTCCTCTATGCACTCGATATGTCCGATTTTAAAATAGCTTTTTGGTGAAAGCACATTTTGCAATATTCTAAGTACATAGCCCAGGCATCACGGGCTCGCTATTTAGACACCCGGCAAGTTTAGCACTCACCATAATCATATTTACTATTATAAAAATGTCATTACCTTTTGTTGTCTTCGTCAGAATACACACCCAGGACAGCTACTTCAATAACAAATGTTGGTTTGGTCCAAAATAATCCATCGTTATATCCGAATAGCGGCGTTTTGTTCGTGCGTTCCAGACACTATCCGAAATAGTAAAGAAGTGTCACGCGCTTGGCGCAATTCGTGACAATAAAATTCTAAGTATTCCATTACCGTACTTCGAAGCATGTCAACCGCTGTTTAAAATCAATTTTTACGACATTTTTCTCGTAGAAAAGCGATAATATTCCGACAGGGAATCTCCTTTTCGGCAAACAGAGGAAAAAATCCCAAAGGCGGGGGCGGTCGGGGTCACGCGCATAAGCTAGTGTCTCTTGATCGGCCACTTGAGAAAGGCGATAATGTGTTTCAGCCTGGGGCTGGAATGACGACATTCTGTTTTTTCCCGGGCTCTGAGCGCCTATGGACGACGTGGGAAGTGTCACGTTAGAGCAGAGATCCTTAGTAAATGATAGAGATGGAAAAGAAGTTCAACAAATGGTCAGACAGGCCACTTCCTGTAAAGGAATCTCTCAGGTTTTGACCTGCCATTTGAGTTCTGTTATACTCACAGACACCATTCAAACAGTTTTTGAAAATTTAGGGTGTTTTCTATCCATATGTAATAAGTATATGCATATTCTAGTTACTGAATAGGAGTGGTAACCAGATTAAATCGGGTATGTTTTTTATCCAGCCGTGTCAATGCTGCCCCCTAGCCCTAACAGGTTAACAAGGCACGCCTGTTAATTGAAATGCATTCCAGGTGACTACCTCATGAAGCTGGTTGAGAGAATGCCAAGAGTGTGCAAAGCTGCCATTAAGGCAAAGGGTGGCTGCTTTGAAGAATCTCAAATATATATATATTTTGATTTGTTTAACACTATTTTGGTTACTACATGATTCCATATGTATTATTTCATAGTTTTGATGTCTTCAATATTATTCTACAATGTAGAAAATAGTAAAAAATAAAGAAAAACCCTTGAATGAGTAGGTGTGTCCCAACTTTTGACTGGTACTGTGTTTGTGTGTGTATATATATATATATATATATATATGTGTGTGTATCTATCCCTCAGCCATACTGATGCAATGGAGTGTGAATTGTGTGGATGCGTGTTGTGCTAATGGGCTAAGGCCCAGCCACCATGGGGAATTTGTGTGTGTCTGAGAGAACTTGCAGGGTAGAGAGAGGGGGTGTATTTATTTCTCCCTAAATCTCCCCTGCTGGCATCGGGCTGGCAGAGGAGTCTTGTGGCCTATTAATATCTCCTCATTGGCCTGAGTTCAAGCTCATAAAATGAAGGGGGGCGCCCTCTATCCCTTCTCTCCTCCCCTCCATTTCTGGAATGATAGGCATGGCGAGCATAGCTGAGCTGCAGTCCTTGCGGGGTTGTGGGAACACCTAAGTGGGTGGGTGTGGTGGCGGGGTGTGGCGTGGGGCCCTGCTGTGACAGCAAACTATACACACATGCACACACAGGTAGATCTGCTAAACTAGTCATTGTCTGTCTGTCTGTCTGTCTGTCTGTCTGTCTGGCAGTTATGGGTTAAGCTCTACTTCCCTCCCTTCCTTTCCTGTCCCTCCCTGTCCTCTCCCTCCGTGTGCTGTTCCTGTCCCTCCCTGTCCTCTCCCTCCCTGTCATGTCCCTCCCTATCCTGTACTGTGCTGTCCTGTCCCTCCCTGTGCTGTCCTGTCCCTCCCTTTCCTGTCCCTCCCTGTCCTGTCCCTCCCTGTCCTCTCCCTCCATGTGCTGTCCTGTCCATCCCTGTCCTCTCCCTCCGTGTGCTGTCCTGTCCCTCCCTGTCCTGTCCTCTCCCTCCCTGTCCTCTCCCTCCGTGTGCTGTTCCTGTCCCTCCCTGTCCTCTCCCTCCGTGTGCTGTCGTGTCCCTCCCTGTCCTCTCCCTCCCTGTCCCCTCCCTCTGTGTGCTGTTCCTGTCCCTCCCTGTCCTCTCCCTCCGTGTGCTGTCCTGTCCCTCCCTGTCCTGTCCCTCCCTGTCATGTCCCTCCCTATCCTGTACTGTGCTGTCCTGTCCCTCCCTGTGCTGTCCTGTCCCTCCCTGTCCTCTCCCTCCCTGTCATGTCCCTCCCTATCCTGTACTGTGCTGTTCTGTCCCTCCCTGTCCTGTCCCTCCCTGTCCTGTCCCTCCCTGTCCTCTCCCTCCGTGTGCTGTCCTGTCCCTCCGTGTGCTGTCCTGTCCCTCCCTGTGCTGTCCTGTCCCTCCCTGTCCTGTCCCTCCCTGTCCTCTCCCTCCGTGTGCTGTCCTGTCCCTCCCTGTCCTCTCCCTCCCTGTGCTGTCCTGTCCCTCCCGGTCCTCTCCCTCCATGTGCTGTCTGTCCTGTCCCTCCCTGTGCTTTCCTGTCCCTCCCTGTCCTGTCTCTCCCTGTCCTGTACTGTCCCTCCCCTCCCTCGTGCCCCTCCTTGTCCTGTCCCTCCTTGTCCTGTCCTTTCCTGTTCTTTTTCCTCCTGTGTGTTTGCTCCAGGAGGTCTCTCTCTCCACCCCATAACACACTGTCTCTCTGGGGGCAGCTTATTGTACCAGTACCATGCTTTTTATATGGAGCTAGGAAATACGCTCTGAAGATCTGTATGAGTAGCACTGTTTTGCCAGCTTGTTAGTAGGGTGTTGTTTTGACTGTTTGTTCACAGCCCCATTATCCAGGGGGATATTTCGTTAACCTCTTAGCCCTGTGTTTGTGTGTTTGTTCCCACACTAGCAGCTGTCCACACTATCCAGCTAGAACAAAATGCTATGCGCCTTCTAGGACTGGAGTGGCTTACAGGACTGGGTGTGTACTGTGTGTGTATATGGGGGTTACTGAAGGGAGGTGCTCTAGAAGAACAAAAAGCTGGGTAAACTTCAGAGTATTAAAGCTCCTTACCCCAAATCCTGGTCGTAGCCCAGGAGGATTTAATAGGAAGCATATTGCAGAGAATACCCTCCTCCTGCCGTCCACTTCCCCTCCTTCTCTCTCCCTCTCTCCTCAGTGGGCTATAGGTGGGGTTACTACAGGGGTTGAAGAAAGAGGGTGATGCCCTCAACAACAAAAAAGTGTGTGACAAAAATGCCCAACGATGCCATTAAATAGTCAGCACATGGTGTTTACATCCATGACCTTTGCTTGTCTGTATTTTCTTTTTGAGGTAACTAGAGCGAAACATTGGCCTCCAGTGTTCACCTGACATACAGTATTATAATATATTGTAGGTGTACCAGAGTATGTCTGAATGTTAGCCCTGCTCATGTTTTAGCCACAGAATGTAAAGCTGACGTCCAAAGATAGTAAACATTAAAGTTATATAAACGTATCACTTTATATTTATTGAAACATTGAAATGCCTTTTGCTCCTATTTTCTTTCTCTCATAACAAGCACGTTTTGGAAAAAACTTTGGTAAAAGTCTCTACCAGTTCATTGTAACCGGGAGGAAGTGAATGAGGGATTTGAGGAACCGTGGGCTTTAGGAACACATATCTATTCACCTCCAACATCTGCTACTGGGTGAGAGGGACGCTTAACTCTTTCACGGCTGGAATGTCTCTGGTCTGGCTCTATCGAAAGTCATTTAACGAGGGGACACGTTTTTTTAGAGAAGCAAACATTACACAATAATGCATCAATACCAATTTCAGTACGTATACTGACACAGATGGAAAAAGATGGCTATGAACTGTCCTTAAATGCCTAGAGTAGCCTACACCAGTCTGAATATAGACGTGTTCTGTTGATGATACAGGTCCACATATGTGGCGTAGACATAGCGGTATCTTGCGCTGACAGTTGGCACACAATGCAGTGAAACTCAGTCAGCCCTGTGTTGGGCCACATGGGATGTGCTAATTAAGGTTAAGGTCGGGCGTTAACAGCCGAACACGTGCACACAGCCACACGCACAGCTCTTCACATAAAACATGGTCAAACTCTCTCTCTCTTTCACGCTCATTAGTAAACGCACAGTCTCTCGCTCTTGAGCACACATGTCGTTGTAACATAAATAGCCTGCTTTGCATACCTTGCCTGGGCACAGTGTGTTTGGCGTACACACATGTCTGGTCTCTGAAAGGAGAGGTCACACCCTGAGTAAACAGAGCTGCTCCAGAGTTGTTTTTTCTCTCCTGAGGGCTTGTGACGTCCATTTACCAGGAACACAAACACTCTCTCTCTCTTGCAATGGCAATAAGCGTACCTAACCCCCTTTGTCCAACACACGATTATTCATAAGGGTCAACTAGATGATGGGTGTATGAGTTGGCCAGTGCAGTTCAGGTTTACCAAGCTAGGTCAAGCCAAACAATTGGAGGAATCGTATGTAGAACATTGTAAGTCTTCAGGAAAGTTGGTCCCTTTTTGTCTGGTGTGTGTTTTAGTTCTTCATCCCCTCAGTGCAGCAGGACAGGGAGACCCATGGGGTTGGGAGGAAGAGGATACCTTTGTGGTTTGCAACTGATTGCACCATGTCATCATTCCACTGTGTTTCCTCTGACTGAGTGACTTACCAGAACATTAACAAAACTAGCTCCCTAGTGGGAGGGTGAGCTCAGCTCCACCGGTGATGTAGGAGTCACACACCCACAGGCCATAAAGGTCAAGCTCTCAGGTTTCTCTCAACAACTCTGTGTTCCAGATGACTTCATGACATTTCTGAAGTGTACATGCATAGGTTTTGTGACCTGAATCAAGATTGAACAGTGAGACGACGATACTATAAATATTTTGTGTTGTTATAAAGTTATACTAATCAATATCTCCCTTTCCCTCGCATCTCTTCTCTCAAACAGAAGCTCCAGACCTTCCACAGCTTGAGCTGCCCTGGGTTCTCTGGTCCGGACAGCTGTCACTCATACATGCCCCCGCCCTCCGCCAGGAGCTTGAGCCAATCGGAATCTGACTTCGCCTGTGCGTCTGACCTATGTGCTGAGACTCAACAGGAAGTGGACGAGGAGGAGGATGACTCTTCTTATAAGGAGCTGGACAGTGACTCAGCGTGTAGCCTGGACTCCAGGCCCGGGTCCCCTTGCAGGGGAGTGGGGGAGAGAATGGGGCAGGGACGCACCCTCTGGAAGGGTGAGTATGGGACAGAGAAGGACATCTACCAGCTGGGGGGTGAGCTGGACATCGACCAGATCGAGAGGAACTGAATGCAACCTGAAGACTTTGGATAAAGGATTGTCATAACCTTTTATGAAGGCTGAGAAATGTTTCCGAATGTTGCGGAGAATTTGGAATTTCATGACCACGAGAAGGATGCCTTACGTATGATAGGTGGATATTGAGCGGGTTGAAATGACCTCAGAGAGAGGAACCTAGCGATTTTAGACAGAGTGGTTTTTGGAACATTATAAGGATGTTTGTAAATGCAGTGGGGGGGGATGTTGTATTGTGTGTAATGTCAACGAAGGACAAAGCACATGGACGTGTCATAGAAGGTGCTGCATGTTGAATTGGCAGATGGCTTCTTTGGTTGAACTTCGAGATCCTGCGGGACAAACAGTTGTTTTGAACTGTCTTATTGTCTTTCTGAATCTAAAGGCAGTGGCTTTCGCTTGGCGACGTGCAGCCTAACTCAGGAGTGGGAAAGTGAGAGATAGTCTTTAACACCTCCAAAAAGCCCTCTCTCCTCTTAGCCTGAGTACCTCCCTATATCCCCGGACTGAACTAACCGTAAGGTGTAAGTACTGTAGCATTAGCAGCAGGAATATGCTACAACTTCTGCTTTTCTCTACCAGACTGGGGGGACATGATGGACTGGGAGAGAGGGATGAAATAGAAGAGGAGAGAAACAGTATTTTTTTTCTCATATAGACATCACCTTGACACTTTTCTTCAACTATACCTGCAGGAAGAACATTCCCTGTTGAATTCCAAGTTAGCCCCTAGCCTCTATACCCTAGCCCCTATACTCTAGGCACTCCTGTAGATATGAAAGGAAGACAGTACCAGTATTATGGTCATTTCTTCACCTTCCCTTCTAACAGGTGGTGTGGAGGTTTCACCATATTGCTTACACCTATCCAAGGGTTTCAGATTGCCTAGGGGATAGGGGTCCATTTGGAATTCCGTAATTTGGAATTCCGAAAGTGTTCACACGCCATCGCTGAATGTAAATAAGCTTTTAATGGGTTTGGAAATAACAGGCAATTTGGTTGGTCAGATACATGTGTTGTCTTTACACCTCAGAATACCCTGCTCGAAACAAACCTTTATGACATTTTATAGATTCTAATATGCAAAATGTATATTTGAATAAACACTGAATTTTAAGTTTTCAGTTCTAATATCAATGTATATTTTTCGATATGTATTTTTTATGATCTGTTTGTGAAGGATCTGAATTAAGAGGCTTTTCTTTAACAGGATAGACATGAAATAAAAACACAAACTGCCTCTGCCGTGGTCATGTTGTGTTTCATTATTAACAGGGAAGGGTGTCATTGTACATGGTACAGCTTGACATTCAGCCTTCATGTCATAAACATGACATAGTATGTGTTTAGATACAGTAGATATGCTTCTGATCTGGTGTCCTCTAATTGTTTATAAAGTCATTTAACTGCCATTGACTTTGGCACGTCATGCCACGCAAGCTGTTTATACCCTGTGATGGATAGGGTCAGTTAGATAATCATCCGTGTGCTATATGATACCGTTACACAGCCCACCGGCACTAAACAAAATGGCAGAAAGTCTAGAATACCCTGGCAACGCCACATACCTTGAACTGAGGCAAGAGGAAGTGATGTCACAGCCACAGGAATGCTTCTTCTCTCCTCAGTTCAGTAGGAAGGCAGACAGACACGTCATCAAGGCGGTGCTGTTTTGCCTGGAGATATCCTGTCATATATTTCTCTGTCTGTCCAAGTCTGAGGGGGCTAAATGCACCTGCTGCCATATTGAAGAAAATAAGATATAAAACTAGTTTATAGAGTTACACATCTTCACTGTATTTTCTTCTGTCCTCAGGGTGCATTATTCAAATAAAGTATTAGTGGAGTGTAGTTTTCCAGCACAACAGGATGTTGCAACCAGCTGAATGCTCTTTCCATGGCCTTTCCTTTGACCGTGGCCTTGAAGTAAAACAAACTCTAACCCCAACGGTGGGGTGTTACCTTACCACACACACAGCCAAAGGCCTTAGAATGAATGCTGACTGTGCGCTCAGGGAGAAGTTCTAAACTGGTCTGAAAATATTTGGATTGCCTTTCTCTCTTGCGTGAAGGGATAGGATGTAGAGTACTCCCAATGACTCCCTCTCCTCAGATCTGTTGTTACAGCTGCCCACACAGTGCCAGAGTGGGAGTACCGGGTCGATCGAAATGTGGATGGAATCAGGGTGGTTTGAGGTGGGGAAGAAAGATGAAATGAAGGAAAAGGAGGCGAGGCTGTTGAAATCAACAAACCTCCTGTTCACAGGCCACTTCTCTCTCTGAAACAATACGCCTGGAAACACAGAATCGCGTTGCCACGGACAACACATCAGTCGCTCACTCAGACCTAAAGGTCACTGACCTCCTTCCACACACATATGCACACTTCCTGTCAGACAGGAAGTAGCAGGCTGAGAGGAATAGAGATTTAGAGTCTGAGGTAACGCAAACACCCACTCACACCACTGGCCCAGGACTATAAATAGGAGGCACTATGTAGTAGAGGGAAAAGGCCATGTTACTTAAAGTCACAAAACCAGGGCTGTATAGCCTCAATTACACGTGGAAACACTGATGTTTTAGGGGAAAGCAGAGATTTTAGTTTGTTAGCAGAAAAGAACTGTCAGCAGAATAGGCTTTCGTTCTCAGAACTACTGAGGAGTAGAGCATGGTGCATTTATTAGTCTTGTAAAGGTTCACTTCCAGACGGATTCAAAGACCACTGCAATAAGAACGTTAAGGAAAATACATCTGGTCTTCCATGTTCAAAAGGGTCTAGCTATATGGCCTTGTTCCAAAAGGCCGACCTACCTTATAACTACCTCATACTGCGTCACGACCAGAGCTTTTAGTTCACTGAATGTTCTGTATTTGTCTCGCTCATTAGGTCATATTAGTCTCCACTTTGTGCTGGGTGAGCAGAGACAGTATCTGTGGTTGACATGTGGCCAGTGTCACATGTCACTGATTGACTACCTCTCTACTCAAAGGTCAATGGGATCTGGCACCAATGCCCTACAGTCTGTCACCATGGTTTCTGCTAAGCCTTTCTCTCTATCTATACATCCTGTTTCCTTCCTCATAAGGCCAATGTTTTATTTTTGTACAGTAAAGTTACACAGACCATTTAAATTTCACTTCAAGGTGTTTGTAATTGCAGTTGTAGTATCCACACCGCATGCATATTCTAAGCCTGTGATTGTCTTTGCTTAACCGCACCATCAGAGGGGTCGCTAACAACCGCATCCGGCTGTTTAGGGGAAACGGAAAGAGAGCCTGTGACGCGACTTCCGCTTTTGCACGTTAACAAGGCGACACTCCATCTTAACTGCTCCATATTTACTGAATTGGTTGAACAGTGCAGAAGAGAACCCCCCCCAGAAAGAACCCCCCCAGAAAGAAACCCAGCGCAGGCATTTATTTTACACCTGCTACGTTAGGTTAGCTTAACAACCTTGACATAAAATGTGGCATTCAAACACGGCATCTAGCTCTTAGTGGTTCAGGTAATCCTTTTGTAAAGATTGTAATTATTGTACACATGTGCTTAATTGGAGCGTCTTTAGTACACAACATTGTTTTATATTTATCATTGCCAAATTCACTTCCTTGATTATCACGAGAGAGAGACGGAGAAACACAGAGAGAAAGGATTGGTTAAAGACGGTTAAACAGTGCCTTTTATTAACAATATAATCAGCTTCAACATTTCATTCAGACAGCTTTTACCAATACTGTACCTATAAAAGGTTGTAAGCTTATATGAAGGGCATGGAGCCATGGTGAGGTATTTATGTCTGCTGCTTTTTTCAAGATCACAACATATTGAATGAAAGTGTCGCTGAAAACTGTTGCAGGAAGCCAACATCAATGAAGGCTTTTAGATTTTAACAACAATAAGGAATGCCTTAGTTATGTCTATTCAATAGCCATCTGCTGCCAGAATTCACTGCATTCCAAGCATCAATTGTTAGGCGTATAGCCTAACTACAAAAACACACAACTGTGAGCGACTCTAAAGCTAGAGGACTCCTGATCTCCAGGAGTGATAAGTATAATTTTTGTCTTCATCTGTTGTCTTTTTGCTAGCTAGGGCCATCTACTTCAAGTGCTGCCTGTCTTCCCATTAGCCTACTTGGTGTGTGAACTGCCGACTGCTCCTACCTTGCAGATGATTGTTAACACATCAACCAGGATTAAAGGGAAGGGCAGTTTGTGACTTGTTTTGGTTATCAGTGGCTGTACTGGATGGGGAGTGGTTTCTCCTCTCCTAGGCAATCAGCAATTAGTACAGTCTGGTGTGCTCTTCACCTCTCCTAGGCAATCAGCAATTAGTACAGTCTGGTGTGCTCTTCACCTCTCCTAGGCAATCAGCAATTAGTACAGTCTGGTGTGCTCTTCACCTCTCCTAGGCAATCAGCAATTAGTACAGTCTGGTGTGCTCTTCACCTCTCCTAGGCAATCAGCAATTAGTACAGTCTGGTGTGCTCTTCACCTCTCCTAGGCAATCAGCAATTAGTACAGTCTGGTGTGCTCTTCACCTCTCTTAGGCAATCAGCAATTAGTACAGTCTGGTGTGCTCTTCACCTCTCCTAGGCAATCAGCAATTAGTACAGTCTGGTGTGCTCTTCACCTCTCCTAGGCAATCAGCAATTAGTACAGTCTGGTGTGCTCTTCACCTCTCCTAGGCAATCAGCAATTAGTACAGTCTGGTGTGCTCTTCACCTCTCCTAGGCAATCAGCAATTAGTACAGTCTGGTGTGCTATTCACCTCTGCTAGGCAATCAGCAATTAGTACAGTCTGGTGTGCTCTTCACCTCGGCTAGGCAATCAGCAATTAGTACAGTCTGGTGTGCTCTTCACCTCTCCTAGGCAATCAGCAATTTGTACAGTCTGGTGTGCTCTTCACCTCTGCTAGACAAATAGCAATTAGTGTTAGTACTTCAGTCTTCCCTGGTTTCTCAACAGCAGCTGTAAGTGTCGGTTGTGTCAGTGGCGATCTCGTCGGCAAAACTAAGACCGTTGCCGAAACAAGACGGTTCTGCCGAGTTCTTCGAGGAAGACTCCACACCACTCTCTCACTTCAGTATCTTACCTAGTTATTTTCTGATGATCTCATTTGCTCTTTTGTAGCTTTGGCAACTATGTGTGTCTTCTATACCTGCTTGCTTCTCTCCCTGTAGGCTTTACAGACTCTCCCCACCTCTTGCCTGCAACCCTTCTAATTTAGTGTACCCTGTGTGCACAACCCATGTGGAATTCTGGGTATCTGGCAGCGTTTGGAACTGCTGATCTGCGGTCAAGAACGCCTGTGCTGCCCTTCAGTCCCTTGACTTTTTGGCCCTGACAGAGACATGGATCACCCCAGAGAACACTGCTTCTCCAGCTGCTCTCTTCATCTGACTACGTTTTCTCTCGTAGTCCAAGAGCATTGTGGTGATGGTACAGGTCTACTAATTTCTCCTAACTGGAGATTTCCTCTTCTCCCTCACTCACCTGTCCATCTCCTCATTTGAATTCCATGCTGTCACTTGTCCACTCAAGCTTAACATTGTCATCTATCGCCCACCAGGTGCCCTTGGATAATTCCTCAATGAGCTTACTTGACACCTTGATAAGCTACTTATCTGACGATTGCTCACTGCTCTTTGTACTTTCTGACTTCACCCTCCCGACGTCTGCCTTATATTAATTCCTTTCCAACTCTCCTGTTCTCCTCCTTGCCTCTTTTGACCTCATCCTTTCCCAATCCACTCCAACTCACAAGGCAGGCAATATGCTTGACCTCATCTTTACTAGAGGCTGTTCACCTACTAATCTCACTGCAACCCTCCTCCAGGTCTCTGATTACCACTTTGTTTCCTTTTCTGTCTCCCTTTCCTCCAACCTTAGCCACTCAGCCACTACTCAGATGGTCATGTGCCATCGCAATCTTCACTCTCTCTCATCTTCTATCATCTCTCCATTCTGCTAAATCCTTCTGCCTCCTGATTCTACCTCTTTGCCCCTACTAAAATCAAACTTTATTTGTCACGTCCTGACCAGTATAAGGGGTTATTTGTTATTGTAGTTTGGTCAGGGCGTGGCAGGGGTGTGTTTGTTTTGTGTTGTCGGGGTTTTTGGGTATTGTTCTTTATATGTTTTTCTTTGTTTTGGCCTGGTATGGCTCTCAATCAGGGACAGCTGTACTTCGTTGTCGCTGATTGGGAGCCATACTTAGGTAGCCCTTTTTTCACCTGTCTTTTGTGGGAAGTTGTTTTTGCACTGCTATGGTTAGCCTGCAAGACTGTTTAGCTGTGTGTGATTTTTTTATTTTTTTATATTATTTATTTTTATTAATTATTTTTATTTTTTTCTTGTGTTCTCTTGAATAAAGTTTAAGATGTTCACGAGACCCGCTGCGCCTTGGTCCACTACCTTTGACGACGGCCGTTACAGTGCCGAATACAAGTGTAGACCTTACTGTGAAATGCTTACTTTCAAGCCCTTAACCAACAGTGCAGTTCAAAAAATATTTACCAAGTAGACTAAAATAAAAAGTAACACAATAAGAATGAGGTTATATGCAGGGGTACAGGTTAGTTGAGGTAATTTGTACATGTAGGTGGGGGTGAAGTGACTATGCATAGATAATAAACAGCGAGTAGTGGTAGTGTACAAAGGGGAGGGGTCAATGTAAATTGTCAAGTGGCGATTTTATTAATTGTTCAGTGGTCTACTCTCCTCCCTTTCCGCATCCTATGACTCGCACTGTCCTCTTTCCTTCCGGCCGGTTGTGCCCTCCCCTTCTGCTGCTGCGTACTCATTGTGAGCTTGCAGAACAGGGTTGCGGGCAGCTGAGCGAAAATGGCGAAACTAACTTCCAGAGGATCTATAATCCTTTCACTCCCTCCTCTCTACCTTCTCTTCCTCTGTATCTGCTGCTAAAGCCACTTTCTATCACTCTAAATTTCAAGCTTCAGCCTCTAACTCTAGGAAACTATTTTCCACCTTATTCTCCAGCCCCTCCCTTCTCCCTCTCTGCGGACGACTTAGTCAACCACTTTGAAAAAAAGGTTGACGACATCCACTACTCATTCACTCAACCTATTGAGTCCACTGGTCCCACTCACACAGAACTACCCTACGCCTTGACCTCTTTCTCCACTCTCTCCAGATGAAATCCTGCGACTAGTGAGATCTGGCCGCCGAGAACCTGACAGCTCGACCCCATCCCCTGCTCCCTTCTCCAGACCATCTCTGGAGACATTCTCCCATTCTTCACTTTCCTCAACTCATCACTGACTGCATCCCCTCTTCTCTCTGTCACGGAGGTTCTCCGCACTGTCAAAGCTGACTCTCTCTCTCTCCTCTGTTCTCATCCTTCTAGATCTATCCACTGCCTTTGACACCATGAACCATCAGATCCTCCTCTCCACCCTCTTAGGGCTGGGTGTCTCAGGCTCTATCAGATCCTCTCCCACCCTCTCAGGGCTGGGCGTCTCAGGCTCTATCAGATCCTCTCCACCCTCTCAGGGCTGGGCGTCTCAGGCTCTATCAGATCCTCTCCCACCCTCTCAGGGCTGGGCGTCTCAGGCTCTATCAGATCCTCCTCTCCACCCTCTCAGGGCTGGGCATCTCAGGCTCTATCAGATCCTCCTCTCCACCCTCTCAGGGCTGGGCGTCTCAGGCTCTATCAGATCCTCTCCACCCTCTCAGGGCTGGGCGTCTCAGGCTCTATCAGATCCTCTCCACCCTCTCAGGGCTGGGCGTCTCAGGCTCTGCAAAATCTTGGATTGCATCCTACCTGGCAGGCTGCTCCTACTAGGTGACGTGGAGAGGATATGTTTCTGCACCACATACTCTCACTACTGTTGTCCCCCAGGGCTCAGTTCTTGGCCCTCTTCTCTCTATACACCAAGTCACTTGTCTCTGTCATATCATCACATGGTCTCTCCTATAATTGCTATGCCTGACAGATATCTTAGCTTGGATGTCGGTCCACCACCTCAAGCTCAACAAGATGGAGCTGCTCTTCCTCCCAGGGAAGGCCTGCCCGCTCAAAGAACTCTCCATCATGGTTGACAACGCCACAGTGTCGCCCTCCCAGAGTGCAAAGAACCTTGGACAACACCCTGTCGTTCTCTGCAAACATCGAAGCAGTGACTCACTCCTGTAGGTTCATGCTCTACAACATCCGTAGAGTACGACCCTACCTCACACAGGAAGCGGTACAGGTCCAAATCCAGGCACTTGTCATTGCCTGTCTGGACTACTGCAACTCGCTGTTGACTGGGCTCGCCGCTTGTGCCATCAAACCCCTGCAAAGTATTGAGAACGCTGCAGCCTGCCTGGTTTTCATCCTTTCCAAGTTCTCCCATGTCACCTTGTTTCTCTGCACACTCCACTGGCTTCCAGTCGAAGCTCGCATCTATTGCAAGACCATGGTGCTTGCCTACGGAGTGGCAAGAGGAACTGCCCCTCCCTACATTCAGGCTATGCTCAAACCCTATACCCCAACCCGAACACTCTATTCAGCCACCTCTGGTATTTTATCCCCCCCTTTCTAGCTCTGACTTTGGTGATAACTATTTTATTGAGGAAAATGTACTATGACTGTGATATGTGGTTGTCCCACCTAGCTATCTTAAGATTAATGCACTATCTGTAAGTCGCTCCGGATAACAACGTCTGCCTAAATGACAAAAATGTAAATAACTACTCCGTTCTATCAATTTTGTCACCGAGTGTGTTAGTGAGAGTGTATAAGAGGGAAACACAGCACTGTGACTCTGTGGAAGGACACGTGCTGAGAGAAAGGAAACACATGCTCTGTGTTTTTCCCATAAACTCTCCTATCCTTTGTGAGGCGAAGGGGACTGGGCTGACTGTTGACTGGCTGCTAGTGATGACTGAATGCTGAACAATGGAGGACTGAAATAGTCGAGACGTGGCAACTCTCTTCCATATTCACGATCCGTCATGTTTGTCACGTCTGGCCGGCTTGTGGGCCTTTGATTGTTCCAACTGTCCTGGATCCACAACTGTCACCTTTGAATGTAGACCCCTTTATGTCTTTCTGTACATATGAAGGATGGACTTGTGTGTAGGAGTCAATCAAATCAATCAATCAAATGTATTTTTATATAGCCCTTCGTACATCAGCTGATATCTCAAAGTGCTGTACAGAAACCCAGCCTAAAACCCCAAACAGCAAGCAAAGCATGTGAAAGAAGCACGGTGGCTAGGAAAAACTCCCTAGGAAAAACTCCCTAGAAAGGCCAAAAACCTAGGAAGAAACCTAAAGAGGAACCAGGCTATGAGGGGTGGCCAGTCAAGGTTCTTTAGCATTATGCTCAACCTTTATTCAGATTTCACCATCAAGATGAATGCACAGTTACTTATACAACCGTTTTGTGTGTACATTGACTACATTGTGTGTTTATTGTATTTGTCAGTCCAAGTAAATACTATCCATATGACCCCCTATCTGCAGTATACACATAGCTAAATCCCCGGCTTACATCAAGTAACGGAAACAGATCTGTATCTCAGCGACAGAGGGACGTGTGGAGTTGAGCTGAACCCTATTCTGTACTGTACTATATGAGAGGGAGCTGCTACAACCCAGGACTATGAGGACTCTGCCTGTCCTGGGAGTTAGGGCCACGGGTGTTTGTTTAATCTAGGCATCTGAGGGAGAGGCAGGCAGGCAGGGAGGTTGAATGGGACTGTATGTGCTGTTGTCAATCTACAGTGATTAGAGAGCCAGTGAAAACACAGAGGACCTGTGAAAACATGTAGGAAATGCAGCTGTCATGTGGCATGACCTTTGATCCGGAGTTCAGACCTTAGCGACTTGCCGCCTCAGCAACCTTAGTGACTGGTTAATGAAGGACTGGTTAGTGTGTTTAGCCACCTGGGGTCGTTATTGGTGTGTTAGGCATGGACATTACCTTTGGTATGTTGAAAAGTGCACTCTGTAAGATTTTGAGGGCTGCTTTTTGCTCATTCATCGTCTACAGAAATGCATCACTGAAATTTGAACAACAATATGCATAAATATCGGACAGCTCAGATTTTTTTTCTCCACAACAAATGTTACATTTGTACTGCTTTGGGAGTGTTGCCCCAACTGCTACATTCTGAGCAGAGCAAAGTCTTCAGAACTTGGATTTCAGCAGGTAGACAGACATCTGACAGAAATCATCTTTAAAGACCGTACCCCTAAAACACAGACAGCATTCAACCTTTGACCTATGTCTTGCTCATGACATCCGCCTGTGGGTGTGAGAACTATGTACTAATCCCAGTATCAACACAGGACTTGGCAGTACTGGTAATGAGAGGAACAACAGAGAAGTGTACCAATTAGAGTTCAAGGTGAGTGTCTTGGAATGACTCCATGTCAGTTGTAAAGACGAGTAAACTTCATCCAGTACATTCTACACTTTTCTAGTGTTCTGTGGGATTGTCTTTCAGTGTGTGTGTGTGTGTGTGTGTGTGTGTGTGTGTTTTCTCCTCTCTCTGTCTCTGTGTCCACACGCTTGTTCCAGCTTTTCTGTAACACTGTGAACTTAGAGGCCCAGCTAGCTGTCAGATAGCAGAGCCTGTGCAATCCATCTCAACACAGTCTCTTCAAAGAGAACAGACAAGCGCCATCTTACCATTTGTCATGGGGGTTTATACACAATGTGAAACATCTCAGTGAGCGTACAGAGAGAAGAAAACATTCACAGCTCTCCTAACTTTATGGGCCAGGAAAAGGAAACTGATCGGAGAGTTTGATGCTCTGACTGAACGATGGCAGATGCTACTTTTAGCTCCGCCACGAAACAGGCGGGAAGCTCCAACCGATGGGAATTCCATGATCTGCAACAATTGTTCCACATCCCCGTGGCCCCTCACTGGATCCCGTGTGGAGAGAGTGATGTAAGCCCATGCCCAAATGGATTTCCCAGGTCATCTTGATCTGTCTGTTTGTCTGGCATTGGCTGGGGCAGTGATATTCTCTCCCAGTGACTCTCCTGGTTGGATTGACCTGTGTGTACCAGAAGTAGAGAGGTTTCAGAATACATGATCCGTAAGTGCGTTTCAGAATTTCAGCCATGGTGTGCTGAATTGCTCAGTCGACCGTACTACCTGGCACACCACCCTTCACGGCGGCCCTGTGGGTACTAACAGGAAGGGGTGAGCGCCTGCCACACACCCAGCTACACATCTGTAAACATTTGCAGACGAATGGGCTGCTGTCGCCGATGTTATCACGAGAACATTAGCCAGGACAAGAGGAAGGGGCTGATTGTAATGGGTTACTGGCTGACCAATAGGGAGACAGCAGATGTTGTTTGGGTACAAATTCATTGTAATTATGCATTGTTGAAGTTTATTTGAGTGTAATCATGAACTCTCTTACATGTTCTGTGTTGTATTGCAATGAAGGACATCAGGTCAGAATGGTGCCTCCTTCTGCTGAATGAATAGCATAATTGGAATCTAATTTCAAAGGGATCTGGTAAAAATCTGTTATCGTTTTATCCTAAATATGTAATAAAAGGAGGAAAAGTAACCAGGACCTTGGAATACTATCCAATCTGGCATGAGACTGGAATGTGAAGGGACTGAAGGGATTGTGCCTGTAGTTGTTCAGGTTCCCACAACTGTTTATATGCTTCTTATCAGTTGCTGTTCTTTTAGCATAGGTCTCTGTCAGTTATAATGGTATTTGGCATAAGTGTCTGTCGATGATAGCCATAGGGGGGTTTGATCTAGCAAGAAGGTGTAACGCCCTGGCCATAGAGAGGGGTTTTTGTTCTTTATTTTGGTTAGGCCAGGATGTTACATTGGGTGGGCGTTCTATATTCCTTTCTCTATGTTTTTGTAGTTCTTTGTTTTGGGCCGTGTGTGGCTCCCAATCAGGCACAGCTGAAGCTCGTTGTTGCTGATTGGGAGTCACACATAAGGAGCATGTTTTTCCTTTGGGTTTTGTGGGTAATTGTTTCTGTTAGTGTTTTGCACCTGACAGGACTGGTTGGCTGTCGGTTTTCTTGTTTTGTTTGTATAGTGTTCTTTCTTTATTACATATTCAATGATGAACACTAACTCCGCTGCAACTTGGTCTACTCTCTCTCACACGACAGCCCTTACAGAAGGACAACAATGTTTGGAAAACTCCTCCAAACTACTGGTGATCCGCCTTTTTATTCAGTATTTTTACTTTTGTTTTGCCACTCAAAAAAATAAAAGTACAGTACAAAGCATTGACTATTTTGATCATATGACAGAGTTAAGAAGTAATAATACACTGAGTACATAAAGGAAAATAATAAAAAATAAGTAAGCCTCCAACCCCAACCTCCCATCCATGTCTCCATCCAACCTTTCTGTGCTACATCGTTGGGGAAGTGTAATAATGTGACACGAGATATTCCATGTTATGGTTTTAGGTCAAATTAACTTCTTCAGATGTTCTTGACCTTCTATCTCTCTCTCACACACGCACATGCAAAACATCACATACACTACATGATCAAAAGATTGTGGACACCTGCTCGTTGAACATCTCATTCCAAAATCACGGGCATTAATATGGAGTTGGTCCCCTCCTTTGCCACTTTTCTGGGAAGGCTTTCCACTAGATGTTGAAACATTGCTTTGGGGACTTGCTTCCATTCAGCCACAAGAGCATTAGTGAGGTTAGGCACTGATGTTGGGCGATTAGGCCTGGCTCGCAATCGACATTCCAATTCATCCCAAAGGTGCTCGATGGGGTTGAGGTCAGGGCTCTGTGCAGGCCAGTCACGTTCTTCCACACCGATCTCGACAAACCATTTCTGTATGGATTTCGCTTTGTGCATGGGGGCATTGTCATGTTGAAACAGGAAAGGGCCTTCTCAAAGCTGTTGTCACAAAGTTGAAGCACAGAATCATATAGAACGTCATTGTATTTCCTTTCACTGGAGCTAAGGGGCCTAGACCGAACCATGAAAAACAGTCCCAGACCATTATTCCTCCTCCACCAAACTTTACAGTTGGCACTATGCATTTGGGCAGGTAGCGATCTCCAGACATTCGCCAAACCCAGATTTGTCTGTCGGACTGCCAGATGGTGAAGTGATTCATTACTTCAGAGAATGCTTTTCCACTGCTCCAGAGTCCAGAGCTTTACACCACTCCAGCCGACACCCGGCATTGCGCCTGGTGATCTTAGGCGTGTGTGCGGCTGCTCGGCCATGGAAACCCATTTCATGAAGGTCCTGACGAACAGTTCTTGTGCTGACGTTACTTCCAGAGGCAGTTTGGAGTGTTTAGTGAGTGTTGCAACCAAGGACAGACACGTTTTACAGCACTCAATGGTCCCGTTCTGTGAGCTTATATGGCCTACCACTACGTGGCTGAGCTCTTGTTGCTGCTAGACATTTCCACTTCACAATAACAGCACTTAAAGTTGACCGGGGCAGCTCTAGCAATGCAGAAATTTGACGAACTGACTTGTTGGGAAGGTGGCATCCTATGACGATGCCACATTAAAGTCCCTGAGCTCTTCAGAAAGGCCATTCTACTGCCAATGTTTGTCTATGGAGATTGCATGGCGGTGTGCTCGATTGCATACACCTGTCAGCAACGGGTGTGGCTGAAATAGCCGAATCCACTAATTTTGAAAGGGTGTCCACATACTTTGGTATAAATAGTGTGTGTGTCAGCCTTGTAATGTGTTTGGGAATGTCTGACATGGTCCCATGGCATCACAGAGATATGCAAGTGTGTGAAATACCTTTATTCCTGCACATGACGTGAAGGATGATGGATGGATAACGGGTCAAACCAGGACAAACTGGGACAGTGCTAATGTCGGTGTGCTTTATGTGTCAGTGACAGAGAGAGAGAGACAGAGAGAGAAAGAGTCTGTACATGCCAATGTTAACTGCATTCCAATTGTGTAGCTTACAGTACTGAACACTTCTTGTACAGTATGTAGATGACTGTATATTTCTTTGATGAAACAGTCTGGCCTGTGCATGAGAGTCAATGTTTGTTTATGCTCGCTACACATGGGCGAGTGAGCAAGCGAACAAACTTCACACTTGCCCGAGATTTGAACATTCCTTCCTCTCTGTCTCTTTACCCCTCCACCCGCCGTTTGATATACTCACCTAGTCAGCAGTCTGGCACAGTGGGAGGGTGGCGAGGGGGGTGAAGGTAACATGGCATGAGGGTCTTTGTCAGCGAGATGTGGAACCTCTAACTGTGGAGCACGTGGCATCTCTTTCCCAAGGTTAGGGAGGGGAATCCACTCTGAGGGAAGGAAGTCCAACTGTCACCCTGCTCCGATTTATCAGCTTCCTTTCTAGATGTACTTGTCTGTCTCTACTTCCTGGAATCCACAGGGTAATACAGAGACCCACTCATACACACACTCATTTGTTTCTTGGAAAACTGTAAAAGGAATGTAGAAACTGGTTGAATGAGACTACTAAAGCTAAATAACACAACATGGCAACAAGAAAAACATCAAAGACACAGATGGCTCTTATCCTACCATAACAACAGTGTTGGGATTCTAATTACGGCAATCAAAAGATGCCATTGAAGTGAAAAAGGCCACTTTAAAGTAGATATATTTCCTCATGCTGAGGGGCTTGTGGTTTTTCAGCTAGGGAATATGGGTTATCAAAGCACAATAGAGCTCAGTTAAAGGCCCTCCCTGTGTGGAGGTTTGGAAAGCCCCCGTCCCATGCTACCCATTCCCCTGTCTCTGTTCACCACTCTACCCCCGGGACCTCCAGATCCAGGCGCTGCTTTGGACCAGCCTGCCTGGCTTTCATAAAAGAAAGACAAGGAAAGAATAGAGGGCTAAAGGAGAGAGTACAGGGTTAGTGGAGAGAGTACAGGGTTAGTGGAGAGAGTGCAGGGTTAGTGGAGAGAGTGCAGGGTTAGTGGAGAGAGTGCAGGGTTAGTGGAGAGAGTACAGGGTTAGAGGAGAGAGTACAGGGTTAGAGGAGAGAGTACAGGGTTAGAGGAGAGAGTACAGGGTTAGTGGAGAGAGTACAGGGTTAGAGGAGAGAGTACAGGGTTAGTGGAGAGAGTACAGGGTTAGAGGAGAGAGTGCAGGGTTAGAGGAGAGAGTGCAGGGTTAGTGGAGAGAGTACAGGGTTAGAGGAGAGAGTACAGGGTTAGAGGAGAGAGTACAGGGTTAGTGGAGAGAGTACAGGGTTAGTGGAGAGAGTACAGGGTTAGAAGAGAGAGTACAGGGTTAGAGGAGAGAGTACAGGGTTAGTGGAGAGAGTACAGGGTTAGAGGAGAGAGTACAGGGTTAGAGGAGAGAGTACAGGGTTAGTGGAGAGAGTACGGGGTTAGTGGAGAGAGTACAGGGTTAGTGGAGAGAGTACAGGGTTAGAGGAGAGAGTGCAGGGTTAGTGGAGAGAGTGCGGGGTTAGAGGAGAGAGTGCAGGGTTAGTGGAGAGAGTGCGGGGTTAGTGGAGAGAGTGCGGGGTTAGTGGAGAGAGTGCGGGGTTAGAGGAGAGAGTGCAGGGTTAGTGGAGAGAGTGCAGGGTTAGAGGAGAGAGTACAGGGTTAGTGGAGAGAGTGCAGGGTTAGAGGAGAGAGTGCAGGGTTAGTGGAGAGAGTGCAGGGTTAGAGGAGAGAGTGCAGGGTTAGAGGAGAGAGTGCAGGGTTAGTGGAGAGAGTACAGGGTTAGTGGAGAGAGTGCAGGGTTAGTGGAGAGAGTGCAGGGTTAGAGGAGAGAGTGCAGGGTTAGTGGAGAGAGTGCAGGGTTAGTGGAGAGAGTGCAGGGTTAGAGGAGAGAGTACAGGGTTAGTGGAGAGAGTGCAGGGTTAGAGGAGAGAGTGCAGGGTTAGTGGAGAGAGTGCAGGGTTAGTGGAGAGAGTGCAGAGTTAGTGGAGAGAGTGCAGGGTTAGTGGAGAGAGTGCAGGGTTAGAGGAGAGAGTGCAGGGTTAGAGGAGAGAGTGCAGGGTTAGAGGAGAGAGTGCAGGGTTAGTGGAGAGAGTGCAGGGTTAGTGGAGAGAGTGCAGGGTTAGTGGAGAGAGTACAGGGTTAGTGGAGAGAGTGCAGGGTTAGTGGAGAGAGTACAGGGTTAGTGGCTAGCTGCATCTCCCTATGTATTTTCCAGTGTGAATGGAAACAAATAGTCTTCAGAGAGCAAAACAGAAGATTAAAAAAGAGGCAAAGATCGGTCAGCAGCATATCTTGGCACGAGGCGTGAGACAGAAGTTACCCACTCTGTTATGGGTAACACTGCCAAACACAAAGACAAAAACAAACTGCACTGTTACAGGACGCAGGGAAATGCCAGTTCATGTCAGTTTGAGGGTTTATGAGGGTTTTGACATTTAATGGACATTCATTGGAACTGACATACGGAAATTACACAGTAAACAAATGAGTTTGACAGCTTGTGAGTCTTTATGACATCCAATCTGACACTTATGACAACTTATATAACACATGCCACAGAGCGGTAACATCTGAACAGGGCCGTGCCTCAAACAGACCTCTGTACGAATGAGACCTCTGAGGTGATTGATTTGGTGTCAGGAAATGAGGGGGAAAGAGCTCTATGAGTTAAAGCTGTGGTTTCTGTTTTCAACATTATGCACTCACACAACCCCCCCTCTCTCTGCATCTTTCTAGTGCTCTACGGGATGGTCTCGCTCTCTCTCTCTCTCTCTCTCTCTCTCTCGCTAACTGTTAATAAAAACAAGGAAGTTCTCATTATTTTGAGAAGTTTGAGTAAAACCTGATGTGTAAAACTACGTGCTCATACAGCAGGCCTACCTCGATGAACAAAATCTCTTTCATCTCAAAGACACCTCTGTTTATTTCTGAAATAACTGAAATAACTCAAGTTAAGAGTGGCGTAATCGGGGTTTTCCGCATGCACGAGGACTCAAATTTTAACGAGATCTTAGATGTATCTCCCTTGTTCTGCAATATCCTGTCCTGCTGTGCTATGGCAAAGATACGGTTCCGCCATACACTTGTGGTAGCAAAAGTCTATAGAACAGGCAGAGGCTCTTGGGTAGAAGACACATGGGGGGCCAGTCTCCCTCAAAGGGGACGCTTCCCTTGAAGCAATTTTTGTTCTTCTTCTGTGCATACCATGGGGCCTATAGTGGTATAACCAGCTGCAAAACCCGGCCACAAAACACTTTCAAATGCATGTCACATGGGCTTGTCTTCACTCCCGTCACCCGAAGCCACTTGAACTGCTCCCAGACATCAATAAAGGCAGAACACATGTACTACTGCAACATTCCTTAGTTTGGAGGTAACCATGACTAAACGTCTGATCTACATTCTTTAATTCACATGGTGTTGTTAAATATTTTCCCCAGCTTCTTTCCATTCAGACAACAAAGGATGTCATGTTCAGGAAGTGAGGCAGAAATCTCTCATACGTACTGGAGTGTAGCCAATCACTGAGATCGTTCTTGAGGCGGAAAAAGCAAAGGCAGTTCAGCATGAAGACGGGCTAAACATGCTTCTCCAATAGAAATCCCCGATTGCAATGATCGGCGATGTAATGGCGATGTTGGCTAGCTAAGCTCATGCACAGAAACACGTAATTTGGTCTACCGGTTGTCTCGCGCCGAACTGCGCATGTTCACGCCATCAAATAAAAGGCACTCTTTCGATATGAAGTTGTTTTTGATAAAAAGGAAAATGTGTCCGTTTTTCACTTTCACAAAGATGGAGTAATAACATGTTCAACTATTTAAGACATTGAATTGAATCTAGGTTGTGCCTTTTAGATTTAGGGAAAATTAACGACTAAGGGAAGAAAAAATAACTTCTCTCATTGACTTCTCAAACCCCAGACTGGTCGGTTTGGTCTGTTTCGCAAGCGTTCTGGGAAGTCTTGTGATGTTACGCCTCTGGGTTTAGAAACTCTGTGGTAAAAGTTACATTCAGAATAAACCTGGGTAAAATATTTCCAATGCCCCTGATGTACTGTATCTTGGAGTTGGTTCAATTGTACACTAAATCCAGTACAGCTCACGTACTTGAGATTTGACATATGGTCTGGTTCAGAAAGCACTCACTATTTCATGCGTTATGGTGTCGATGTACAGTACTAGCTGTGCTTTGATAAATAATCTGATTTTCAAGGGAAGTTGCTCTAATGGTTCTCCCCCCTCTCTGTCTCTGTCCGGGACTGAGGGATCTCTATGCTTGCGACATGGGTTATTTGTTTCATCTGTCAGCAGTGGGACACTATATTTCCTTGGTGGCTCCCATGTCCGCTGTGTATTTTGTTTGGAATTACCTGAACGCCGTCTGCGCTACAGGCCTGTAAGGTAGAACGTGTGACTGGCAGACAGAGAAGGGGATAGAGAAAGGGAAAGGTACATCTCAGTAAGACAAAAATAATGGTGTTCCAAAAAAGGTCCAGTACAAATACAAATTCCATCTAGACACCGTTGTCCTGGAGCAGGTATTCCCAAACGGGGGTACGCTCAATGCCGTCGGGGGTACGGCAAATACAAATGTGATTCACATTTTCAAACAGTCCATTTATATTTTCCAACAGGGCTATTCACTTGGGTGAGGTTTTTTTTCTCACCTGAGTAGCCTCGTTTCACTGCCAAAAATAAAATGAAACAATCTAGAGTTCAGCGAAATAACAACACAATGTCAAATACAGGTAGCCTAGTCAAATAATGAACATCCAATCACATTAACCGTTATGCTCTTGCAGGAATTATAATAACAGTCAATATGTAGCCAAACGTAGCTGCTGCTCATTCCATTTGCTCGAAAATTGATAAATGGTTAAAAAAGTAAGGCCCGCGTCCATAGAGACACATACTGTACCAGCTCTACTGGTAGTACTACGACTACCAGCAGTACTATACTTGCACCTGTCGATGACACAAGTTGTTCTGCTTCCACAAGCACATCCAATGCTAGCCTCTTTGGGAAAGGCGTACCGCTAGCGCCCAGCCTCAACAACATCCGGTGAAATTGCAGAGCGCAAAATTCAAAAATACAAAATTCGTAATATTAAACGTTCATGAAAATACAAGTGTTAAACATTGGTTAAAAGCTTATCTTCTTGTTAATCCAGACGCTTTGTCAGATTTCAAGAAGGCTTTGCGGCGGAAGCATACCATGCGATTATCTGAGGACAGCGCCCCACGTACAAAACATTAAAAACATTTTCCAACCAAGCAGAGGCATCACGAAAGTCAGAAATAGCGATAAAATAAATCACTTACCTTAGAAGATCTTCCTCTGTTTGCAATCCAAAGGGTCCCAGCTACATCACAAATGGTAATTTTGTTCGATAAAGTCCTTCTTTATATCCCAAAAAAGTCAGTTTAGTTGGCGCGCTTCATTCAATAATCCACTGGTTTCCCCTCGTTCAAAATGCATACAAAATGAATCCCAAACGTTACCAATAAACTTCATCCAAACAAGTCAAACAACATTTCTAATCAATCCTCAGGTACCCTAATATGTAAATAAATGATCAAATTTAAGACAGAGAATAGTATGTTCATTACCGGAGATAAATAACCAAGTGCGCGCCCTCACCGGAGCGCGCCACAAACATTTTCCAACCAAGCAGAGTCGTCACGAAAGTCAGAAATAGTGATAAAATAAATCACTTACCGTTGAAGAGCTTCCTCTGTTTGCAATCCAAAGGGTGCCAGGTACATCACAAATGGTCATTTTGTTCGATAAAGTCCTTCTTTATATCCCAAAAAAGTCAGTTTAGTTGGCACGCTTCATTCAATAATCCACCGGTTTCCCTCGTTCAAAATGCATACAAAATGAATCCCAAACGTTACCAATAAACTCCGTCCAAACAAGTCAAACAACGTTTCTAATCAATCGTCAGGTACCCTAATATGTAAATAAATGATACAAATTTAAGACGGATAATAGTATGTTCATTACAGGAGATAAATAGCAAAGTGTGCGCCCTCAACGGAACGCGCTACAAACACTACAGCCAAAATGGGAGCCACTTAGAAAAACTACAAATTCTAGCTCCAAAAACAAGTCTGAAACTCTTTCTAAAGACTGTTGACATCTACTGGAAGCCATAGGAACTGAAATCTGGGAGGATTTCCATTGATTTCCCCATAGACAGGCATTTTAAATGGTGTCACCTCCAAAAAAGAAATTCTGAATGGAATCTCCTCGAGGTTTTCACCTGCTATATAAGTTCTGTTATACTCACAGACATTATTGTAACAGTTTTGAAAACTGTAGAGTGTTTCCTATCCAATACTACAAATTATATGCATATCCTAGCTTCTGGGCCTGAGTAACAGGCAGTTTACTTTGGGCACCTCATTCATCCAAACTTCCGAATACTGCCCCCATCCCTAAGAAGCTAGCATCAATAATTCTACATTTGTTGTTAGCCCAGATAGCATGGACACTGACAGTTGTGAATCTGATGCTGCTGAAGACCTACTGCCCTCTTACCCGGGAAAATACCGAACAACAGAAAGGGAGGTTGGACCATTGAAGAGACGCAAATTTGATGAGAACTACATTGATTTGGGGTTCACTTATATTGGGAGTTGTGCCTTTCCTCAGCCACAGTGTGTTATTTGTGCAAAAGTACTATCTCACAGCTCAATGCAACCTTCACTCTGCGCAGACAATACAACCTTCACTCTGCGCAAACACAATGCTGGGGGAAAAGGCCCAAAAAACTATACAGACAATGCCTTCATCAAACAACACTGTTTCACGACGCGTCAGTGACATGGCAGGAGATGTTTTGAAACAATTACTGATTTGCATACAAGTCAGTGAATTCTATGCGTTACAGCTGGATGAGTCAACAGACGTAGTGGGCCTGGCACAGCTCCTGGTATATGTCTGTTACGTTGATGAGGGGTCAATTAAGGAAGACATCCTCTTCTGCAAACCACTGGAAACCAGAACAACAGGAGAGGATATTTTTAAAGTACTGGACAGCTTTGTGACATCAAATGGACTTTGCTGGTCAAGATGTGCTGGTATCTGTACGGATGGCGCATAAGCCATGATGGGGAGACATAGTGGAGTGATAACACGCGTGAAAGCAGTTGCTCCCGATGCCTCTTGGGTACACTGCAGCATCCACCGAGAGGCTCTTGCTGTCAAGGGAATGCATGACAGCTTGAAAGACGTTTTGGACACTACAGTGAAATGGTTAACTTTGTTAATGCAAGGCCCCAGAACTCTTGTGTATTTTCTGTATTATGCAAAGATATGGGCATCGACCATGTAAAGCTTTTACAACATACAGAAGTGTGCTGGTTATCAAGGGGCAAGGTATTGACCCGTTTTTTTTACTGACTATAATTTTCACTTGTCTGCCCGCTTGCATGATGATGAGTTTCTCACACGACTGGCCTATCTGGGTGATGTTTTTTCTCGCCTGAATGATCTGAATCTAGGATTACAGGGACTCTCCGCAACTATATTCAATGTGTAGAACAAAATTGAGGCCATGATTAAGAAGTTGGAGCTCTTCTCTGTCTGCATTAACAAGGACAACACACAGGTCTTTCCATCATTGTATGATCTTTTGGTGTGCAAATGAACTCAAGCTTACAGACAATGTCAAATGTGATATAGCAAAGCACCTGAGTGAGTTGGGTGCGCAATTACGCAGGTACTTTCCTGAAACGGATGACACAAACAACTGGATTTGTTGTCCCTTTCATGCCCTGCCTCTAGTCCACTTTACCGATATCTGAACAAGAGAGCCTCATTGAAATTGCAACAAGCGGTTCTGTGAAATTGAATTTATTCAGAAGCCACTGCCAGATTTCTGGATTGGGCTGCGCTCAGAGTATCCTGCCTTGGCAAATCGCGCTGTTAAGACACTGATGCCCTTTGCAACCACGTACCTGTGTGAGAGTGGATTCTCAGCCCTCACTAGCATGAAAACTAAACACAGGCACAGACTGTGTGTGGAAAATGATTTAAGACTGAGACTCTCTCCACTACAACCCAACATTTCAGAGTTATGTGCATCCTTTCAAGCACACCCTTCTCATTAACCTGTGGTGAGTTATTCACAATTTTCGATGAACAAATAAGGTTTTATATGTAAGATGGCGAAATAAAGAGCTAAATTATTGATTATTATTATTTGTGCCCTGGTCCTATAAGAGCTCTTTGTCACTTTCCACGAGCCGGGTTGTGACAAAAACACATTAATTCTTATGTTTAATAAATGTATCATATAGTGTGTGTGTGTGGCAGGCTTACAATGATGGCAAAAAACAACATTTGAGAGTCCACTGACCCTGGTGCTAGAGGGGGTACGCAGCTGGAGGTTGAATGTTTGAAGGGGTACGGGACTATAAAAAGTTTGGGAACCACTGCCCTAGAGCACACAAAAAACTGTACATACCTCGGCCTAAACATCAGCACCACACGTAACGTCCACAAAGCTGTGCACGAGCTGAGAGACAAGGCAAGAAGGGCCTTCTATGCCATCAAAAATTAGACATACCAATTAGGATTTGGCTAAAAGTACTTGAATCAGTTATAGAACCCATTGGCCTTTATGGTTGTGAGGTCTGGGGTCTGCTCACAAACCAAGAATTCACAAAATGGGACAAACACCAAATTGAGACTTCTGCAAAAATATCCTCCGTGTACAACGTAAAACACCAAATAATGGATGCAGAGCAGAATTAGGCTGATACCTGCTAATTATCAAAATCCAGAAGAAAGCTGTTCAATTCTACAACCACCTAAAAGGAAGCGATTCCCAAACCTTCCATAACAAAGCCATCACTGACAGAGAGATGAACCTGAAGAGTCCCCTAAGCAAGCTGGTCCTGGGGCTCTGTTCACAAACACAAACAGACCCCACATAGCCCCTGTCACATCTTGACCCTAGTAAGATGTCATTTTCCACAGTAGAGTAGGGCAGGGTGTGACAGGGGGTGTTTTGGGTTGTTCTATGTTTTCTATTTCTATGTTTAAGTTCTAGTTTGTCTATTTCTGTGTTGGGATTGTTTGTGGTTGATCTCTAATTGGAGGCAGCTGATCCTCATTGCCTCTGATTAGAGATCATATTTAAGTAGGGGTTTTTCTCGTTGTTGTTTGTGGGTTATTGTCTTTTGAGTAGTGTGTTGTCCTCTCTGCGTCACAGGTTGTTGCTTTTGTAATTGAAGTTTATTTATGTATGGCATTCAGTTTCACTTTTTAATAAATATGTGGAACTTTGAAAACGCTGCATCTTGGTCCGCTCCTTATAACAACCGTGACAGCCCCAGGACAGCAACACAATTAGACCCAACCAAATCATGAGAAAACAAAAAGATAATTACTTGACACATTGGAAAGAATTTACAAAGAAACAGAGCAAAGTAGAATGCTATTTGTCCCTAAACAGAGAGTGCACAGTGGCAGAATACATGACCACTGTGACTGACCTAAACTTAAGGAAATCTTTGACTATGTACAGACTCAGTGAGCATAGCCTTGCTATTGAGGAAGGCCGTCGTAGCCAGACCTGGCTCTCAAGAGAAGACAGGCTATGCACACACTGCCCACAAAATGAGGTGGAAACTGAGCTGCACTTTCTAACCTCCTGCCCAATGTATGACCATATTAGAGAGGCATATTTCCCTCAGATTACACAGATCCACAAAGAATTTGAAACAAACCAAATTTTGATAAACTCCCATATCTACTGGGTGAAATACCACAGTGTGCCATCACATCAGCAAGATGTGTGACCTGTTGCCACAAGAAAAGGGAAACCAGTGAAGAACAAACACCATTGTAAATACAATCCATATTTATGTTTACTTATTTTCCCTTTTGTACTTTAACTATTTGCACATCGTTACAACACTGTATACAGTGGGGGGGGGGGGAAAGTATTTGATCCCCTGCTGATTTTGTACGTTTGCCCACTGACAAAGAAATGATCAGTCTATACTTTTAATGGTAGGTTTATTTGAACAGTGAGAGACAGAATAACAACAAAAAAATCCAGAAAAAAGCATGTCAAAAATGTTATATATTGATTTTGCATTTTAATGAGGGAAATAAGTATTTGACCCCCTCTCAATCAGAAAGATTTCTGGCTCCCAGGTGTCTTTTTTTACAGGTAACGAGCTGTGATTAGGAGCACACTCTTAAAGGGAGTGCTCCTAATCTCAGTTTGTTACCTGTATAAAAGACACCTGTCCACAGAAGCAATCAATCAGATTCCAAACTCTCCACAATGGCCAAGACCAAAGAGCTCTCCAAGGATGTCAGGGACAAGATTATAGACCTACACAAGGCTGGAATGGGCTACAAGACCATCGCCAAGCAGCTTGGTAAGAAGGTGACAACAGTTGGTGCGATTATTCGCAAATGGAAGAAACACAAAAGAACTGTCAATCTCCCTCGGCCTGGGGCTCCATGCAAGATCTCACCTCGTGGAGTTGCAATGATCATGAGAACGGTGAGGAATCAGCCCAGAACTACACGGGAGGATCTTGTCAATGATTTCAAGGCAGCTGGGACCATAGTCACCAAGAAAACAATTGGTAACACACTACGCCGTGAAGGACTGAAATCCTGCAGTGCCCGCAAGGTCCCCCTGCTCAAGAAAGCACATATACATGCCCATCTGAAGTTTGCCAATGAACATCTGAATGATTCAGAGGACAACTGGTGAAAGTGTTGTGGTCAGATGAGACCAAAATGGAGCTCTTTGGCATCAACTCAACTCGCTGTGTTTGGAGGAGGAATGCTGCCTATGACCCCAAGAACACCATCTCCACCGTCAAACATGGAGGTGGAAACATTATGCTTTGGGGGTGTTTTTGCTAAGGGGACAGGACAACTTCACCGCATCAAAGGGACGATGGACGGGGCCATGTACCATCAAATCTTGGGTGAGAACCTCCTCCCCTCAGCCAGGGCATTGAACATGGGTTGTGGATGGGTATTCCAGCATGACAATGACCCAAAACACACGGCCAAGGCAACAAAGGAGTGGCTCAAGAAGAAGCACATTAAGGTCCTGGAGTGGCCTAGCCAGTCTCCAGACCTTAATCCCATAGAAAATCTGTGGAGGGAGCTGAAGGTTCGAGTTGCCAAACGGCAGCCTCGAAACCTTAATGACTTGGAGAAGATCTGCAAAGAGGAGTGGGACAAAATCCCTCCTGAGATGTGTGCAAACCTGGTGGCCAACTACAAGAAACGTCTGACCTCTGATTGCCAACAAGGGTTTTGCCACCAAGTACTAAGTCATGTTTTGCAGAGGGGTCAAATACTTATTTCCCTCATTAAAATGCAAATCAATTTATAACATTTTTGACATGTGTTTTTCTGGATTTTTTTGTTGTTATTCTGTCTCTCACTGTTCAAATAAACCTACCATTAAAATGATAGACTGATCATTTCTTTGCCAGTGGGCAAACGTACAAAATCAGCAGGGGATCAAATCCTTTTTTCCCTCACTGTAGACATAACATGACATTTGAAATGTATTTTATTATTTTGGAAGTTCTGGGAGTGTAATGTGCACTGTCATTTTTTTGTTTATTATCTACTTCACTTGCTTTGACAATCTTAACATATGTTTCACATGCCAATAAAGTGCTTAAATTGAATTGAATTGATAGAGAGGGAAAGAGAGAGAGGGGGAGAGAGAAACCATTACTAGGGGGTTGGTTGTTAGAGAGGGTGGGTGGGAGGGAGGGAAAACCTTTACCCTCAGACACATATTTAACAAGTCTGGTGTAAAGTTTCAGCGGACCAGTGTCTGTGTCCACTTCTGCCTCTGTCTTTCAATAAACAGCGGTTGTTGTGTGGGGACGTAAGGCTGTCCATACTATCCATGGTGTAACAGAGTTAAAGGGAGCTGTTCTGTGAAAAATTCTTGTTAATCATTTAGGAGTAGACCAAAAGACAGAAAAAGAGGGGTTGGAGCAAAAAATCTTCCCAAGTATAGTGACAGGTCCCTGGCATGATCTACTGAACAGTACTCCTGCTCTCAGCACTCCAACCAGTATGTCTTGTATGTGGGCGTCAGCGGTGTGTGTGCGTCCGTGCGAGAGTGTGAGTGTGAGTGTGGAAGGGTCTGTTACACAACTGTACAGCCTGGAGTGAGAGTAGGGGGTCACATTGAGAGCAGTGTGAGTGACACCCCTACTATGGAAGTTGTGAACATGGTCCTTCACCAGACATTTCCTGCCTATGCCACTAAGTCTCCGGGCCTTACATCACAACAGAGTTATGACAGTCACTAAGGACCACTAATTAACCAATACTTGCTTTTCTGCTTCCCTCCAAATCCTCTTGGGATTTTCGTGCTACAGGATTCCCCCATACAATTTAAAAAAAAAGGGAAATGTTGGATGTCATCTTTTAGAAGCATTTAGATGTCATTTTTTTAAACACTTTTTTGGACAAAAATAAAACTTTCCAGTAAGATAGTAATTCCGCTTTTTTCTTCACCCAACCACGGCTGCTGTCGCTAACCAAACACTGTCGCATAAACACAAAAGAACACAACACACAAGAAAAAGAGGAACACAGAAACAATAACCTTTAGACATACAGAACTTTTGAAAATACTCACACCCCTTGACTTCTTCCACATTTTGTTGTGTTACAGCCTGAATTTGAAATTGATTAAATTAAGATTTTGTGCCACTGATCTACAATACACACAAAAAGTGGATTTTTTGTTTTGTTAAATTTTTTAAACAAATTTTAAGCTGAAATGTTTTCAGTCAATAAGCATTAAACCTCTTTGTTATGGCAAGCCTAAATACATCCAGTAGTACAAATGTGCTTAAGTCAAATACTAAGTTGCATGGACATACTCTGGTTAACATGATTTTTGTACCCCACATACAATTATACGTAAGGTCTCTCAGTCAAGTTGTGAATTTCAAGCACAGATTTCACCACACAGACCAGTGAAGTTTCAAAATGCCTTGCCAAGAAGGGCACCTATTGGTAGATGGGTAAACATTCTAAAAAGCAGACACTGAATATGCCTTTGAGAATGGTGAACTTATTAATTATGCTTTGGATGATGTATCTATCAATACACCCATTCACTGCAAAGATACAGGCGTCCTTCCTAACTCAGTTTCCTGAGAGGCCAATGTTGACTTTAAAACAGTTAGAGTTTGATGGCTGTGATAGGAAAAAACTGAGTTACTCCACAATACTAACCTAAATGACCAAGTGAAAAGAAGGCGGTCTGTACAGAATAAAATATTCCAAAACATTCCTGTTAGCAACACGGCAATAAAGTAATACTGCAATATTACGGCAATAAAGTAATAAAAGCAATACTGCAAAAGTAATACTTTTTGTCCTGAATACAAATAATTGTTTTTGGGGCAAATCCAACACAACACATTACTGCATGGTGGTGGATGCATAATGTTATAGACATGCTCGTCATCGGCTAGGACTATGGTTTTTTGGGTGGTAAAAATAAATGGAACAGAACTAAGCACAGGCAAATCCTATCAGAACACCTAGTTCAGTCTGCTTTCCAACAGACACTGGGAGACCTTTCAGCAGGACAATTACCTAAAACACAAGGCCAAATCTACACTGGAGTTGCTTACCAAGATGACATTTGTGTATGTATTTATTATGGATCCCCATTAGCTGCTGCCAAAATTTAAGGCAGTTATATACAATATAAAAATAAATGACACAACAGATTTCACAACACATTAAGTGTGTGCCCTCAGGCCACTACTCTACCACCACATATCTACAACACAAAATCCATGTGTACGTGTGTGTATAGTGCATATGTTATCATGTGTGTGTTTGTATGCGTGTGTCTGTGCCTGTGTCAAGTCTGTGCCTGTGTATGACATTAAATGTTCCTGAGTGGCCTAGTTATAGTATGACTTAAATTGGCTTTATGACTTGAAAATCTTGCAATGATCAACAACCAACTTGACAGAGCTTGAAGAGTTTAAAAAATAATGGCCAAATATTGCACAATCCAGGTGTGCCATGCTCTTAGAGACTTACCCCAAAAGGTTCACAACAGTAATTGCTGCCAAAAGTTCCAGTGAAGGGAAATCTTAACGCTATAACATACAATGACGTTCTACACGATTCTGTGCTTCCAACTTTGTGGCAACAGTTTGGGGAAGACCCTTTCCTGTTTCAGCATGACAATGCCCCCTTTCTCAAAGCGAGGTCCATACAGAAATGGTTTGTCGAGATCGGTGTGGAAGAACTTGACTGGCCTGCATGGAGCCCTGACCTCAACCCCATCGAACACCTTTGGGATGAATTGGAACGCTGACTGTGAGCCAGGCTTAATCGCCCAACATGAGTGCCTTACCTCACTAATGCTCTTGTGGCTGAATGGAAGAAAGTCCCCTCTGCAATGTTCCAACATCTAGTGGAAAGCCTTCCCAGAAGAGTGGAGGCTGTTATAGCAGTAAAGGGGGGACCAACTCTATATTAATGCCCATGATTTTGGAATGAGATGTTCGACAAGCAGGTGTCCACATACTCTTCATCATGTAGTGTATATTAGTGTTTTATTTTTCATGAATCTTTTTTTAAAAAATGTTTTTTTCTTCCACTTTGACAGAGTATTTTGTGTAGATCGTTGAAGAAAAAAATGACAATTAAATCCATTTTAATCCCAATTTCTAACAAAATGTGGAAAAAGTCAAGGGGTGTGAATACATTCTGAAAGCACTGTACATTGTACATGACCCACCACCAGATCTACATGCCTTGGTGACAGACACATTGTTTGTACAGCGTTGTTTTATGTGAAGATCATGGCTCGGGGGTAAACTTCTCCTGTGATCCCAACCCATCGTTGTAAAGTAAATATACCACACCTTACATTGTTGAATCCTGTCAGGTTCTCTGTTACTGGGACACTGGGATGGGCTACAGCATACATAGACGTGTTGGGGTTTAGACAGTCTACAGAAGATCACGTAGTTCAGAAATCTGTTGTTTCTAACTAACTGTCCATATTGTGGAAATAGCAGAGTAACTTAGCTGGCAGTACACGTGTTCGGCTTCTCGCCATCTGACGAACATGTCGGAACGGGCTAGTAGTTGGTAGGGTTTGGTATGAGGGTCAGTTGTGGATCAGGGTTGGTAGCTGGCCTTCTGGCAGGGTCAGCCCCCAGTCATGAACTGTGGTTGTGCTGAGCCTGCTGCTTGAGATGGCGGGGAGGCTGTTATGTGCTGCCGAGGTGGCAGCTCTGATCCGGAAGGAGTGGGAGTCGAGGTGTGCAGGGAAACAGGCGTGGGAGATAAGGGTCTTCAGGTGTGACTGGAACCAGTGTCTGGTGACGGGGTGGCGTTTGTCTGTTATGGATAAAGTTTGAGGGGAAGAGTAAAAGGCGCTATATTGAATGTAGGAAGACAGGGACTCAAGGTGGTTGAGGAGACGAGGGATGCTGAATATGCCTTGGGAAGGCCCTTGTGTGTTGCGTGGCTGCTCCTACCCAGACGGAGAGGCCTTCAGATGTGATTGGAAACAGTATCTGGTCATGGGGAGGTCTATGTCTGTGAGACCTCACTGAAGACCACAGTTAACGGAAGTGGTCCAGCGAAGAAACCTGAAGAAGGTGAATGTGAGGATGGTTTCCAGGGTTCAGTTGGTGTGGGAAGAGAAGAGGCCCGTCCTGAGACCGGTGATACTGATGGAGAGGATATTGAAGGTGATGGAGAGCTGGATGAGTGCACTGGAAGGTGGTTGACTCTTACGGATGCCCCTGGGTAGGAGCGTGTTCTGCATGAATTGGAGGCTGCTGAGGTGTATCCTGATGGTGGTGTAGTATGAGTGGAGGTGCTGGTGGGAAGGTCAAAGTTAGGGATATGGATGTGGGTACGCAGAGCCACTGCAGCCCCTCATGATGAGTTCTGTTTTTTTGTGGCCCCCACTCCCATCAAAGTTTCCCATCCCTGATTTAAAGCTACATAATGTGTTGTACAATAAGAAACCTACCTATGTAATAGTTATCTAACATTTGCTGTTGTAGCTAGCATGTTGAATTATGCAGGAAAGAGATACTTTCTGACAAGTCGTCACTGGTCCAAGTCCGAGTTAACTGTGGTCAGATTGAGTCACTGCGTGGATAAACTGCCTGCAGATACTATGTGCAGGGTTAGAGTTTTAGTGAGGTCCGGAATTTGAACATTTGAACATTTTTTATTGTATAGAAATTAAGTAAATGAGCTTTAACTTTCAAAACATTTCCTGGAGGGCAAAATCTCACAGCAAAACATTTTAGTGGCCCCACTCTTGACAGTGGAGTGAATAAAAAAAATGAAGTTAATTTCCTGCAATTCTACACATTTTAACATGGGGCGGAGATATTTTTGTTTTTGCAGTTTTACAGCAACATGCCTGCAATTCTACACATTTTGTAATGACTTCTGCCATGTTAAAATGATATCTGAGTGAGAAAGTCTGGAGGTAAAGGACATCATGATGCTTGCTTAGTGAGTACCACTTCCTCCCAATTTGGCCCATACCTGGTGCAAACTCAGGACCTCTGCCTTGCTAGCACACGTGACCGCCCTCCTGAAGCGTCTCACTAGTCAGCGCCACGCTATTCACAGGCGTGAGTGTGGACACTTCAGGCTGAGGAGTAAGTTTCACACATCCCCATGTGCTACACATGCCCGGTCAGTATACACCCATGATTACTATAGGTTTAGATAGCTGGCTAGACTAACAAAAAATTGTTAGCTGGCATTGCTAATTGCATAAACGTCTGTGCCCATATATGGAGTTCCTCCTCTAAGGCCACATTCCAATACGGGGACAATGCCCATATACGGATGCCATTTAAGAGGGTGGTTGATTAAGCAAGGGTATTCAGGTGAGTGAGGCGGGCTTTTGGCTAATGAAGATTGGATGCATGTTAGCAGATTGGTGTGGTCACGGTTCTATGTCCATATACGCAAGTTCCTGCTGTGGATTAGCTGTGTTGTCTGAAGCTTAAAACTTTCCTCCCTTAAACTGTGTTATAAACTACATATGCCACAATGTAATTTACTCCCTCCTTCACACTTGATGACAGCACGCACGCACGCTTGAGGGTTCTCCCCTGCATCCCATCACCACACACAACGGGTTGTTTATTTTATCTGCACATTGTGTTGTGGCCTGAACAAAGGTCTGTTTTGCGACACAATACTCCACTTAGGTTATTTTCTAGTGCCCAGGCACTTATGAGGGATTGGCAACAAAGGAAAGAATGTGGATCCTGTTGTGGTCTTGGGAGGTGGGGGGTCTGTGTTTCCCCAGGACCACTCAGCCAATGTCTTCAGGGGTTCCCCTGAGGGCACACACTTATTATATGAACTCTGTTGTGAGTGTATTGTAATGTTTTAAAAATGGTATAACTGCCTTCATTTTGCTGGACCCCAGGAAGAGTAGCTAGGCAACAGCTAATGGGTATCCATAATACATACAAATAAAGAGCAGGGCTACACAGGGTCAGAGGGTGAGTTAAGATGAGTTATACACTATGAGAAAAAAGGGGTCCAAAAGGGTTCTGCGGTTTTCCCCATAGGAGAACCCTTCTGTCTTCCATGTAGCACCCTCTGTGGAAAGGGTTCTACCTGTAACTCAAAAGGGTTCTTCCTGGAACCCAAAGGGGTTCTTCAAAGGGTTCTCCTATGGGGAATAAGAGCCGATGAACCATTTTGGATTTTAGATAGCACCTTTTATTTCTAAGATTGTAACATGTGCACAGGGAGGTCTCTGAAAGGACAGCATGCAAGTCAGCAGTATTGTAGAACTAGAGGCCTGCATTTTTCCTGATGGCATGACCTGACCAGAGTTTATCAGGGCCCGACATATAACCAAAGAACAGAGACGCATCAAAACAGTCAATTCTAATGGAAAACCCCAGTATCCCTGATGGCATGAACAAAATAACATTTACTGTACAAATAGTCAAGTACATGGTGCTGCTAAGAGGGATTGTCATTGTTATTAGCGAATCTACTAGACTGCCTCTGCAGGTCAGAGAGCAAAGCACAGTCTTCCTTAGCTGTGATTATACAGGCAGCCCAATTCTGATCTTTTATCCAATTATTGGCAAAAGAGATCATCTGATTGGTCAAAATACCAATTAGTGGGAAAATAATCAGAAAAGGGCTGCCTGTGTAAACGCAGTCTCTGACATGTTTTAGCTGACTCACCACAGGACTCAAGAATCCCTGGGAGAGAATTTCTTGCCTGTGGCAACAGCCGACACAGCAAGACTGAACACAACATGTGGATCCCATCGGTTGACTGCACAGCCTGGAGTAACAGGATGTGTGTGTGGGTGTCGTCTGAACCGAATAATATAAAAGCATGTGTGAGTCTGTATTTGTGTGCTCTGGCTTCGGCACGCAACAATAACCAATTCCTTGAAATGTGGTCTCAGAATCAAGTTCTGCTGTGAATAGTCTTCAAGGTATAGTAGGTTTATTCACCGCAGCCAATGGGCTTTCGTAACCGTCTGCAGATCCCGGCAGACAAAAGCCTTCTCATAATAGACAGCTGATGACAGAAAACTGGAGGACGGAACGTTTTTTATTGACTCGTTCTGATTACAGTGGCCGGGCAGAGGCCAAGGCAGCACACAACAACGGAGGCAGACAGACAGCACGTACAAGGTTATGGAGTAAGCTTTTCAAAAGGCTCTGAATCAACAACTCCATATTGGGAACAGTTGACCTCATGAAGAAGGTCAAGCTGTGTGTATGGAGACCGAGACTCTACTTAACACATCAGCTTGAGATGACAATGTGCTTCAACGCTACAAGTACGTTGAGACAACCAAGTTCCTTCAATAACACAAACATAACATGAACAAAAGGTCTAAATACAGCATGATATGAACCAGAGTCACTCTAACTTTACACTACTGTATTTTGCTCCTGTTATTTGTTTTCTCAAATGACCCCTTCCCCCTCTTCCATCCTTGCGTGTGTGAAGGATAATTGCCCCAGTAAGCTGGGACTCTATGACTGAAAGACTGGCACAAGGCTACAGGACGTCAGTACTTATCTGTGGGAGTCGACTCGCCTCGGCCCAGCAAGACCAGGGGGACAAAGAACTGTGTAACAGAGCATGGGAGTGTGTGTGTAGGGGGGGTATATATGTATTTATGTGGTTGCGTGTGGGGAAGGCGACATGTTTATATTGTGTGTGATGTCTTGCTATATAACACAGGAAAAAAAAACTCAACCCGCTCCTTCCCTCCAAGAAGTCTCAATCTGTCTTTTTAAGGAGCAGGCTGGCAGGCAGGCAGGCAGGCAGGCAGGCGCGCGCACACACACACACACACACCAGCCCACTGTCTGTCTTCATACTGCAATCAGCGTCCCCACAGGAAGCATCTAGCCTCATGCCCCCGGACTGGGGTCAGAGAGCAACTATCACACCATTCTCAACTGGCCTCTTTCTATCTCTCTTTCCCTTCCTTCATCTCTCTCTCTACCTCCCTTTGTGTATAAATCTGACTCTCTGTGTCTCTGTCACTCGCTCGGACTCCACTTAACCAGAGCACAGAGTTTGAGTGAGTTCAGCGAACACAGACATCACTATTTCAAAATCCTCTAGTGGTACATTGCAGTCCTGAACTAGTCCTGTCTAGTCCCCATTGACTATTTTGATTTTGTAAAGAGTTCATCAGCAAGGCAAACTGTTTACACTCTGTCGAACACTAACTATGCAGCATTTTCATGTCTCGAAAACACTCAGTTGTTTTTTGGATATACATACTACATTTTGCCATTTAGTTTTCCAAACAGAGTCCTTTAGAAGAGACTGCCTTTAAGTGTTTTCAACAGTCAGTTGTCAAAACAAGAACAGGCTGTTTTTAACACTGTTATATGCAAATCTGCTCTAGGATCAGTTCCAGACGATAATAAAACATGATTAAACACGGAGTGTTGGGATTTATTGCTAATGATTTATGCTTTACAGCACAGTGATGATGATATAATACAAACAATCATTCCTTCAGCAGTATTGCATGTGAAGCAATCAGACTGCCAAACACTTGAACTGGACTGATCACCTGTTCTGTTCTGATTCTCTGCAACTTAGGACGCACGCACACACGCACGCACGCACGCACGCACGCACGCACCACACACACACACACACACACACACACACACACACACACACACACACACACACACACATAATTGCTGCTTCCAGACTATTATTATGATTGCTAAACACTGCACAGTTGAAACACTTGTCCTCCAATCCCCCCTTCCCCAAAACATGTGTAAATATTGGTCTATAAAATGTGCCTTCCTGTTTTATGCTTATGCTAAAATGTTTATTGTATTCTACTGAGACATTTCCTTTATGTTCGTATACTTATCTTTTATTATTTCTTATGGTTGTTGCATTGTCCAGAAGGAACACGCAAGTAAGCATTTCATTGGACAGTGTACACCGTGTTTATCCCATACATACAACTAATAAAAATTCTAACTTGACACTTGAGAGGCACCTCCCTCACTAGTTTGGCTTCTCTCCTATTTTAGCTTCATTCTCCCCTATTTTGAACTAGGCTAGGTTTGGCTATCTCTTTGAGCAATACCACTGGGACAACAAAGTATACAGAGGGAATTTGCTGAACTGTTTCCCAGTTCAGGAGTCAAGCAGGATGTTTTCTCAGAAAAGTATGGATTTGTATTGCTGGAATCGTTAGGATGAGAACAGCTAGAACAGAGAAAAGTAGGTAGTTGTGGACTGCATTAAAAGAGTGAGAGAGGATTATGCCCTGTGCCAGCCTATTGATAACAAACCCTTGACACATTTAAACTCATCCTGATAGTGGGCCAGCCAAGCCCAGCCATTCGCATGCCTGTGTAGGCTACAGTATGGTCCAGGTCACCACAATGATTCATCACTTATACTAACAGTGTGGTCAGCAGCAGTGGGTTCCCAGGCACTACAAGCCTCATTAGTCTTGGGGTCTGTTGAGAAATAGCTCCTTTAATCAATGGAAAAGTTTTAGAAGGTAATTACCCATGGTCCTTCAGGGCTTCTCTGTCTGTCCACATAATCTACACAAAGCTATTAGATCCTGCTAGCCTGCCCCCTAAAATAACCCCCCAAAATAAAAAGTGGTTTATTTGATAAGAGCTTGCTCTGTTGTTTGTCTGTGTGTGTTTTATAATTAGTAAATAGCCTACCCAACTATTTGTCTCGGGACAACTAATAATGGGAAGGTCTGTTGACAAATATGAGGGCTAAGTTTGAACAATACCTGAAGCAGAACTAGACCAATACTTCCTATCTCTTCATCTCTGTATTCAACCTCACCCAGTCAAACCAGGATGAGGATATTCATACACAGGGACATGAGCAGATGTTATGAAATTCAACTGCCACTACCATAGCCTGTACACCTCCTACCTTATCCCATCCAAACATTATACGCCTCTGTTACACAGTGTTCCTTCCTATGTGACCACCGTCCTGAACCGCAATTGGAAACACGAGAAGCCATGACTAAACATATGATCCTAGCAATGACTTTTCAACACACCCCACAAACGGCAGCTGTCTGAGACGCTTAGACAAATATTCCTCCTCTTTGAACATGAGGGGTGATGCACGCACACGCACACACACACACACACACACACACACACACACACACACACACACACACACACACACACACACCCACACACACACACACACACACACACACACACACACACACACACACACACACACACACACACACACACACACACACACACACACACACACACACACACACACACACAGAACCCAGAACAGCAGCTGGTCATTGTGCTAAAGTGTTAGAGAATGTCTGTCACCTGGAGAAGGACCTGACAGTTATGTTGACCTTCTGTTAACTCCCTCCTCAAGTGCCAATACACACTGGCAATGTTTAACAAGCACACAGGTCAGTGAGATTGTGTGTGTGTGTGTGTGTGTTTGTGTGGCTGTGTTTGTGTGCACTGTAAAGGGGTTACCATGAATCTGACAGTAATTTACAGGCAGCTCGGTTTGCAAGTAAAATTCTGGATCAGCTTGTTCCAGTTCCCGCCAATATCCAGCAACTTTGCACAGCCATTGAAGAGGAGTGGGACAACATTCCCCAGGCTAAAATCAATAGCCTGATTAACTCTATGTGAAGGAGATGTGTCGCGCTGCATGAGGCAAATTGTGGTCACACCAGAAACGGACAGTTTTTCTGATCCAAGTCACTACTTTTTTATGTACCTGTGACTAACAGATGCATATCTGTATTCTCAGTCATGTTTAATCCATAGATTGGGGCCTAATGTATTTATTTAAATTTACTGATTTCCTTATATGAATTGTAACTCATATGAATTGTAATATCTTTGAAATTGTTGCATGTTGTGTTTATATTTTGTTAAGTGTAAATACGGTATCAAAGCAAGTACTGTGTAATGACACACATTACTATACCATAAAATTAGTTGTACTATACTGTAAAAAAGTAAACGCTACCATATTCTGAATGAATGAATGAAATTCATTGAGGGGAAGGGTTTGTATTTCATAGTGTTTTACTGTAATTGCAAGGGATTTGGTGCAAGTAGGTTGGCTGCTAGGTAAAGTGTTTGCACAGTACAGCATATTAATAAATATTTGGTGTTTAATATCACTTGCACTTCTAGTGGCCTAAGCAAAGGATTCCAAATTGGCTGCGACTACAATGCAAAACAGACATTAGGACATGGAAAAATGCTCAACCATTTAAGGTTTAAGACTAGCTGCCACTCCAATCTGTCCCCTATATTTGTTTTAATTGATGGGGCACTATAACCACATAGGGGTTAAATTGGTACAACATTATCACTCACAGGCTCAACACATATAGCCTCTCACAAGGCACGCCTCAAAATATGTTAATGAGCCAGACAAAATAACACCATGCACCCACTAGTGGTCAAAAGGTATTTGTTGCTCCAAAGATACAGTACTGTACTGTATTCTGTGGGGTGGAATTACAGTACCATAAGAAATACAGCAATTTTACCACAATGCACCACAATTTACAGTATGCTGCAGTAAAACGTTTCAGAGTTTTTTACTGTTGATAATAGCTAAAATTACAGTTTTCCATTACAGTGTGTGTGTGTGTGTGTGTGTTTGTATGTGTGTATATGTGTGCAAAACAGCTCGTAGCCTTTCATATCCCTGACATGACCATTTCACAAGGGGAAGTGTACTAATAATTCTCCTGTGTTTTCAGCCCAGTAATCATTTGACAATGTTACACAATGTCTTTCATTGGCTCCAAGGAACAAACTGTGCTGCCAATGACTCTCATGTACCTAATGAAGGTACAGTATACAACACGCACTCACACACAACCACCACGTTTCTTCAATTAGCAATGTTTGGTGGGGCTGAATTTTATTTTGAGTGCATAGTGCTGTACATGACTATTGTAAAAGCTGGTCTAAGTAACCAAAGTAGGCTAAAGCACATCATGATTATGATGTAACTTGTGGCGTTGAGGTTTTCTGGGAAAGCAATTTGTCTTGCATTTACATCACAGGACTAGATGACTCCATATAGCCAGACGGGGGCGCCAAATGTCTTATTATGACTGAAAACCACAGTTCTGCTCATCTCTCGCAGTTCATCCTGTTATTTCAATTATTTACATGTAAATAAGTATATGGTTCATACGAATATCTTTATTTAGAGTAAAGGTGCAGCATAGTTTTCTTCTGCGATTTTACTCTCAATTTATTTCGATTTAAGATTTTCTCAAAAGCTATTACAATTTTTTTTATTTATTACAGACTGTATAGCATAAAAGCATAACATTACATATTCTTAATCACATGTAGAAAGATATGTAGAAAGACATGAAAATGGACAATCGGTGTAACAGAACACAAAGTCCTCTTTGGAGGAGGAGAATGCGATCCCTGAAGTTACAGCACCCTCTTCTGACGAACACATGACGTCAGGCCGGATTTACTTACCTATCGTCTGCGCCTGTTTTTTTAAAGAAGGAATTCTACATCAAAAGTAAATCTGAAAGTAGTGCAACGATTCAGAGAAGAGGGAACAACGTACAGTGGAATCAATAGAAATGTCCCTAGCGTGTCTTAATCATACATTATAAAGGTTCAATGGATACAGTACTTTTTAATTTTATCTATTTTCTCTCTGATGTACTATTCCCCTCTTGAAGCGTAGTCCAAATTTAGCCCTGCTGTAAACCAACCATGCTTCAAATGTACAGATTTAATGGATAGTGGTCAGCAGAAGGAGAGTGATTTTGCTCTGACCCTGCTAAAGGTCATAAAGTTGACCATCCAATACCAACCTTTTTACTCCCTCCAGCCCCCAGCTAGATGATTCGTCTTAGAGCTAGAGGAGGTATTAAAGGTCCTGGCTGCAGTGCTGGCTGTCCCTACGGTCTGTATGCTGTGACCCTATCAGATCGATATAGAGCGGCCTTCGTGCAGTAAACATAGATTGAGCTGAACTGCCACTCTATCTCATCATCTCGTATTCGGTGCTCACATCCTCTCTCTCGCACCACAGGACACCCAGCCTGCCCACAGACGCCATCATCACTCAACGAGTCATCTCCGTTAATCACCGCCCATCAACTGAACGAGAGAGGGGGGGGTGATAATAACGAAAGGAAGAGAGAATGTGTGAGTTAGTGAGAGAAAGAAAGAGGTTAAAAGATGGAGTGAAAAAAAGAGAAAGAGAGTGAGCACTGAAGCATCAAATGGCACCCAGAGTCTCCATCATCCCAGACAGCATCCCTCAGTGTTTATGGACGTGGCCGTAAACGCGAACACTCATGTAATGGGATCTGTCGATAAAAACCACGGCAACACAATCTATGGGAGTTTACTGAGGACCATGAGTGGCCAGGCTGTTAGACAACTGGGATCTAATTTTCTCAATATGAGCCTCTAACTCAACGGGCTAAAGGTCCCATAACTCACAAACACATTGCAGAGATTTCTGAACTTCACTAGGATAGACAGAGTCATCTAGACTCTACAGAGTATTTATTGCAATGACATTGAGCCATTCTCAAAGGAATGACAAACCTATAATGAACAGTGTGTATCATTACTGTAAAATTAGCCCCATATCTGTCACAATGCTGATCAATAACTTTACAAGTTTGTAATTGACTGATCATGAGGAACAGTTTATGATGAATTCTTAGAAAGTGGAAGATTTAGAGTTCTTACGTATGGCATCGCCTTGGTGATGTGGTGTGTGTGTGTGTGTACGGATATCCATATGCTTTGAATGGTTTGATTCCTTCTTGACTGTAATGTGATATGTGGATTTCAAGTATTTAAGTATTTAAAATGTGTGTGTAAATATGGGACAGTGTAGACAATTAGGAGAACAGACCACGATTGGACCACACTGATCACTGACATACGCACTCACTCACACACACACATTCACATAAATACACAGACAGACACTGTGCTACACACACATACACACACATTCATGCGCACAACGCAAGCACACAAATAAACACAGACGCTGTCCAAACATTGTGCACACACAGTCCTCATTAGATAAACACATTCATCTTTTTGATTGGGGGATTTTAGAATGGGGGAGGAGCCAGAACCAGATGTTCTTCCCAGACAGAGGAGAAGAAGACAAAAGTTTAGAGTCACGGATGGTATGACTGAATGAATTAACATGTGAATTGATTACTTTTACGGGTAACACTCTTCTTAGCAAATCTCAAAACACTACATTATGTAGCAAAGGACCTAGTCCACCACCAGTGTTTAATGGTACCCACCTGGGTGGTGCACAGCAGCCATTTTGTGCCACACATCATTTGTGGGTGAGCAGAGAGAGGGGCGAGAGGAGAGGAGAGGGAATGAGAGAAGAGGGTCGAGAGAGGCGAGAGGAGAGGGGCAGTGATGCCTGCAGAGGCCAGCCATGCTGTGGCAGGGGACTGAGGGGAGGCATCTGGAGGCAGCCGCTCAGCTCCCCTGGTCTCCCTGGAGAGAGCAAAGCAGGGGAGGGGAGAGGAAAGGAGAGGGACCACGCTGATTTACTATCAGTGGCTTAAGGAAAACAATTCCTTCCCAATCATTTCCTGGTCTTTGACAGAGTCATGAGCCAAAGGACTGGGGAGCCAGAGGGTGAAGGTTAGGGGGTGGAACGGTCACCCTTACCCTGGTAAAAGACTTTATCCTGACTGGATGATGTGGAGCTGATACAGTTTGTTTTTATAGGATTGTGAATGTTTTAAATCAATCTGTTTCTGATACTTATTCTTGTGTTATTATTTGGCTGTGGTAGTCATTGTACTGTAAGTTGCTGTGGAGGAGTGAACCTGTACATACTGCCTGTTATAAACTGGGTAGTTTGAGCCCTGAATTCTGATTGGCTGAAAGCCATGGTATATCAGAACGTATACCACGGATATGACAAAACATTTATTTTTACTGCTCTAATTACGTTGGTAACCAGTTTATAATAGCAATAAGTCTCCTCGGGGGTTTGTGATATATGGCCAGTATACCACGGCTAAGGGCTGGGTCCGGGCACTCTGTGTTGCATCGTGCTTAATAACAGTCCTTAGCCGTGGTATATTGGCCACATACTGCACCTCCTCGGGCCTTATTGCTTAAATATACAATGGGTTAAAAGCTCCCCATGTTATACGCTTCACTGTTGTCCTGGACTGGGGTCAGTTCCATTCAATTGAAGCTTGCTTGCCTATTACATTTTAGTCATTTAGCAGACGCTCTTATCCAGAGCGACTTACAGTAGTGAATGCATACATTTCATTAAAAAAATGTTCTTCCTGTACTGGTCCCCAGTGGGAATCAAACCCACAACCCTGGCGTTGCAAACACCATGCTCTACCAACTGAGCCACATGGTCTCAGTTGGTATTATGAACAGGGTTTTCTGTCCACGTTTCATTTGTATTCAAACAACAGTGTGACGCATTCAGAGGTGGGTGTGCCTTGGGGAAGCTACAGTGTGGATGGATCAACAGTAATCCAGTGCACTGTCAAAGGTCACTGTCAACTCTGTAGGGAAAGGTTCCCTCAGCCATGTGTTGCCAAAGTTCCATTGGCAATCTGTTATCCTCAGTTCATTGAGAAGGAAGGGGTTGAAATGGAAGACAGGCTACAACGAACAAACACACAAAAAACACACACACGTGCTTGCATGCTCATACACACATGCACACACACACAAACACACACACACACACCCTCCACACACACACACACACACACGGCACAGACCTTGTTTGATGAAAAATAACGATCAGGGGAGAAATGAGGGAGAATCATCGAGGGAAATGGCTGATGAAGACTTTCTTGATTAGAGCAGCTTCACTTATCCAGAGCTCAGTGTAGCAATTAAACTGCCCTCAATGGGAGCTTCGTGGCACGGCACATCCCTCGCGGTAAAGTCTAGACCAGACAGGAAAATACACAGTCAGGATCAACATTTCTCACTCACATTTAACATGGTTGCACAAGTATCATATTAATCTATGTTTTCCTGAATGACTTGGAACAACTCAGTTATGCATTATAACTAGTGGAGGTATATTTAAAATTATATTTGATGAATATTGTATTTCATAATACTTTGAAACATTCATACATCATGGGATAGTCAAGTCCATGCACCTCAGTTTAATCCTTGATATTTACCAATACATGAGACCAGTCTCAATGGGACTGGGACGAGTCTGTCTGTTTAGGTTGTGGAATGAAAGAGGAGGAAGGGGAGATGGGGGTGAGCGACCTGTGTGTGTGAGTCTTTGAATAGTTTATCTTTACCCGTCGCTCTCTCTTAACTCAGTCAGCAACCTTTGACCTCCGTGGACGTTCAGCACACACACTTAGAGAAAGGGGCTAGCGCCAACACAGGAACACAGTAGTCAGATGCCTTATCGCTATACACACACACACAATACAAGCCAATTATTAATTCAAATCCCCAGTGAGTAAAGCAATAAAGCTCCAAGACTCTGCCATCTGTGTCGACATACCTACCTTCCAGTGGTACATGGCTGATCTTTTCAATCACTCTATTTCCACTGCCACCATGACAGTATGTTTGTATTCAAATCAGATCGCTGTTTTAGTTTACGATAAATGAGAGACTAGGCCATTCATGTATATGTTGTCTTGGCGATGCAGTTGTACATAGTGGACAGTTACATAAACTCAGCAAAAAAAAAAAAAGAAACGTCCTCTCACTGTCAACTGCGTTTATTTTCAGCAAACTTAACATGTATAAATATTTGTATGAACATAAGATTCAACAAGATTCTCCAAATCGATCCTGCTCCAGAGTATAGGCCTCGGTGTAACGCTCATTCCTTAGACGATAAATGCAAATCCGACCATCACCCCTGGTGAGAGAAAACCGTGACTCGTCAGTGAAGAGCACTTTTTCCCAGTCCTGTCTGGTCCAGCGACGGTGGGTTTGTGCCCGTAGGCGACATTGTTGCCGGTGATGTCTGGTGAGGACCTGCCTTGCAACAGGCCTACAAGCCCTCAGTCCAGCCTCTCTAAGCCTATTGCTGACAGTCTAAGCACTGATGGAGGGATTGTGCATTCCTGGTGTAACTCGGGCAGTTGTTGTTGCCATTCTGTACTAGTCCCGCAGGTGTGATGTTCAGATGTACCGATCCTGTGCAGGTGTTGTTACATGTGGTCTGCCACTGCGAGGACAGTCAGCTGTCCGTCCTGTTTCCCTGTAGTGCTGTCTTAGGCGTCTCACAGTACAGACATTGCAAATGTATTGCCCTGGCCACATCTGCAGTTCCTTGCAGCATGCCTAAGGCACGTTCACGCAGATGAGCAGGGACCCTGGGCATCTTTCTTTTGGTGTTTTTCAGAGTAAGTAGAAAGGCCTCTTTAGTGTCCTAAGTTTTCATAACTGTGACCTTAATTGCCTACCGTCTGAAGCTGTTAGTGTCTTAACGACCGTTCCACAGGGGCATGTTCATGAATTGTTTATGGTTCATTGAACAAGCATGGGAAACAGTGTTTAAAGCCTTTACAATGAAGATCTGTGAAGTTATTTGGATTTTTAGGAATTATCTTTCAAAGACACTGTCCTGAAAAAGGGACGTTTCTTTTTTTGCTGAGTTTATGTAGCTGATTTAGGATGTCATCACCAATTAGAACAGTGGTATGGGGTGAATTGCTGTTAGTTAGGCTAGGCTACGAAGGAAGGTATAGCTCTGACTATTGGCTGAATAATACACTGAGTGTACTAAACATTAAGAACACCTGCTCTTTCCATGACACAGACTGACCAGGTGAGTCCAGGTGAAAATTATGATCCCTTATTGATGTTACTTGTTAAATCCACTTCAATCAGTGGAGATGAAGGGGAGGAGACAAGTTAAAGAAGGATTTTTAAGCCTTGAGACAATTGAGATATGGATTGCGTATGTTTGCCATTCAGAGGATGAATGGGCAAGACAAAAGATTTAAGCGCCTTTGAACCGGGTATGGTAGTAGGTGTCAGGCGCACCGGTTTGAGTGTGTCAAGTACTGCAACGCTGCTGGGTTTTTCAAGCTCAATAGTTTCCTGTGTGTATCAAGAATGGTCCACCACCCAAAGGACATCCAGCCAACTTAACACAACTGTGGGAAGCATTGGAGTCAACATGGGCCAGCATCCCTGTGGAACGCTTTCGACACCTTGTAGAGTCCATGCCCCCTTAGGAAGATGTTCTTAATGTTTTGTACGCTGAGTGTATACTTTCACATCCAACAAGACGTCAGACCAATGGATGAAGAATTTAATTGTATCACTGTCTCTCCTAATCACCATTTTGCACCCAAATGGATTACAAAATTGGCAGTTACTGAGTTTGGTTTGGACTACCTCACTTGTGCAGACACCAAGTTCAAAGGTCATGAGCGTTGATCTTGAGAAAACACAGAGGTCAGGGCCACAGATTTCATTAGCACTTTGACCTGACTCAAATGACAGATGACACATGTATGAGAACATCTCTGATTAGTTTTCTGTGGGCTGCTCAATGGACTCAACCAATATGACCCAACAATCAATCAGGTAACTCCTCATGCCTGAATTCTGATCAAATCTCTGATTCAAGGTTGGGAATACAAGGGTCTGGATAGTCCATGATAAAGGCACAAGGAGGGAACGTCAGTATTGTATCCTTCATGCGAAATGACCGACCGAACTGAGAGACTGACTGGACAGGTGTCACAATGAGAAGAACCGACACAAAATAGACCTCTTTATAATTCACATTTGATTGTCATCCATACACATTGAATCATTTCCAATGATAACATACAAAAATTCTGTGTCATTATTGAATTCCAGATGCAGTCTAGGCCCACCATAGCTAGCTAACGACGTAGTATTTGGCAAGGACATAGAAACAAAAAAGAGATAACAGTCAATGGAGAAATATGAAGGGACAAACACAATCTGTTTCTACACTAGATAGATATAAATGAAACCCCACCCCCCTACTTTACATCACGCCTGTTCTGCCTCATCCACCGCCGCTCCCCTTCCACAGCTCAACGATGACAAATCCCGTCCCTACAATTCAGATTTCCTCATTGTAATTAGTAAGAATTATCAATTATGGTTAGTGCCTAATTGCCCTTCATAAAGACAGTTCCCCAGGTTTAAACTGGTCCATTTAAATAATGTAACTAATAGCTCTTGCCTTTACGTGGCGGATACATCTTCATTGTTTGGTACGCTGCAGCCTGATAGTCGCTCGTAATTTAAACGGGGAAATCAAGTGAAGGAGTGCAGGTGGCGTCGGGGGAGTCATTATTGTTAATGAATTATGATGTGACCTTCTCAGAACAATGGCTGATCAATGCTAGCATTGACTGACAGTAGAGCCACCACAGCTGACAGCTATTACACACAGACCTCCCCCTCTGGAAGGATGGCAGCAAGTTATCTAGCTTGGAACTGTGTGTGTGTGTTTACAGGGCCACCTTGGCTACTGAACTGTTGTCAGTGTTTAACCTCCCAAGCCAGAGAAGACCCAATCCGTGCTATCTTCTAGCCAAGCGTTGACTTGAAATACTGCTTCATTTTAGTTCAGAGGGCATGTTACTTCCAGAGGTAAAGTATACAGTGTAGACTAGAGCTTTCACAGGTCAATGTGCTGTGATCTTAATTAAAAGATTATGGAAGAGAGAAATGGCATGAGATGTACAATGAAAATGAAAAAGCCTATGGCTATCCACATGGATGTATTGGAGCAGTGCCTTGCAATTGATTTCTGGGTGATGCACATTGCATACCTGCAGTGGTTTTAGGCTGTAAATGCCTGAGGAAAAGCATTAATATGTGTGTGTTTTCAGTGGGACAGAAGCCAGTTCAAATCAGGGCCTTCCTCTCACATTGTCACTGCTGCTCAGGGGTAAATTACAGTGCATTGACAGAAAATGGAGGTAGTTTTGCTTCCCATCTCTACACACTAGCATATGGGGCCTGGCCCACAATTTGTGTTTTTTTCCCCTACCCTCTTAGAAAAAAAGGGTTCCAAAAGGGTTCTTTGACTGTCCCCCATAGCAGAACCCTTTTTGGATCCAGGTAGAACCCTTTTGAGTTCCATGTAGAACCCTCTGTGGAAAGGGTTCTACATAGAACCCAAAAGGGTTCTACATGGAACCAAAGGGTTTCTACCTGGAACCAAAAAGGGTTCTTCAAATAGTATCCTATGGAGACAGCTGAAGAACCCTTTCAGGTTCTAGATAGCACCTTTTTTCCCATGAGTGTACTGTATCTAATCTAGACTAGTCTGTGGGGTCTCTAGACTCTGGTCCATTGCACTGTAGGCTAGGAGGTTTGCCTATCAATTCATTGGGGCATGGACTCTACAAGGTGTCGAAAGCGTTCCACTGGGATGCTGGCCCATGTTGACTCCAATGCTTCCCACAGTTGAGTCAAGATGGCTGGATGTCCTTTGGGTGGTGGACCATTCTTGATACACACAGGAAACTGTCGAGCGTGAAAAATCCACCACCGTTGCAGTTCTTGACAGACACAATCCGGTGCGCCTGGCACCTACTACCATACCCCGTTCAAAGGCACTCTTGCCCATTCACCCTCTGAATGGCACACATACACAATCCATGTCTCAATTGTCTCAAGGCTTAAAAATATGTTTTTTACCTGTCTCCCCTTCATCTTCAATGATTGAAGTGGATTTAACAAGTGACATCAATAAGGGATCATAGCTTTCACCTGGATTCACCTGGTCAGTCTGTGTCATAGAAAGAGCAGTGCTTAATGTTTTCTACACCCAGTGTATGTTGTTATTGGTGAACAGGATGTGTTGAACTGACCTTTACCTCGCCATGACAGGGGCGCTCCATGACTGACAGTGTCCCTCAGGGTAATTTACCCCTCCCACCCTCCTCCACCCCCTCACGTCGCACTCCGTCCCCTCCAACGATGGAGTCAACCCCTTTACAAATCACCCCCAACTTTACACATCTGCTGCCTGTCAGCATCTGCCAGAGGCACTCACCCGTCCCGGCCGTAATGAAAAACTCTCATTACGGCCCCCAACAGGTACAGAGGCCGTTAGGACAATTACTGGGCAATGCCACTGACCTTGTAATCGCAGTCAAACTAAAGCAGAGGTCTCCAACTCCAGGTCTGGTGGTGCCCATAGGTGTGGTGTGGATACTAGGCAAAACCGAACCTGTGTTAGTGGAGGGGGTTGTATTCTATCCATCAACGATTTCACTGCAGCCAACACAGACACAGCGTGTGGGGAGGTGACATCTGTATGGCGCATGGCTTGGCTCGGTTTGGTTCGCTGGGGATGGGATTTTGCATTGAACTCACATCAGAAAAGGTGCCAGTAACTTGGGCATTAAGCTGGCTGGGTTGCATTATTTGGGGAATAAGAGATGATTTACCTTTGGTTAAATTTACAAAGCAAGTGTTTATGTCATTGTATGCATCTATATAATTTCAACTTTCCTAAAAACCATTTAAATCATACATAATCATTCTCTTCTTGCGTTTGTGTCTTCAAGGCTGTACTTTGCAACATGACTAAACATTCCTGAGAGTCTGGAAGTGAAGCCATGGAGGAGACCCTAAGTGCTTTAGTGTTGAGGAAGCACAGTGGAGGTAACAAGTAGCTCTGAAGGTACCTAACACTCACTGATCCTCTTTGTGTGCTGCACTTTACAGTGGGACAGGGGAGACAGGAGGACAAAAGAGACACAGTAGCCTGTCAATGGAAACCACCCTCACAATGTGACTCCTGCCATTAGACAAATTATCCGACATTTAGCAGACTGGGGCAGCCTCCCTGGTGAGGTAATGACTTTATTGGCCCTGGTGGGGGATCCTGGATGGAAGTGTGCCCCCTGGCACCCCAGGAGCTCTGGCTGGGTCTGCGGTCCCCCTCTGATCTCTGGCTCTGCCCACTGTCGCCGCATACAAGGCCAGCTGCTGTCACCATCCTCTGATGTCTACCTGGTCCCTCTTTGTCCCCGGGGCCGTGCTTTGTGTTCTGGCCTCATGCAAACAGATGTCCAGCCACAGGAAGTTGTAAACCTCCAGCGTGCAGTGCTCTATTCATATGGAGCCCCCACAGTAACTGTAGCTGTGCCATCGCCATACACATGCTAATGTAGAAAAACAGGATCCTCAGGAGGGGAGTGCTTTAACAAATGTTTTACTATGTAACTACTATGGATCATGCCAGTCCACCAGACTACGACTGGCAGGAACAAAGCAGCCATGTAGAGTAGTAATCACCCATAGTCATAAACTACGCAGGACCAGGGAGGAAATGGTAGATGGGGAATAATTTGGGAGACCATTTAACAGTGTGTAAATTTGTTTTTGGTCCACTTCCTCACTAACATAGACAGGAACCACAGCGTAATAGGGCTTCTGTTTGCCTCCTTCACCCATAAGAGTGCATAGGTAGGACCTCACATACGTTTCTGTGGTAGAGACTGTCACTTGCTATTCCCACCCGGAAGCAGGAGCTTTGGAATTTTTATTTCAAATGATCCCATGCACTCACTCTTTAACAGAGACATTACTGCCCCTTGAGCCAGGATTAACAATAACTTCTTCCTAGTTTGGGTTAACTTCGTCGTAGTTTGTTTTGTGGGCTGAGATAGGAAAAGCTTACACAAAATGTATACTTCATAAAATATGTCAAGTTTATATTAAACTAATAATAATCTGGGTCAAAAAAATACATCAGTCCAATCCATAGTCAATCAATAGTATGACACAAGATACAATGTTCCCTTCTAGTAAGTTATAGTAAAGACTGGCATAACTAGCTCCAGAGCTTGTCAGTAAAACTACCTCAGAAAACTCAAGTCTAATAGATCTTCAGCATCCAAAAGAATAATAATGTTTTATCATTCTACTCATGCACATGCGCATAGCATAGTGGTGGGGGAAATGTAGCGACTGCAGCCTATCAGAAGAGTTGGGGCGTGGCTTATTGGGGGCGTGGCTTTAAGTTTGTCATTTTCGGCCACCCTTGAGAGTGAATGTCATTCCAGTTAATTTGTTCAGTTTTGGGGGGTTTTCATTAATATAGTTGCTGACTGCCAGCACTGAACACTAAATGACAGTTGTGTAAGTGCATGTGATACTAATGAGCCTGTTAAGGTCAATGTTGAGATAGTCACTTGGTTACAATATTGTAGCCAGTAAATGTGAAAATCCTATTTAAGAAAGTGTATAGTGTTGTTATTTCATCTTATGGAACAAACTTAATATCTTGATTTACAGGAATTTGATCTACTTGCTTGTTACCCAGTTAAAGATATCTGGATACTGTAGGTACCTCCTAAGTAAAATATCTAATTGGAAAAATATCAGATCGTAGTTTGTATTTATGATATTTATTAAGTTTAACCAAAGGGGCAAGCTAAGTGGCATGTTGAAAGAAATAGTTTGCAACTTCAAATCTGGTTTTGTTAATGATGAAATAAAGCATTTGGTATTAAATCATATATTTGCTTTCAACAAATGTCCTTTTTTTTCAATTGAGAAAAAAACGTATTTACGTGTAACCAGTTCAAGTAATTTTCTTAGGTTGATCGGAAGAGTCATTTTTACAGTGTAGTTAGAACATGCCAAGAAACAACAACGCTAAACTGATTAGGCTTAAACAAAGGTTAGAGACACCTGTTTCACTTTCAGTTCAGTCTTTTAGTTCAGTCTCTTAGCAACGTTCAGCATCAAGAAAGTCCAAGTCAGGCAGCAGCTTGCTTGAACAGGAAGCTATGCACAAACACTCAGCTCGCCTCCACGCTCTTGTCCTCTTCTTCAGCCTCAGCAGTCTTACAAAGATGCTTTAGCAGAAGATGACGATGGCACCAAAACAGCTTCTCTCTTCCTCTGCCCATCTTCTGTCCATCTTTAACTGTTGCACCAACACGGTTAGGAGATCACTTTCACCAGCAGTCAGGCCTCCACTTACTGCTTCTCCACACATCTTCCAGTCTGCTTTATCTCCATTCTCCACTCATTCTCTGGGCCAATAGGTAACTTTAGCCTCCATCTGCCCAGAGTAGTGCTGTAGTTTTACAGGATCTTGACAATTGTTCCTACTTTACATAATATACATACACTTGCATGGTGCACATAGACTAAAACGCATGCAAGGCGCACGCACACACACCCCACACCCACACACACACACACACACACACACACACACACACACAGTATTTTACCATTGTTTACTAAAAATACATTTCAATATCATTACATAAAATGATCTAAAAGGGTCATTCAAGCAATAATACTTCTAATAGTTTACACAGTTTAGTTATGGCTTGGCCTTCTAACCTAAAAACGACTCTGAAATGATGGTCAGTTTTATCAGTATTTGACATCTGCTGTGAATATTGACCCAGTGCTGGTGTCACCATTTCTGCCATCGCTAGGCTTCAATGTTTAAAACAATCCTATGCCACTGTGCATTCAATTCTAATCCCAAATATTTAGGTGCCAGTCGATTGATTGTGAACATGAATATATCACAAAACGAGAGAAAATAATCAGACAACATACTGTATATGCATTTGCTCATTGTGGGAGCAGACTTGCCTGTAATCATGTGGATCATAGTTCATTTGTATAATAAATAATCCACTTTAAGATATAATTAGACTACAGGACTGTTGGGTTATCCTAATGTATTAGTATTGGAAATCTATCCCAAACAAACCAAACTAAATACTATCTATCCCAAACAAACCTAACTAAATACTATCTATCCCAAACAAACCTAACTAAATACGATGGTGACTGAGGTCTCGCTTTATTTTTGTTGTGTGCACTAACTAGGCTTTTTTGGTGTCCCTTTTGAAGACAGCAACAGCAAAATTTGCCTACATGTAACAAAATGACTAAGAAACATTTACAAACCTTGAACATTCAAACTTTTTACAGATGATAATACTATTTTTTAAAAACGAATCATGGATCATGTTGCTGTCTTCAAAAGGGACACCAAAAAAGCCTAGTTAGTGCACACAACAAAAATTATTTTCATGGCAGGAGGTTTTTGCCAAACATTTTTATTTAGCAACCTGTCACCTATTCACTTTCGGTAAAGGGTAAAATATCATTGGATTTAATGATATGGGTGATTATCGACAAAATGATTTAAGTCAATTACAGGAGGTCTTGTGAAAGGCTAATGTGGCTGTCACGTGGGAGCCAGAAACCGCGTCTCTTCGAATCGAGCGGAGAGGAAACGCTTTAAAGATCTCACTCCCCTCACTCATCGACCTTCATATGGCCAGACTGACAGAGACATCTGAGGGCAGGTGCATTTTATGGGACAGACAGTTGACTAGTTTAACCAACGTTTAAATAAGTGCAGAAAGTATGCCAAGTGACTACCCAGATGCGTAATAGCGCGCGAGAGTTCTCACCTCTTATCACTGATCAATTTGGAGGGATTTAAAAGGATGTTGGATTCCAATGAGTCTAATGTGAAAATGACATCTAGTCATAGGATTTCTTTTTCTATAATTGATATAATGGACCCAAATAAATTTAATAGCAAGAAGATACTCGAACTTTTCCCTACAAAGGATACGTTTCCTTCGCAGAACTTACGAGTGGCACGTTTTGAAGAGGATGCTGGCGCAGATGGAGAGCCGCCACTTGTGCGCACGGAAGCAGCAGGTAAAGATAACACAAAACTACAGACAACAATTTATTTTTGGTACATGTATACCCGCTGTTTTTTGTTTTGTTTTAGGGGAAAATAGAGAATCAACAAACGTATATAGCCCACGTAACGTGTATTACTCGTTCAGTTCAGCATAATATATTTGTTTAGCATTATAACATGAATAATGTCCATATAACTTATTTTCAACACAGGGATACAACACATTATATAATATGTCCATAGTTAATACGACGTAGGCCTAATAGCCAATATGAGAAACATCTATCGCTTCTTGCTTCACTGATCAACTAAGAGTGTGGCTATTTTATATCAGATAAAGTGTTGTCATCTCTATATGACCTTCCCTTAATTTTCAAGGCTACGTTTCCTTTTAAGAAACTCACAAAGGGTTGCTCCCACTGCCCGTGTGTGTGATTGGCATTGGGACAGGCTGGCCAGATAATTGTTGAAATCGTCCCATTGAGGATGCCTCCGCTCGCTTTGATCGATATCCCATTACTGCATCCTGCATATCTCCCTCCAGCACCTTGCAGGTACAAACTTCAAACCACATCCCTTTCTGATCCTAAATATCGTTCGATTAAAACTTCCCTTTAAATAGATTAGATTTATCGATCCACTAACAAATTTGAAACTCCATTAGCACGTCATAGGTAGATGGTGAAGCTGGATTTGGCCTGGATTTCTTTCCGCAACATGACATTTGAGGCGATTTGTGATAAATACATTATTTAGGGATTAGAGGCTAAGCCACCCATAGTCCCCTTCTTAACCCTCGCTTCGTTCCACTCGCACAACTCCTGATTTTAATCAAACACATTTTACAGTTATCCTATTAGCTAGGCCTATTTTAGACAATGTATTAGTTTTAGGGATTTCAGACAGTCTTAAATATACTTTTATTTTCAATTTCAAGGATAATCCTTTCTTTTTCTAATTCTTACTTTACGCATGGATCTCAAATTAGTCTCGGTAGTCCCAGACCTAGAACATTGTTGTAGAAGGCAACGCGTCTGCCAAGGGAGACTAATCTGAAATAGGCTACTGTAAACGTTTAGGTGGAAGTTATGGATCTAGAGAAGAGGGGCGGCCGGGTGGCGCTGTCCATTCAACACCATTTAGGGCCTACAGTTTTGCGCATGTATGCGCTTCCTCAACAACATGCCGCCGGCTTTTAAGATCTTATTTCCATATGTATGAGGTCGATAACATTATCGAAATTGCAGAGAATTTGTTTAGCTTTTGGAAAGCCCATTTACAGTGCTAATGTTCATGTTTGTGTTCACAGGTGAAGACACGGGGACTGACCACTCAAGTAGCGCAGATCTTAAGCACCAGGCAGCCGTCAACCCACTTTCAGTACACTCAACGACTGAGCCAGAGGAGCAAGAAGAGGGGGCCGGGGACAGCATCAGCAGCAGCGCCGGAACTTCAGCCACACATGACCCCTCACCTCACAAACGGCGGCGCTCGGATCACGGTTGCGCCAAGCCGCGACGCGCCAGGACTGCCTTCACATACGAACAACTGGTGGCCCTGGAGAACAAATTCCGCTCTACGAAATACCTGTCAGTGTGTGACAGACTCAACCTGGCTCTGTCCCTCAGCCTCACCGAGACGCAGGTCAAGATCTGGTTCCAGAACAGAAGAACCAAGTGGAAGAAACAGAACCCGGGCGCGGACAGCACGATGTCGCCTGGGTCGAACTCTTTGGTCAGCGTCAACCCATGTCCTGTGACGTGTGTCTCGAGTTCAGCCAGTTACCAAACTTTCCCGTCCTTCAGCTCTGGGAATATGATCTTCCATACTGCCGCGGTTCCTTTGTCGTCCACTGGAGGGCTGTTACATCACTTCTTGCCCAATGGTTATCATCTCCAGCCATCCTACTTTACCCCACATTTATGAGACCTGACCTACTTCGTCTATGGAGACTTGAGGATGGACACACCGAGATAGGATTATAACTAGGTATTGGACTCTCTCTCACAAAAGTGTAATTTTTAACACTGTCTGTTGAACGAGGTCATGACAGACATTAGTCTGCACCATCAAATGATAACCAGAAGAATAACTTCAGACTCCTCCCACTGGCCAAAAACTGGTTGAATCAATGTTGTTTCCATGTCATTTCAACCCCCCAAAATCAATGTGGTGACATTGAATTAACATGGAAAACTGATTGGATTTGCAAAAAGTCATCAACATAAGGGAATTCTGTCCTTTTTTCACTCAACTTTTAACCTAAATCCAATGGCCAGGTCACATTTTTGGTTGATTTCACGTTGAATTCACATTAGTTTGCAACTCAACAAAATGTAAATCAAAACTAGACGTTGAACTGACAGTGGGTTGTTCGATGATGGAGAGAAATGTCGGGACAGAGCCTTTTCTGACACATGGGTGGTGAACAAGACTATTTATCTTTACTGTATCTGATGATGTATACCAACAGTCCATGTGGAGATCTTGCTGTACAGCTGCTTATCATGGAGGGCCAAATAAATACGCAAACCTGCTGCATGCAGATATCTACATAATTAACATCCTTCAGTGTATGTAGGAACTATAGAGATTGTTGGCCTGCCATAATGAACTTAAACAATATCCCGTTTTCTCTATCTCTGTATTTGACTCTATCTGGAGCAAAATGTAGCATGACACAAACCATCTCTCCTTACTGTATGTTTGGGTCTGTCACTCACAAGATTTCACTGTTCATATTTGTCCATTTTAAAATGAACACATGTAAATTAAAACATATATGTAAAACAGATATAGAGTTGTAATATTTGATTAATTATGTTTTTTGTTGTTGCTAGTGTGAAGCAAGATGGAATTAATTGTTCAAAAACAGAGAATTTAGACTGTCCAAGAATGAACTACGATCATACAGGGGATGCTGGTGAAGTAGGTTCAATGTAGATCAGATGAATTTGTCTCAATACCCCTTCAGGCCAGTATAGCTCCATGTTATTGATGTCACACATTCACTTTTTACTCCACTACAACTAATACTTAGTTTACAATGACTGACTCAATTGCTGAATTCAGGTAAATCATTAACATTGACTAGGGTCCATGTTTCTGGTGATAATGCATTTGAGATGAGTGTTGGTGAAATGCTTTTTGGGTCACAATAGGTTGATTATTTTGTTTTAGAAAGGTCATCTCTGTTTAGTGCAGATAATTGTAATTATGTTTTATTTTTTATTTTTATCAACGATGCCTCTCTGAAAAATCTGTAAATACTGCCATCTCCTGGATAAAAAAGGTAAGACTTCAGGGGGCCTACTTCATGCATAAGCACTCACACTAAAATCATTTTTTACATGCTTCAAATACACACCATAACCACAGAGGGTCGCCATCTTCTCACGTTGTTTAATATACCCAGTAAGCAGTGAGTGCATGAGGACAAAACAGATTCAACACAGATTTAACTACATATCTTGGTTTCACAACACTGGTACTGATTACCTAGTTTGTATGCTAGTAATATTGCTTATCTAATAATGGTTTGTTGATTTTAAGTACACAATACACAACTCAAATATACGTTAAAGTAAACTTGTAGGCTCTTTCGTTTTTAGTAGCTAGAGAGTCAACATCCATTTACTTGAATGTATAATCGTGACAACATATTACTGTAACCTCAACCAAAGTACTTCAGCTAATGCGGTGTACATAGCAATATAACTAGTCAGTATGGACTACATGGTTGGTCACTGACCTCAACATGGTGTTCCTCTGAGTCAAAATGGAAATATAACACAAACACGGAGAAGCTGGAATGTCATTACTGTCCGCAACTATGAGAGGTCAGCGAAGCTTGTAAGACCTGTGTGTGTGTGTGTGTGTGTGTGTGTTATAGAGACATGTTTAACAGTGCCAAGGAATGCTCACCCTGGCCTCAACTCAACTTGCTATTGCAAACTGTCGCTGATCATCCATCATGATCTTCAGGAGACGAAGAATACCAAGGCCTTCCCTCTTTTACCACCCTTTTTTTTACTTACTTCATACCTTCCATAGCTCTCCATAGCTCTCCATACCTTCCATAGCTCTCCATAACTTCCATAGCTCTCAATAGCTCTCCATACCTTCCATAGCTCTCCATACCTTCCATAGCTCTCCATAGCTCTCCAAAGCTCTCCAAACCTTCCATAGCTCTCAATACCTCTCCATACCTTCCATAGCTCTTAATACCTTCCATAGCTCTCCATAGCTCTCCATAGCTCTACATACCTTCCATAGCTCTCAATAGCTCTCCATACCTTCCATAGATCTCAATAGCTCTCCATAGCTCTCCATACCTTCCATAGCTCTTAATACCTTCCATAGCTCTCCATAGCTCTCCAAAGCTCTCCAAACCTTCCATAGCTCTCAATACCTCTCCATACCTTCCATAGCTTTCAATAGCTCTCCATACCTTCCATAGCTCTCAATAGCTCTCCATAGCTCTCCATACCTTCCATAGCTCTTAATACCTTTCATAGCTCTCCATAGCGCTCAATAGTTCTCAATAGCTCTCCATACCTTCCATAGCTCTCAATAGCTCTCCATAGCTCTCCATACCTTCCATAGCTCTTAATACCTTCCATAACTCTCCACAGCTCTCCATACCTTCCATAGCTCTCCAAACCTTCCATAGCTCTCCAAACCTTCCATACCTCTTAATACCTTCCATAGCTCTCCATAGCTCTCCATAGCTCTCCAAACCTTCCATAGCTCTCAATACCTCTCCATACCTTCCATAGCTCTCCATAGCTCTCCATACCTTCCATAGCGCTCAATAGCTTCCATAGCTATCCATACCTTCCATAGCTCTTAATACCTTTCAGTTGGTAGAGCATGGTGTTTGCAACGCCAGGGTTGTCGGTTCGTTTCCCACGGGGGACCAGTACGGGAAAAAAAAAGAAAAAAAAATGTATGAAATGTATGCATTCACTACTGTAAGTCGCTCTGGATAAGAGCGTCTGCTCAATGACTAAAATGTAAATGTAAATGCAATAGCTCTCCACAGCTGTCCACAGCTCTCCATAGCTCTCCGTAGCTCTCTATAGCTCTCCATACCTTCCATAGCTCTTACTACCTTCCATAGCTCTCCATAGCTATCCATAGCTCTCTGTAGCTCTCTATAGCTCTCCGTACCTTCCATAGCTCTTACTACCTTCCATAGCTCTCCACAGCTATCTATAGCTCTCCATAGCTCTCCATAGCTTCCATAACTCTCCTTAGCTCTCCATAGCTTCCATAACTCTCCATAACTCTCCATAGCTCTCCATACCATCCATAGCTTCCATAGCTCTCCATAACTCTCCATAGCTCTCCATAGCTCTCCATACCATCCATAGCTTCCATAGCTCTCCGTAGCTCTCCATAGCTCTCTATAGCTCTCCATACCTTCCATAGCTCTCTATAGCTCTCCATACCTTCCATAGCTCTCCATAGCTCTCCATAGCTCTCTATAGCTCTCCATACCATCAATAGTTTCCATAGATCTCCATAGCTCTCCATAGCACTCCATACCATCCATAGCTTCTATAGCTCTCCATAGCTCTCCATACCATCCATAGCTTCCATAACTCTCCATAGCTCTCCATACCATCTATAGCTTCCATAGCTCTCCATAGCTCTCCATAGCTCTCCATAGCTCTCCATACCTTCCACAGCTCTCCATAGCTCTCCGTAGCTCTCTATAGCTCTCCATACCTTCCATAGCTCTTACTACCTTCCATAGCTCTCCATAGCTATCCATAGCTCTCTGTAGCTCTCTATAGCTCTCCGTACCTTCCATAGCTCTTACTACCTTCCATAGCTCTCCACAGCTATCTATAGCTCTCCATAGCTCTCCATAGCTTCCATAACTCTCCTTAGCTCTCCATAGCTTCCATAACTCTCCATAGCTCTCCATAGCTCTCCATACCATCCATAGCTTCCATAGCTCTCCATAACTCTCCATAGCTCTCCATAGCTCTCCATACCATCCATAGCTTCCATAGCTCTCCGTAGCTCTCCATAGCTCTCTATAGCTCTCCATACCTTCCATAGCTCTCTATAGCTCTCCATAGCTCTCTATAGCTCTCCATATCATCCATAGTTTCCATAGATCTCCATAGCTCTCCATAGCACTCCATACCATCCATAGCTTCTATAGCTCTCCATAGCTCTCCATACCATCCATAGCTTCCATAACTCTCCATAGCTCTCCATACCATCTATAGCTTCCATAGCTCTCCATAGCTCTCCATAGCTCTCCATAGCTCTCCATACCTTCCATAGCTCTCCATAGCTCTCCGTAGCTCTCTATAGCTCTCCATACCTTCCATAGCCCTTACTACCTTCCATAGCTCTCCATAGCTCTCTGTAGCTCTCTATAGCTCTCCGTACCTTCCATAGCTCTTACTACCTTCTATAGCTCTCCATAGCTCTCCATACCATCCATAGCTTCCATAACTCTCAATAGCTCTCCATACCTTCCATAGCTCTCCATACCTTCCATAGCTCTCCATAGCTCTCCAAAGCTCTCCAAACCTTCCATAGCTCTCAATACCTCTCCATACCTTCCATAGCTCTTAATACCTTCCATAGCTCTCCATAGCTCTCCATAGCTCTACATACCTTCCATAGCTCTCAATAGCTCTCCATACCTTCCATAGATCTCAATAGCTCTCCATAGCTCTCCATACCTTCCATAGCTCTTAATACCTTCCATAGCTCTCCATAGCTCTCCAAAGCTCTCCAAACCTTCCATAGCTCTCAATACCTCTCCATACCTTCCATAGCTTTCAATAGCTCTCCATACCTTCCATAGCTCTCAATAGCTCTCCATAGCTCTCCATACCTTCCATAGCTCTTAATACCTTTCATAGCTCTCCATAGCGCTCAATAGTTCTCAATAGCTCTCCATACCTCCCATAGCTCTCAATAGCTCTCCATAGCTCTCCATACCTTCCATAGCTCTTAATACCTTCCATAACTCTCCACAGCTCTCCATACCTTCCATAGCTCTCCAAACCTTCCATAGCTCTCCAAACCTTCCATACCTCTTAATACCTTCCATAGCTCTCCATAGCTCTCCATAGCTCTCCAAACCTTCCATAGCTCTCAATACCTCTCCATACCTTCCATAGCTCTCCATAGCTCTCCATACCTTCCATAGCGCTCAATAGCTTCCATAGCTATCCATACCTTCCATAGCTCTTAATACCTTTCAGTTGGTAGAGCATGGTGTTTGCAACGCCAGGGTTGTCGGTTCGTTTCCCACGGGGGACCAGTACGGGAAAAAAAAAGAAAAAAAAATGTATGAAATGTATGCATTCACTACTGTAAGTCGCTCTGGATAAGAGCGTCTGCTCAATGACTAAAATGTAAATGTAAATGCAATAGCTCTCCACAGCTGTCCACAGCTCTCCATAGCTCTCCGTAGCTCTCTATAGCTCTCCATACCTTCCATAGCTCTTACTACCTTCCATAGCTCTCCATAGCTATCCATAGCTCTCTGTAGCTCTCTATAGCTCTCCGTACCTTCCATAGCTCTTACTACCTTCCATAGCTCTCCACAGCTATCTATAGCTCTCCATAGCTCTCCATAGCTTCCATAACTCTCCTTGGCTCTCCATAGCTTCCATAACTCTCCATAGCTCTCCATAGCTCTCCATACCATCCATAGCTTCCATAGCTCTCCATAACTCTCCGTAGCTCTCCATAGCTCTCCATACCATCCATAGCTTCCATAGCTCTCCGTAGCTCTCCATAGCTCTCTATAGCTCTCCATACCTTCCATAGCTCTCTATAGCTCTCCATACCTTCCATAGCTCTCCATAGCTCTCCATAGCTCTCTATAGCTCTCCATACCATCAATAGTTTCCATAGATCTCCATAGCTCTCCATAGCACTCCATACCATCCATAGCTTCTATAGCTCTCCATAGCTCTCCATACCATCCATAGCTTCCATAACTCTCCATAGCTCTCCATACCCATGCTCCATAGCTCTCCATAGCTCTCCATAGCTCTCCATAGCTCTCCATACCTTCCACAGCTCTCCATAGCTCTCCGTAGCTCTCTATAGCTCTCCATACCTTCCATAGCTCTTACTACCTTCCATAGCTCTCCATAGCTATCCATAGCTCTCTGTAGCTCTCTATAGCTCTCCGTACCTTCCATAGCTCTTACTACCTTCCATAGCTCTCCACAGCTATCTATAGCTCTCCATAGCTCTCCATAGCTTCCATAACTCTCCTTAGCTCTCCATAGCTTCCATAACTCTCCATAGCTCTCCATAGCTCTCCATACCATCCATAGCTTCCATAGCTCTCCATAACTCTCCATAGCTCTCCATAGCTCTCCATACCATCCATAGCTTCCATAGCTCTCCGTAGCTCTCCATAGCTCTCTATAGCTCTCCATACCTTCCATAGCTCTCTATAGCTCTCCATAGCTCTCTATAGCTCTCCATATCATCCATAGTTTCCATAGATCTCCATAGCTCTCCATAGCACTCCATACCATCCATAGCTTCTATAGCTCTCCATAGCTCTCCATACCATCCATAGCTTCCATAACTCTCCATAGCTCTCCATACCATCTATAGCTTCCATAGCTCTCCATAGCTCTCCATAGCTCTCCATAGCTCTCCATACCTTCCATAGCTCTCCATAGCTCTCCGTAGCTCTCTATAGCTCTCCATACCTTCCATAGCCCTTACTACCTTCCATAGCTCTCCATAGCTCTCTGTAGCTCTCTATAGCTCTCCGTACCTTCCATAGCTCTTACTACCTTCTATAGCTCTCCATAGCTCTCCATACCATCCATAGCTTCCATAACTCTCAATAGCTCTCCATACCTTCCATAGCTCTCCATACCTTCCATAGCTCTCCATAGCTCTCCAAAGCTCTCCAAACCTTCCATAGCTCTCAATACCTCTCCATACCTTCCATAGCTCTTAATACCTTCCATAGCTCTCCATAGCTCTCCATAGCTCTACATACCTTCCATAGCTCTCAATAGCTCTCCATACCTTCCATAGATCTCAATAGCTCTCCATAGCTCTCCATACCTTCCATAGCTCTTAATACCTTCCATAGCTCTCCATAGCTCTCCAAAGCTCTCCAAACCTTCCATAGCTCTCAATACCTCTCCATACCTTCCATAGCTTTCAATAGCTCTCCATACCTTCCATAGCTCTCAATAGCTCTCCATAGCTCTCCATACCTTCCATAGCTTTTAATACCTTTCATAGCTCTCCATAGCGCTCAATAGTTCTCAATAGCTCTCCATACCTCCCATAGCTCTCAATAGCTCTCCATAGCTCTCCATACCTTCCATAGCTCTTAATACCTTCCATAACTCTCCACAGCTCTCCATACCTTCCATAGCTCTCCAAACCTTCCATAGCTCTCCAAACCTTCCATACCTCTTAATACCTTCCATAGCTCTCCATAGCTCTCCATAGCTCTCCAAACCTTCCATAGCTCTCAATACCTCTCCATACCTTCCATAGCTCTCCATAGCTCTCCATACCTTCCATAGCGCTCAATAGCTTCCATAGCTATCCATACCTTCCATAGCTCTTAATACCTTTCAGTTGGTAGAGCATGGTGTTTGCAACGCCAGGGTTGTCGGTTCGTTTCCCACGGGGGACCAGTACGGGAAAAAAAAAGAAAAAAAAATGTATGAAATGTATGCATTCACTACTGTAAGTCGCTCTGGATAAGAGCGTCTGCTCAATGACTAAAATGTAAATGTAAATGTAATAGCTCTCCACAGCTGTCCACAGCTCTCCATAGCTCTCCGTAGCTCTCTATAGCTCTCCATACCTTCCATAGCTCTTACTACCTTCCATAGCTCTCCATAGCTATCCATAGCTCTCTGTAGCTCTCTATAGCTCTCCGTACCTTCCATAGCTCTTACTACCTTCCATAGCTCTCCACAGCTATCTATAGCTCTCCATAGCTCTCCATAGCTTCCATAACTCTCCTTAGCTCTCCATAGCTTCCATAACTCTCCATAGCTCTCCATAGCTCTCCATACCATCCATAGCTTCCATACCATCCATAGCTTCCATAGCTCTCCGTAGCTCTCCATAGCTCTCTATAGCTCTCCATACCTTCCATAGCTCTCTATAGCTCTCCATACCTTCCATAGCTCTCCATAGCTCTCCATAGCTCTCTATAGCTCTCCATCCATCAGTCCATAGCCCTGCTCTCCATAGCCCCCCATCCTGCCATAGCTCTCCATAGCCCCACCTCCATAGCCCACCTCCATAGCCCCCCCTTGCTCCATAGCTCTCCATAGCTCTCCATAGCCCCAGCCTCCACCTCCCAGCTCTCCATAGCCCCGAGCTCTCCATAGCCTCCTCCTCCTAGCCACTCCTCCATAGCTTCCATAGCCCGTGCTCCATAGCCCCGTCCTCCATAGCCCTCCTCCATAGCTCTCCCGCCATAGCCCCAGCTCTCCATAGCTTCCACCCCTAGCTCTCCATAGCTTCCATAACTCTCCATAGCTCTCCATAGCTCTCCATACCATCCATAGCTTCCATAGCTCTCCATAACTCTCCATAGCTCTCCATAGCTCTCCATACCATCCATAGCTTCCATAGCTCTCCGTAGCTCTCCATAGCTCTCTATAGCTCTCCATACCTTCCATAGCTCTCTATAGGTCTCCATACCTTCCATAGCTCTCCATAGCTCTCCATAGCTCTCTATAGCTCTCCATATCATCCATAGTTTCCATAGATCTCCATAGCTCTCCATAGCACTCCATACCATCCATAGCTTCTATAGCTCTCCATAGCTCTCCATACCATCCATAGCTTCCATAACTCTCCATAGCTCTCCATACCATCTATAGCTTCCATAGCTCTCCATAGCTCTCCATAGCTCTCCATAGCTCTCCATACCTTCCATAGCTCTCCATAGCTCTCCGTAGCTCTCTATAGCTCTCCATACCTTCCATAGCCCTTACTACCTTCCATAGCTCTCCATAGCTCTCTGTAGCTCTCTATAGCTCTCCGTACCTTCCATAGCTCTTACTACCTTCCATAGCTCTCCACAGCTATCTATAGCTCTCCATAGCTCTCCATAGCTTCCATAACTCTCCATAGCTCTCCATAGCTTCCATAACTCTCCATAGCTCTCCATAGCTCTCCATAGCTCTCCATACCATCCATAGCTTCCATAGCTCTCCATAGCTCTCCATAGCTTCCATCACTCTCCATAGCTCTCCATAGCTTCCATAAATCCCCATAGCTCTCCATAGCTTCCATAACTCTCCATAGCTTCCATAACTCTCCATAGCTCTCCATAGCTCTCCATAGCTCTCCATACCATCCATAGCTTCCATAGCTCTCCGTAGCTCTCCATAGCTCTCTATAGCTCTCCATATCTTCCATAGCTCTCCATAGCTTCCATAACTCTCCATTGCTCTCCATAGCTTCCATAACTCTCCATAGCTCTCCATAGCTCTCCATAGCTCTCCATACCATCCATAGCTTCCATAGCTCTCCGTAGCTCTCCATAGCTCTCTATAGCTCTCCATACCTTCCATAGCTCTCCATAGCTCTCCATACCTTCCATAGCTCTCCATAGCTCTATATAGCTCTCCATACCATCCATAGTTTCCATAGCTCTCCATAGCTCTCCATAGCACTCCATACCATCCATAGCTTCTATAACTCTCCATAGCTCTCCATAACATCCATAGCTTCCATAACTCTCCATAGCTCTCCATAGCTTCCATAACTCTCCATAGCTCTCCATACCATCCATAGCTTCCATAGCTCTCCATAGCTCTCCATAGCTCTCTATAGCTCTCCATACCTTCCATAGCTCTCCATAGCTCTCCATCGCTCTCCGTAGCTCTCTATAGCTCTCCATACCTTCCATAGCCCTTACTACCTTCCATAGCTCTCCATAGCTCTCCATAGCTTCCATAACTCTCCATAGCTCTCCATAGCTTCCATAACTCTCCATAACTCTCCATAGCTTCCATAACTCTCCATAGCTCTCCATAGCTCTCCATAGCTCTCCATACCATCCATAGCTTCCATAGCTCTCCGTAGCTCTCCATAGCTCTCTATAGCTCTCCATATCTTCCATAGCTCTCCATAGCTCTCCATAGCTCTCTATAGCTCTCCATACCATCCATAGATTCCATAGCTCTCCATAGCTCTCCATAGCACTCCATATCATCCATAGCTTCTATAACTCTCCATAGCTCTCCATACCATCCATAGCTTCCATAACTCTCCATAGCTCTCCATATCTCTCCATAGCTTCCATAACTCTCCATAGCTCTCCATACCATCCATAGCTTCCATAGCTCTCCATAGCTCTCCATAGCTCTCTACAGCTCTCCATACCTTCCAAGGCTCTCCATAGCTCTCCATACCATCCATAGCTTCCATAGCTCTCCGTAGCTCTCCATAGCTCTCTATAGCTCTCCATAGCTCTCCATAGCTCTCCATAGCTCTGCATACCTTCCATAGTTCTCCATAGTTCTCCGTAATTCTCCATCGCTCTCCATAGCTTTCCATACCTTCAATAGCTCTCCATAGCTCTCCATAGCCCTCCATTCTTAAACTATCAGCATAAAATGTGCAGCACATCTATTGCCAGAAGAATATGAACTAACCATTATTATACGGCTACAGATGTGTGTGTGTGTGTGTGTGTGTGTGTGTGTGTGTGTGTGTGTGTGTGTGTGTGTGTGTGTGTGTGTGTGTGTGTCTTGTAGGGGCCCTTGGAGGATGAACTCTCTTTGTAGAGCAGCCAGAGGGTATATACTGTGGTAGACCACCTATGTGATGTATGCTGTTCCTCATATGCATGTACTATCATCAAAAACCAGGGCCATAGTACTGTGATACATGGCCACATCGCTTCACCTAGCTCTCAATTATCCTGGAAGCTTCTACCACACTGACTCCTTCGATCTGTTAGTCCTCTTTCTGTGGGTGAACTATTTTAATTAATGCCATGTCTTCTGAGGGCAGTGGAGAATTGCGAAGGGAAGGGGAGAGAGGTTGGTAGAACTATGAAATGAGAAAAATGTACTCTTGACAATCGCTTGAAGTCTGGAGGGTTGACACATTTCTGTCGACCGGATGGAAGACTCCGCTGTCAAAGGCAGAGGACTGTCAACATGTCACAGAGCTGCAAGCATCAATATCACCCTTCTACCTTTCTCAGTCGCCCTCCTCTCTGTCTGTTTCTCTCTCCCTCTCTCTCTCTCACTCTGTCTCTGCACACTCAATATAAACTCTTGAAGTCTTACTCTTAGCCTATACTTACATTGCAGGAAAATGTCAATGTTCCTGTGCCAACAAAATGCATTATTTTGTCTTTCTAGTTTAAAAAAAAACAAAAACTCACATATGTAATGGATTGACATCAAGTAAACACTGACTTTTGATATGCCCTGCGTAGCCCATAGGAAAAAATATAATAACTTTCACTGTGTTTTGCTTCTCTGCAAGGAGGATTGTTGCTATGTATACATTACTGGTAAATGATCGGTCCCTGTCGTAGTGCACAGCGTTTCATTCCAACACAGTCATAAAACCAGGGAAAAACTGTACTGTCAACAGGCAGCATAATTCTGGATTCCACCGGCTTTTAGCTGGAGGCTAGCCAATGACAATGCACAATGTCCATGGTGTCTGTTTGGGGTCATTTCGGTCCGGGATGGAGGAACCTGTTTAAATTCATGTGATAGTATTCTCTGGGGCAAGGTCAGACGCTAATGTTACCAGTGTCCTCATATGCCTGAGGTGGTAAAGCGGGAAAATTACATCCACAGTCCCTGTTTATTTTCTTATCTATTTGACGGTAATGGACAGGCAGGAGAGTGAAGTAAACCAAAATAGCAGGTGGCAGAGAAGGCAGACCGAATCGTGTATGCATGCCTCTGCCTATATTCTCCTGCCATAGAGGTCCATAGGGACCAGTAGCATTTCTATTGAGGGCCACAGGGCCAGAGACAGAGACAGAGACGTAGACAGAGAGGGAGAGGGAGACCGAGAGGGAGAGGGAGATGGAGACAGAAAGGGAGAGGGAGTGGGAGACAGAGAGGGAGAGGGAGACAGAGAGGGAGAGGGAGACAGAGAGGGAGAGGGAGATGGAGACAGAAAGGGAGAGGGAGTGGGAGACAGAGAGGGAGAGGGAGAGGGAGTGGGAGACAGAGAGGGAGAGGGAGAGGGAGACAGAGAGGGAGACAAAGGAAGACAGAGAGGGAGACAGAGGGAGACAGAGAGGGAGAGGGAGTGGGAGACAGAGAGGGAGAGGGAGAGGGAGACAGAGAGGGAGACAAAGGAAGACAGAGAGGTAGACAGAGGGAGACAGAGAGGGAGAGGGAGACAGAGAGGGAGACAAAGGAAGACAGAGAGGGAGACAGAGGGAGACAGAGAGGGAGACAGAGGGAGACAGAGAGGGAGACAGAGGGAGACAGAGAGGGAGACAGAGAGGGAGTGGGAGCGGGAGAGGGAGAGGGAGAGGGAGAAGGAGAAGGATAAACTTGCATGGAATGAAGATTCCAGTAAATTATATGGTGATACAGAATACATTATATTGATCTACAGAAATGAAAATTGGATGTCTGAGTGTCTGATTCAGCCAGAACTCAGTCTTCGGTGTGGAAGGTGTCCTTGTTGTCATGGATACAGAGGGTATGGGCTGCACTAATAAACATTTAGCTAGTATATCTTCTGAACAGGTTTCCACTGTAAACAGTATAGATACATTGATCTATTCTTTTTTCCCATTGATTTACACTTCAATGATCACAAAACCAATCAAGTCATTCAAGTACATTACAAGGCATTTGGTGAGGGGAGGCAGGCTCATAGTAATGGCTGGAACGAATCAATGGAACGGTAGGCTCAATTCTACATTGTAGCCTAGAGTCATATAACAGGTAGTGCAAACATCTGAAATGGAACGATATTCATACTTCTAAATTGAAGGCTTCAATTACGCTTTTAGCTTTTTGAGAGGGAAAGATATTCCATCTTGGTGTTTGGCAAATAATTGCAGTTATTACTGTTGGTTCTCAACTGGGTTATTAATTCCTAATGAGAGAAGGCGACATCCATTTATACACATTCCTCTAAGCAGCAGAAGAAAATCAATGTTAGTATCAAGGTTGTTTTGATCAGAGATAAGCGTGGCACAGACAATAGGACAAGCAGCAGTCCTGATGTTGCCAGTTGCCACCCACACAAGTTGCATTCCATTGCAGGTCGCCAAGGTTATTTTTCCATCGCATATTTTTGCATTAGAATGAGGGAGACGAAAGCATGTCATCCATTCTGATCATATTAACTCTTTTAGCACCACTTTACAGCTAGTGTTTTAAAAACACGAGTGCAATTTGTTGTAACCTGCAAACTTCTGGATACAGGTTCAGTTTAATTAGTGTCCTTACTGTTAACAGTTTTTTTCAGAAATAGAAAATCCTATTATATGGCTAGAGAATATCATTTTATTAAATACTACTCACTGGAGCAGCAGTTTATCTTGAAATGATTTCACAATTACAATACTGTACTATACAATTCTGTATTTACAAAACATTAAGAAAACCTGCTCTTTCCATGACATAGACTGACCAGGTAAATCCAGGTGAAAGCTATGATCCACTATTGATGTCACTTGTTAAATCCACTTCAATCAGTGTAGATGAAGGGGAGGAGACATGTTAAATAATTTTTACCTCTTTTTCTCTCCAATTTCGTGATATCCAATTGGTAGTTACAGTCTTGTCCCATCGCTGCAACTCTCGTACAGATGCGTCCTCCCAAGTGTCCTCTGGAACACGACCATGCCAAGCCGCACTGCTTCTTGACACACTGCTCGCTTAACCCGGAAGCCAGCCGCACCAATGTGTCGGAGGAAACACTGTACAACTGCTGACCGAAGTTAGCGTGCATGCACCTGGCCCACCACAAGGAGTCGCTAGAGCGTGATGGGACAAGGACATCCTGGCCGGCCAAACCCTCCGCTAACCCGGACGACACTGGGTCAATTGTGCGCTGCCTCATGGGTCTCCCGGTCGCGGCTGTCTGCAACCCAGACTGGGATCAAACCCGGGTCAGTAGTGACACCTCTAGCACTGCGTTGCAGTGCCTTAGACCACTGCACCGCTCGGGAGGCCAAAGAATGATTTTTAAGCATTAAGACAATTGAGACATGGATTGTGTATGTGGGGCCATTCAGAGGGTGAATGGGCAAGACAAAATATATAAGTGCCTTTGATGAGGTATGGTAGTACAGTATGTGCCAGGCGCACTGGTTTGTGTCAAGAACTGCAATGCTGCTGGGTTTTTCATGCTCAACAATTCCCTGTGTGTATCAAGAATGTCTCACCACCCAAAGGACATCCACCCAACTTGACACAACTGTGGTAAGCATTGGAGTCAATATGGGCCAGCTTTTGACACCTTGTAGAGTCCATGACCCAACGAATTGAGGCTGCTCTGAGGGCAAAAGAAGGGTAGGTGTTCTTTCTGTTTGATATACTCAACAATGCAGGCTTGACCTCAATCTGTCAGTAGAGTCTAAGAATGGGCTTGGTGCTCCACGAGTTATTGAATAAAGTGGGAACTGGGGATTATTGACTGTTACAAAGCATGATAAATATTGAAGTTCCATCTTTGTGTATTGGAGATAGTGTAGCACATCTGGGATAGTCTTCATCTTGCATGAGGTATGGTATATGTATGACTGTATCCATCTTTATTTTAAGAGCATGCTGATGATGCACACTTAAACACCATCACCTAGGTACTTCAGATGAAATATTATCACATTAAACGTGTGTTGAACAGGGACACTATCAGTCGTCTGGCAACATGGCTCAGACTACTAGGAGTTCCATTTGTAACGCCTGAATCTCAACTCGGAGTTGGGTTGGTTGATTGGCGCACAGAGGAGTTCATGCAGGAATACAGATTAAGTTCAAGTTTCAAGTTTTAATGTCACATGCACAAGTACAGCGAAATGCCTTGCAAACTCCAAACCCAACAATTCAGGATTCATAATAAAAAAAAAGAACAAGGTAGAACAAAAACACACAAAATATAAAAATAAGAAGAACACGATAAACGTTGTAGGTTTCTGACTGACCTCCCTAGAAAATATGTTTTATTATACAATATGCTAATAATCAGAGCCTAATTGATGAATAACTTTACCCTTATGCTGGTAATTTGATGAAGAAAGAACATGCTTGACCAAGTAGTAGGAAAGTACCCCTGTAAGGCGATATCACAGTGCATTAAAGCATGGCATCGGCAATGAGAGAGCTAATGTCCCTTCCAGAACAAACCCCTTCTCTTAGAAAGGGATTTGAGGTGTGCATGCATTGCAGCAACACACACACTTGCACTCGCATGCTACCAACCACTTGCACACGCACGCACGCACGCACGCACGCACGCACACACACACACACACACACACACACACACACACACACACACACACACACACACACACACACACACACCTGTGCATCACTTTCCAGCCTGCCTCAGTCAATCGGATAATACCAGTGGGCAGTCAGTGGAACATCATGGCTTATTCAAACAGTAGGTTTGTAAGATTGAGTGCTTTGGAATAACGTAAAAGGCACGGCTCAAACGGAGAGGTTTTGGTGTATTTTTGTAATTTAAGCACATTATGAATACTATTTGAACACGCATCAATTAGCATGCTATACACCTCTTAGTCTCTATTTCAATGTTTTCACCCTGAAGAAATGGAGGGCTTTTCTGTGACTATTACATCATTTCATTGCATTTACAGTAGACTCAAGGGTAGACCCTCCTCCTCCCCAAGAACCTTTAAAAGGGTTTGACCAACTCAGTTGCCTTACCAATCTGTGTTCCGGTAGACCCCTACCAATCAGGGACTGACCTGAGAGAGGTACAATTAGTTATACTAAGGCCAGGTCTAACGATGCAGTATGCACCTCTGTCCGAGTAGCTGTGAAATTCCCCCTGGTTTCCCGGCAATTACAAGGCATTGTGAACTGTTCACAAACAACGTTCTGCACACCCTACTGTAGGTCATTAAATCACACCCACACAAGCCAGAGTCTACTATCCTACAGTCCTACAGTGAACACATGGATCTACTACACCTTATTCCAGGGAGTATGAGGTGGTAGTGCTCGAGTCCCTTTAATTGTGGAAATTCGGATCACCTTACTATAGAACCACTGTGAATGTAACATGTTGCAAATATTTTGTGTCTTTCAACTTGCACATGTGGAAGTATTATGATCATGTCTGGTTGCTTACATAAAAAAAATATAGCAAGCTCTTTAAATCAATCTCATTTTTGTAAGCCACCGACAAAAGACACCTGGTGGCTATATGAGGCATTCAGGCATCCCAACTCCATCTGGTTGCATTGCTCCAATTCTTCTTCACAGTTTGCTTCATCTTCAACACGGCAGGACTTCCCATCTAAGCATAAGAAGATCAGAACTGGTTCTCCAAAACCAGACAGCAGCCAGCTTGGATGAAAGTTACCTTCCCTGGAGTAAAGATGTGTTTGAAAGGAGTTCAGTCACAGAGGAAATCAAAGGAAAGAAACACAATGCTGATTCCATCATTTCATCTCTCTGCCAACAACTGGAACTAATTTCACAGAAGCAAGTCATCTCACACAAGGAGGTGCGTATCCTATCCTGTTATCACTTGTCTGTTAGTGTGAAGATCTTCATACATGCATAAAGGCATTTCTAAAAGATGTGGTGTCACAGGTGTGTACAGTAGATATAGTGAAATACGTACCGATTTGTTACTCAGCTTATTGAAAGGCCTCTAGATGTTTTTTGAGACAGATTTTACACTGGGTTTGTGAGTGTGTGGGCACGCACTGCCAAGACTTGCGCAGTAGGTGACTGCACCTACTGCATCAAAGTCCCAGTAGTGCATCTGTCTGCCAAACTGAAATCGGTCAACATTAATATTCATTTGTTTACTAGTATTGAGTAAACTGTAGTCTGATGTGTTTAAAAATCTGACTGAGGCTCTGATGACTAAGGTATAAACTTGCTTGTGTCACATACTAGCTCTGAACTTTATTTTTTTAAAGTACAAATGTAAGAATGCAGATTAATATCCTCAGTTAAATCAAATCAAATCAAATTGTGTTTGTGGCGTGAAATGCTTACTTACAAGCCCTTAACCAACAATATAGTTCAATAAATAGAGTTAAGAAAATATTTACTAAATAACATTTAAAAAAATTAAAAAGTAACACAATAAAATAACAATAACAAGGCTATATACCTGGGGTACAGGTACCGAGTTAATGTGCGGGGGTACAGGTTAGTCGAGTTAATTTGTACATGTAGGTATGGGTAAAGTGACTATACATAGATAGTAAACAGCGAGTAGCAGCACTGTGAAAAACAAAAGGGGGAGGATGTCAATATAAATAGTCCGGGTGGTCATTTGATTAATTGTTCAGCAGTCTTATGGCTTGGGGGTAAAAGCTGTTAAGGAGCCTTTTGGACCTAGACTTGGCGCTCCGGTTCCGCTTGCCATGCGATAGCAGAGAAAACAGTCTATGACTTGGGTCATAGTCTATTTTTTGGGCCTTCCTAGTATATAGGTCCTGGATGGCAGGAAGCTTGGCCCCAGTGATGTACTGGGCCGTACACACTACCCTCAGTAGAGCCTTACGGTCAGATGCCGAGCAGTTGCTATACCAGGCGGTGATGCAACCGGTCAGGATGCTCTCGATGGTGCAGCTGTATAACTTAGGATATGAGGACCCATGACAAATCTTTTCAGTCTCCTGAGGGAGAAAAGGCGTTGTCGTGCCCTCTTCACGACTGTCTTGGTGTCTTTGGACCATGATAGTTTGTAGGTGATAAGGACACCAAGGAACTTGAATCTCTCAACCCGCTCCACTACAGCCCCGTCGATGTGAATCGGGGGATGTTCAGCCCTCCTTTTCCTGTAGTCCACGATCAGCTCCTTTGTCTTGCTCACGTTGAGGGAGAGGTTGTTGTCCTGGCACCACACTGCCAGGTCTCTGACCTCCTCCCTATAGGCCCTTCTCATCGTTGGCGGTGATCAGGCCTACCACTGTCATCAGCAAACTTAATGATGCTGTTGGAGTCGTACTTGGCCATGCAGTCATGGGTGAACAAGGAGTACAGGAGGAGATTAAACACGCACCCCTGAGGGGCCCTCATGTTGAGGATCAGTGTGGCAGATGTGTTGTTGCCTACCCTTTCCACCTCGGGCGGCCTGTCAGAAAGTCCAGGATCCAGTTGCAGAGGGAGGTGTTTAGTCCCAGGTTCCTTAGCTTCTTGATAAGCTTTGTGAGCCCTATGGTGTTGAACGCTGAGCTGTAGTCAATGAACAGCATTCTCATATAAGTGTTCCTTTTGTCCAGGTGGGAAAGGGCAGTGTGGAGTGCGATTGAGATTGCATCATCTGTGGATGGGGTGGTATGCAAATTGGAGTGGGTCTAGGGTTTCTGGGATGATGGTGTTGATGTGAGCCATGACCAGCCTTTCAAAGCACTTCATGGCTACCGACATGAGTGCTACAGGGTAGTAGTCATTTAGCTTTGCTTTCTTGGGTACAGGGACTATGGTGGTCTGCTTGAAACATGTAGGTATTACAGACTCAGTCAGGGAGAGGTTGAAAATGTTAGTGAAGACACTTGCCATTTGGTCCGCGCATGCTCTGAGTGCACGTCCTGGTAATTCGTCTGGCCCAGCGGCCTTGTGAATGTTGACCTGTTTAAATGTCTTGCTCACATCAGCTACGGAGAGTGTGATCACACAGTCATCCTGAACAGCTGATGCTCACATGCATGCTTCAGTGTTGCTTGCCTTGAAGCAAGCATAAAAGGCATTTAGCCGATCCGGTAGGCTCGCGTCACTGGGCAGCTCGCGGCTGGGTTTCCCTTTGTAGTCCATAATAGTTTGCAAGCCCTGCCACATCCAACGAGCATCAGAGCCGGTGTAGTAGGATTCAATTTTAGTCCTGTATTGATGCTTTGCCCATTTGATGGTTTGTCTGAGGGCATACGGGGATTTCTTATAAGCGTCCGGATTAGTGTCCTGCTCTAGTGTCCCGCTCTAGCCTTTAGCTCAGGGTGGATGTTGCCTGTAATCCAGTCTGTGCTAGCAAAACAGTCCTGTAGCGTAGCATCCTCATCATCTGACCACTTCCGTACTGAGTGAGTCACTGGTACTTCCTAATTTGGTTTTTGCTTGTGAGCAGGAATCACAAGCAAAAACTATATTAGGAAGTAGCAGTGACTCTTACCAGACGTAGCTGTACTGTTCTGCCGATGCACGGAAAACCCACTCAACTGTATAGTATCCGTGTCGATGTTCAGCCCCGACTCAGTGAAACACAATATATTATAGTTTTAGGATATTCTCGAACGGAGCTCATCCAGTTTATTTTCCAGTGATTGCACGTCGGCTAATAGAATAGATGGTAGAGGTGGGTTACCCACTCGCTTACGAATTCTCACAAGGCACCCCGATCACTGCCCCCTGAACCTCCGTCTTTTCTTCATGCGAATGACAGGGATTTGGGCCTGGTCTCGGAGAAACAGTATATATTTCGTGTCGGACACATTAAAGAAAAATCTTTGTCCAGTTCAAGGTGAGTAATTGCTGTTCTGATATCCAGAAGCTAGTTTCGGTCATAAGAGACGGTAGCAGCAACATTGTGTAAAAAACACACAAAGTAGCACGTTGGTTAGGAGCCCGTAAAATGGCAGCCATCCCCTCCGGCGCCATTCTCATTGGCTAGTGTACTATACTATACTGTTCTATACACTATACTATACTCATCGGTTACTATACACATAACACTATGCTGTAAATCCCGTCTGGATTACTGCAACTCGCTGTTGGCTGGGCTCCCTGCCTGTGCCATTAAACCCCTACAACTCATCCAGAACGCCGCAGCCCATCTGGTGTTCAACCTTCCCAAGTTCTCTCACGTCACCCCGCTCCTCCGCTCTCTCCACTGGCTTCCAGTTGAAGCTCGCATCCGCTACAAGACCATGGTGATTGCCTACGGAGCTGTGAAGGGAACGGCACCTCCTTACCTTCAGGCTCTGATCAGGCCCTACACCCAAACAAGGGCACTGCGTTCATCCACCTCTGGCCTGCTGGCCCCCCTACCTCTGAGGAAGCACAGTTCCCACTCAGCCCAGTCAAAACTGTTCGCTGCTCTGGCACCCCAATGGTGGAACAAGCTCCCTCACGACGCCAGGACAGCGGAGTCAATCACCACCTTCCGGAGACACCTGAAACCCCACCTCTTTAAGGAATACCTAGGATAGGATAAAGTAATCCTTCTAACCCCCCCCCCCCCCTTAAAAGATTTAGATGCACTATTGTAAAGTGGTTGTTCCACTGGATATCATAAGGTGAATGCACCAATTTGTAAGTCGCTCTGGATAAGAGCGTCTGCTAAATGACTTAAATGTAATGTAAATGTAATGTAATGTAAATACAGAATGAATACAACAAATCATCTTAGAGTCAAGGTCTATAAAGTATGATTATAGACCCATATGGTTCTCCCTGTTAGCCCTTGACATGTCTCTCTCTATCCTCTTACAATACAACGCCCCTAACCTCAAATTACCCTGACACTGTGACTGTGATTAAAGTGAAAAGGTTGCCAAGGGCACGGCAGCTCAACTACTCCCTTGTATTAGGCCATGGCCTGTCATGCCTTGAGCTTCCTGTCACAGCTGGCTCTGTACAAAGAACTGTAATGAGGAGCATTATCAGTCCATTGTCCCTGGTCATAACCAAATTATCTGTTTTATTAGGATTCAACAATCCCATAACAATTGCTGCTCTCTTTGTTGGCTAGATAGCACGCAAAAAAAGGATATAGAGCAGAATGTCTTGATATCTGGAAGAGAAAGACGATTCATATTTTCATATCTGCAGTTTTGTGACTGTTCTGAGACTGGGTTTTCTCAACAATCTATCTTTGTGATAACTCCTCCAAATACAAAATTGTTCCCTTTCTAATCTTATTAATGTACTTTTTCTAATGTCTCCCTCAAGCAGGTCTTTCTCATGGAAATGTGACAACAGCATACAAAGCGACTGAAAAGCACAAAAGATACATGCTTGAAGGAGAAAATGAAGGCAATCTTGACAAAGAAGGGAAGGCAACAAACCTTATTACAAATCAGAAATCTCACAAATGGAAACAGCACACGCTAAAGACAAGTGGCATAAAATGCATACCAGTAGGCTCCAATTTCCGCACAGCATCAACAAACCTATTGCATTCTATAGCCTACACGTATACTATAGTCTTCAAAGAGTTTATAAGATAAAGATATACAGATGGAGATATATGTCTGTTGCAGTATGTAGTAAGCTATAGTGTTGTGGATGAATCAGCAGGATTAGTTCATACAACTCAGAACTACTGCTACTCTTATAGCTCATTATCACCCTTAAATCCACTAATGGATCAGATGGATTAGTTCATACAACAGTTCATACAACTCAGAACTACTGCTACTCTTATAGCTCATTATCACTCCACTATTTTCCTCTAAGTTATTCTCCTGAAGCTAGCCTTGTTGTGGTGTCATGGAATCGTTAAGTCAATATCAAAATGGAGTCAGAGGCAAACTTGATTTAGAACGGGGCTTGGAGTCTAGTCTGACATTTTAGAAAACATTTGGATGGTTTCCCAGGCCGACTGCACTCTACTTCAATTTACAAGACAGTCAGGAAATGGCAAGTCAGTGTTTGAGTGATGCAAGCAACAAGGCCTGAATAAATCCATGGCAAGCCATGAAGATAAAGCTTGTCCACTCCACATTTGAATGCTTCAACTCCCTTTCCCAAGTCTTTGGGAGCACATTGATGTGGTTCTATGGCCATTGGCCCCATTGCAAGCGGTGGATGAAAATATATTTTGTAAGAGAAAGCCTTTCAGCTAGGGCATGTGGGGGGATCTAATCATGGTTAGAGGAGGGATTCCGTATCCTTGAGTCATCCTGAACTTCAGCCTGAACCCAGGATAGGCTGAAAGGAATATGTTTCTCATCACAGGGACTTGGCCAAAAACTAATTACGTAGACTCTCTCTGTTCAAACACATCCTAAAGCAGACTCCCAGAGAGGCTCAGGTCATTGGCCACGTACTGTTTGTCCTTTGGCACGTCCTCTTTGGGAATACCTTCATAATGATACTTTAACATTTTTACAGAATCATACATTTCATGTTTACATAGACAATCTCAAAGTGCCACATAAAGCAAAAGGCACTTTTGGCACGTCCTCTCCAGGACGAAATCAGTACAGCCTAATGTCCCACTATATTCGTCAGGCTGAAACATGCACTCCCTCTCTATATTAGGCACAGCATTCTCATCTCTCCACTCACAAAAGCTACAGTGCTGTCATGTTTTCCCTAGAATGCATTTTGTTGTTGGTTTGGTCCAGTCAAAGGTCAGCTGCACAGATAACATTCAACAGAACACACAGCACATCCTGTCAGAATCAAAGGCCTCAGTGCTGTCAGTGCCTTCACCCGCTAACGCAATCATTTATAGACGTCCCTTCAAAATGGCTTTGCCAACAAACTAATGACTGACGAATGAACTTCAATGTTATTCTATATATTATATAGGCCCAATGATATAGATAGGAGAGGCAACACCATAAATCATTTATTCTGCAAGAGGGTACCGCTAGCAGCATCCTCTGAACAAAAGTCGACTGAGTTCCCAGAAGACCCGAGGCATGGTTACAACAATGTTCAATCAGTGCTAGAGATGAATCACTGAACCATGAGCAGAGATTCAGATTGTTTTGTGATAGATTACAGGCAGAAAGGCAAAGGCTACAGTCGTAGTGTTTCTGCTGTTGTAGAGATCATTAAGACATATAGGGACTCACAACAGAATCGGAATAACACTTCATACACACTCTGTTCTTTATTACAACATCTTATCTCAGATGTGGTTCCTTGAGGGGGCAGGATAAAGGCCAAAGAATACCGCTTGTCATTGTTGATGAAAAATAGAGTTAAAAAATAATGTTTTTACCGTTTAATCTATTGTGTTTGTATCTTCAGGAGATGACTAATGGAACACATTTCATATAACTACAGTATATGTGGGAATAGAATAACACTTTGAGAGAGAAACACAGGCATTAGTTTTGTTATATCTTGAGGAGGAAACAGGCATAAGAATTTTCCACGACAAAGCTTCAGTTTGAAAACCCTCTTCATTCAGAGTGAGATGGATTTATCTTCCTTGTGCAGGGACGGACTGGGAGAAAAAAAACGGCCCTGGACTTTGATCCAGACCTGCCCACCAGAACCGGTCCCCGTATACTCCACAACAGTCGCCCTGCTAATGCACGCATGTACACACACGACCAGCCCATAATACAGCCACCTAGCTGCATCAACCATTGATCACTATCGCAGTATTACTTTAAAAAGGCTGCAGAACACACACACAAACGCTGCACATTTTCATAAAACTTCTACAGAACACACACTGAACTTGTCACGATCAAACTACCTCACGTCACATGAAGCCTAGGGTGAAAAAGAGATGTTTTAATATCCATAATACTCACTGAAACACAGAACTGTCAAACTGCTGCTCAGGATCAGCTGACTGGCTTCACTCTGTCAAAGTACTGAACAGCAATATTACAGATAGGAAAAAGAGACAGAAATGTAAGAGTAAAATAATGGTAAGTAAACAAGTTATAGGAAATATGTCGCAACTACCCTTTTCTGTGGCAGAGTGGCTTCCACCTCCTCCAGCTCTGTGTCCTCATCCTGTTCTTTGATCTTCTTATTTGCAAACTGAACAAATGTGTCTGTAGCTGCCTTAATGGTGTCAGTCTCTTGACATGCCTTTCAGGGTTTCCTGTGTAGCCACAAACATTCGATGGGCAGACAGGATGCTCATCTCGCTTGCCTGCAGGTATTTGGACAGTGGTGACGTGTTCTCAAATATCCAAAGAAATATAGTATTGTCTCATACCGGAGAAGAACCTTGGTAAATCCTCTTGCCTTCACACGATCACATGTTGGCCTGTCCTTGTATGGCTGATAGTGTGAGGAGTACTTCAACATAGAGACCCTGGTCTGGTTTTCCAAAGGATCCAAAGACCTTCTTCAAAGCACTATCCTTTGCACACCAGCGTGTTTCTCAGATTGGAGATAGGCGTCTGTGTCGCGTGTCCTGGCTCTTCTTCTCCCACACATCCATCTTTTGGTAGGATTTACGGAGTAACACAGCAATGTCGTTAAGGAGAGCAAACAGTGACCCACTTGCTAAGACAATTTCAGTTGTGTCAGACAACCAGATTAAGGACATGTGCACAGCACCATACATGTACTTGATTGGGGGACTTTGAGGATAACAGAGTAGAGAAGCTCATATATTTGCCCTGCATATTGGATGCTCCATCCGTAGCATTGCCAATGCACTTGCTCATGTATAATTTTAGTTTATCCACGGCATCTGTCAACAACCAGACAAAGTACTGTCCAGTGGACGCCTCACACTTCACAACAGCCACAAGCCTCTCTTGTACGACGTCTGTCACATATCTCACAATGACAGAGTACTGGTCTTGAGAAGTTATGTCCTGAGTTGTGTCGATCTGGACAGAAAACATTCCAGCTTGCTCAATTTTACTTGACATGGTCCCTTGGATAATGGTCTGAATTGTGTGAATGACGGTGTTGACAGTATTTTTTGAGAGGAGTGTGATTAGAGAACCTCTGCCTCTTGCCCCAGACTGATGTAGGTTCTTGCTTTTCTCAAAGCATTCGGTGAGATGTTCTTTCAAGCAGACGTCATACATTCCCAGCAGTATTATCATCTCTAAGAAATGACTGTGATCGATACGGGTGTCCTCTGATGTATACGCAGCCTCAGACTGCATCCCCCTGTAACTAAGCCCCCTCTTGCCAATGACTTTCACTATGTCTACGACACGTTCCAGCACCTGCCTCCTCCTGCGTACCTGCTCTGTGTGGGCAGATACCTGACTGCCACTGAGCAGACTTTGAATGTCTGCTTTGGAGGACCTTAAAAAGTATGTCTCAGCACTACTTCTGTGCATGTTGCTCTTCTCATGCTGTTCTACCCTTTGGTGAACATGTTTCCAATCCGTCATTCCACTCATAAAAATACGGCTGTCAGTAGGATTTGCAAATGCCATACAAATTGAACAGTGTAACGCATAGCTTTCTTCATTGTATGACAGACATTTTCGATTGGTGCCGTCTTTAAAACAGAAAACCCTCTGTACCACAGAGTTTTTTGATTTCTGCATAGGGTGGAAACCAAAAAATGTTTTTAGGTCATCTGACTTGGGTCTATTGAAATAATCAAAACTTGGTCTGGCATCCTGGCCTTCCCTGAATCTCTCTTCCCCTGAAACTGGACTGGGCCTGTCATCAACCCCAAAGATCCTCTCTTCCAATAAAACTGGACTGTGTCTGTCATCAACAATACTCTCTTCCACTGAAACTGGACTGGGCCTGTCATCAACCCCAAAGATCCTCTCTTCCAATAAAACTGGACTGGGTCTGTCATCAACAATACTCTCTTCCACGGAAACTGGACTGGGCCTGTCATCAACATCAATGCTCACTTCCACTGAAACTGGACTGGACCTATCATCAACTTGGATATTCATAAAATAATATATAAATTAACTAATAAAAGCCCAATTTTGAAAAACTACAAAAACACAGCAGCAGCCTCAGTATTTCATATCAAGTGAATGAATGACAACACAACATGTTTTTTTTGTGTGGCTTTACTCGCCGTTCACACCGGAATGTTGGCATGATGATGAGTTTCAATGCATCGTCTAATAAGAGGTGAAGTGGCAGGAACTGTGGCGATGAGGATCATTGCTAGCAAATTATTGTAGCCACATTCACCCGCACAAAATATGAATTTGAGAAGGAAAGGACTTGATTGGTTTTACAATATGTATACTATTTGCAACCAATGTGTCACGGATCCCTCTGGAAATGTCATTACGCACACCTGGCCCCTATTCCCAGTGATTAGCAATTGTATAAGTGTGTCCTTTGTTCTCCAGTGTCCTGTCGATTATTGTTACAATGTCCGTTGGTTCGTGTGAGTACCTGTGCTGTGTGTTTTGACTTTCGTGCCACGTGTATTGTGCAGATGATTACGGGTCTCGTCCCGTGTGATAATCATTGTGCACATGTGTATTTATTTGAGGTACTTCTCGCTCTTTTGTTTGGGTTTCTACCCTGTGTTTTGTACACGTGTTTGTTTGGTCTTCGTCCCCGTGCCTGTACATGGCACGCTGTAATTTGGGGCTTAATAAAAAACCTTATTACACATTCCTGCGCCTGTCTCCCGAATCCCTTTATACCAGCGCGACAGAATAATCGACCATTAAGGGAGACAGCGGGAATGGCCCGTCTGACAACGCTGCGACTGGTCCGTCCGGCGCCGCTGCAACTCCGGCAGCTGCAACTGGGCCGTCCGACGTCGCCACAACGGGTCCGTCCGACTACGCAACTTCAGCAGCTGCAACTAGCCCGTCCGATGCTGCCACAACCGGTCCGTCCGACGCCACTGTAACTGGTCCGTCCGACGCCACTGTAACTGGTCCGTCCGACGACGACGCAACTTCGGCAGCTGCATCGGGTCCTGATCGACTCGCACTGCGTTCCTGTGATCATCCTCGGGGCCGGTGTCGTTACACTGCTGGTGCAGCTTGTCGGGGGGGGTACTGTCATGGATCCCTCCGGGAACTTTCATTACGCACACCTGGCCCCTATTCCCAGTGATTAGTAATTGCATAAGTGTGCCCTTTGTTTACCATTGTCCTGTTGATTATTGTTCCAATGTCCGGTGGTCGTGTGAGTACCTGTGCTATGTTGTTTTGGCTTTCGTGCCACGTGTATATATTGTGCAGATGATTACGGGTCTCGTCCCGTGTGATAATCATTGTTCGATTGTGTATTTATTCGAGGTACTACTCGCTCTTTTGTTTGGGTTTCTACCCTGTGTTTTGTACACCTGTTTGTTTGGTCTTCGTCCCCGTGTCTGTACATGGCATGCTGTCATTTGGGGCTTAATAAAAAAACGTATTACGCATTCCTGCGCCTGTCTCCCGACCCTTTATAGCAGCGCGACAGAGTGGCTGTATAGACATGAAATAAAATTTGCTAATTAACGTTTGCATATGTCTAATGCAATTTAGCATTTAGAAAGACAAGGCAAAAGCAAGCAGAATCCAACGAAAATGCTTATTTAGCTAAGTACAACAGTAAACATACGACAGTAAATCACTGATTCTCTAGTGATTGCCATTTCCCAAAAAATCCAGGTGTTGTTACACGTGGTCTGCCACTGCGTGGATGATCTTTCTTTTGGTGTTTTTCAGAGTCAGTAGAAAGGCCTCTTAGGCCTCTTTAGTGTCCTAAGTTTTCATAACTGTGACCTTAATTGCCTGCCGTCTGTAAGCTGTTAGTGTCTTAACGACTGTTCCACAGGTGCATGTTCCTTAATTGTTTATGGTTCATTGAACAAGCATGGGAAACAGTGTTTAAACCATTTACAATGAAGATCTGTGAAGTTATTAGAATTTTTAGGAATTATCTTTAAATGACAGGGTCCTGAAAAAGGGACGTTTCTTTTTTTGCTGTGTTTAGTGCTACTACTACCAAATAAGTCGGTTAGTTTTTTACATTTACTTGCATTTGAGTGAAGACTTTTGACTCTTTTGTCTCTTGACTTTTCAGCCCCACCCTTACGTTTTTTTTACTCTGCTTTTCCATTTTCTATTGTAGCTAGTTTTCGAGCTGTTTCTGTCAATGTGTTTGTGAGTGTGAGCGAGACAAAGGGGGCGGGGCTAAGGGTTGCATAGATGTTCGTTTGGAATAGACCAACGGGCCTGGGGGAAAGGGGGGGTTGGCCCGTGTCGCTCAACCTTCTGCCAACTTTTTTATTAGTAGTAAAAAATGTATAAGGCAGGCGGCCCACCGGCCCAGAGGGTGACCAGCCCACCGGGAGTTCTCCCGGTGCTCCCGATGGCCAGTCCGCTATTTTCCTTGTTTGATGGCATGAATCATCTGAAGTGTAATTTGGGCTCTTCATGAGAAAGAGTAATGTGTGTCCACATGAAAATGGAGTTTCCTATCCTGAGCCGATCCAGATGTGTTTGTGTTTAGTCATTTAATGATATGCGCATGAGTGCATCAACCCCTGCCTAAAAAAGAGTTTCAATAACAAACCAATTAAATATCGATCAGAACTGATTATCCAGTTAACAGGATTCGCCTGAGAGCCTGAGAGAGTTGACAGATGATGTGATCCAATCGGCATGCGGACTCAGCCTCCTACAGTGAAATGTGTATAAATCTGTATTGCTCAAGCCCGGGAATTATCAGCAATTAGACTCAGCCTCTCATGAATATGGATTTGCGCTGGTGGGAAATGATTTATTCAAATTAGTGTTTATCTCTGTGTGCGCAGAGCCATGGACCTTCTCCGGCTGGCTTTTTCACTTGTCAGAAATGAACTATCTCACCTTTTAATGCCGCAACTGCTGGGAGTTTGGAAAGATGAACATCGTGCAGCAATCAACATTTCATTTATTTTTCAGCCCAAGAAACAGATGTAATGGATTGGGGGAGAGCTCGATCTCCACAGAAAAATACATTTTCTTCTCAAAGTAGAAGAAACACTACAGAAGACTAATTCACAACATTTTATCCATAGAACTGTCCTTAGTAGGAAGGATTGTTGACATATATTTGACATGTCTATCTAAAAGCATAATTGAGAAATCATTAATCAAAGTTGGTATATTTATGACATTACCCAGGCCTCCTTTAAGACTCCATAATGTTTCATCTGTAGATTCTACAAAGCAAAACTTGGTATCATATGAAGCTTTACATTAATATATGAATATGGAAAATTTTGTAGAATAATTTCTAAATGATGCTTTTAGATATAAATATAAATATATTATTATATAAATATATTTCAACAATCCTTCCTCCAAAGGACCATTCTATGGATAAAAAAAAACAAAAACATGGTCTATTTTTGTTCCGTGTGGATTCACTCAGAAAACTTCTCTGAAAAGAATGTATTCACCACCTCAGTCTATAACTCCAACCATGCATATACCTTATTAATAGAGCAGTTCAATGACTCATCACAGTAAATGTTAGCAGTCTCTAACAACAACACTCAGTATCATTTACCCTACAATCGTCCACTTCTACATAACCTTGGTTGTCACAGAATGTAATATTATGTCAAGAGGATCGGCCTTGACAGACTGTTTGGCATTATCAAGAATAATGGGAAGTGGTCTCTGATTCCATTAAAAACCAGGGGATTCTGGGAATATTTTCAATCATTCTAGCTATTTCTCTCCAAATCTAAATAGCATCCCTGCTTCATATGGCCTTTGAAGGCAAAAGAGACCACGTTAAATAAGTTGTTAGAGTTCTTATGGAATCCAAAACACAGATGATGATGATGATGGTCCTCTTACTGTCAAAGGTCATGGCAACTCCCCCCTCCAATGTCTCTATTCCCCTCATCTAGTCTTCTAGACATGTCATCTCCAACAATGTGAGTGGTACATTTTGCATGTCATACATGGACCGGTTGTACATTTCAGGCCCTGCTCTCAATTGCACCCCCTGCTCAGTCAACTCTGCCTGTCAAAATGGAACCTGCCTTTATTACAAGTCGATGCATTCTCTACATTGAATTCTATTCAGTCTAGTTGTCTTATACAGTTGCTGTATAACACAACTGTCTGTATTTGCTTCTTTGCACACTAGAGTCTTTTGACGTCTGATGATGGAATAGAATGCTAATCACATCACTTTAAAGGTAGGTCTAAATCCTAATAGCCTCTGTATGATACAGTTCATAATTCACTAGTCTCACCGTGATATCGCCATGTCTTATGTGACCATGTAGATTCAAAGTAGTCGAGGAAACGTGTGGGTAGTGAATCTTCTCTTTTGTTCCCTGAACACCACACAGTGTGTTTCAATTAGCTGCAATGTGATGTGAAGTACACGTCAGCTGACGGTTTAAAGGTTGTTTGTAACATTTCAGTCTGTGGAGATCATAACAGGTTACCGTTACAGGAACGTGACTGTAGTCAAACGGACAAGCTTCACGGAGTCCTCTAAAATATGTGCTTGATACAGATGTATAATCATATCTTCCATCACCACTGCAAGACTACAGTCTCAACTGAAGAGATTTCATTACAATCTCTTGTCTGGTAGCCACTTTAATGTTCTATGCAATTTGGCATGTAATGAAAATCGATTGCTGTGATGAGGATCCTTTTGTTCTATGTGGATGGCTATGGTGAATTACTGTTTAATTTTCTAGGAGAGTGTCTGCTACAAATAATACAGTATATCAGCAAAAAGCCTTACCCCACTGGGCACAGACGTCAATTCAACATCTATTCCACGTTGGTTCAACGTAATTTCATTGAAATTACCTGGAAAAAACGTTGCTTCAACCAGTGTGTGCCCAGTGGGACTAGTTATATTTACATATCTACCTCAATTACCTCGTACCCCTGCACATCGACTCGGTACTGGAACCCCGTGTGTATAGCCAAGTTATCGTTACTCATTGTGTATCTTCTATTACCCTACTATTACTTTTGTTCTATTTTTCTATTATTTCTCTATTTTCTTTCTCTCTGTATTGCCCTACCCTGGAGGCTCTCACTGGACTAGAGGTTTTTGAGACACCAAGGCTGTGTTTCTCTTGAAACTATGGTGTACACTTTGGTCATGTCGAAAGCATGAAAAGAGAGATTGCTATGGTGAAGCTTACCCTGCCGCCAAAGCCAAATTGCGTGTGTGCATACGCACGCCAGTATCCACTCGCAGAACCACAGCAGTAGTGATGACAGTCTGTGTGTCTAAGCAGTTTCACAGTAAGAGCAGCCAACCACACTGCTGACGCTAGTCCATGAAGAAGGAGATGACAAGTGAAACGATAGACTTCCTGATGGAAGTTTCAACATCACTGTTACTTTATATTTTCAGTGTGAGGCTTTGCATCTACACAATCTAAGTTACATAACAAAACAATCCCCATCAAAATCTGTCAGTTTAAGCTAGAGATATCAGCTTTTTTTGCATTTGATGCATCTCAATCCACCGCATCTGCGGTGAAAGGTGGCAGAGCTAGAGCGATGTTAGTAAAACCATGAGACATCCCATCTGCGGTGAAAGGTGGCAGAGCTAGAGCGATGTTAGTAAGACCATGAGACATCCCATCTGCGGTGAAAGGTGGCAGAGCTAGAGCGATGTTAGTAAGACCATGAGACATCCCATCTGCGGTGAAAGGTGGCAGAGCTAGAGCGATGTTAGTAAGACCATGAGACATCCCAAAAATCGGTCTTCTCACAAAAACATCTATAGCATCCAAACAGTTTGACCTACTATTAAGGGGAGACTATCACAAACACGATGGTGTTCTCCGTTTCACTCTACGACCCCCATAAGTGTAACGGTACTTGTCTGAAGGTAGCCAATTAAAAAAAATAAAAAATGAATGGAAGTATGAAGGTATTTTTGTGCCTACCCAAAAAAAGGAGTTAAGACTAGAGTCTTAGACTATAAAGAAATAAAGAATTTGACAGCCAAATTGCAGTAAAAAGCTGCCTTGGCCTTTACAATCTCACTTTCTCAGATTTATCAAGGTCAGTTGCTTATTCAGTTTCTACCTTCTCCCTCCACAACCTAGTCTCAGGGCAGTTCGGAAGATTTGGTACGTAAATCTGTTCCCCTCCATTTAGGTTGGTACATTACTTTATGTTAGGTTACATTATGAATGGAAAAGTGGTCACACAATATCATATGAATTAGAGGGGGTAAGTTATAATACGGTCATACAATAACATATGAATTGGATGATGTAACTTATCATTAGTATTACCGGCGTATAGTAATATACGTCCTTTTCTGAGACAAGGTTGCTTGTTGTGTCAACAACGAAGGAGAAAAGAGAACTAACAACAAGGACAATTTACGTAAAAGGTTAGGTGAATTGGGTTAAGATTAGAATAAAGGTTAGGGGAAGGCGTAGCTAAAAAGCTACAGTTGTCGACAACACGACTTGAACACGCACATTTTGGATTGCTAGATGATTATGGTATATGCCCACCCATCCTCCTTCCTATAGTTTCTGTCTTAAAGTAGAAGTTCACTTTATTGAGTAAAATAGTATTTTACCTGATTATGTATTTTTGCTGAAGGTAATTATGCCGCGTTCACGTGCTAGTTGGAACTAGGAAACTCTGAAATGTACAATTTGGTTGTAGTTATTCACGTGCCGTGTTCAACCAGTTAGCAAGTCAGACATTTCTCAGTTTCCTAGTTCTGACTAGCACGTTGTCACGTCTGTCGTAGGAAGAAGAGGACCAAAGTGCAGCGTGTGTGTCGTTCCACATTTTATTTATACTGTGAAACTATGCAATACATAAATACACTGAATGAAAAAAAAATTAAAAAACGTGACGCAGAGATGAACACATACACAACTCAAAATTAATCACCCACAAAACCCAGGTGGAAAAACCCCTACTTAAGTATAATCTCCAATTAGAGACAATGAGGACCAGCTGCCTCTAATTGGAGATCATCCCAAACAAAACCCCAACATAGAAATACAAAACTAGAACCTAAACATAGAAATAGAAAACAGAGAAGAAAAAAAACCCTGTCACGCCCTGACCTACTCTACCATAGAAAATAACATCTTTCTATGGTCAGGACGTGACACACGTGAATGGTTTTAAATTTTTTACATTTAACTAGGCAAGTCAGTTAAGAACAAATTCATATTTTCAACGACAGCCTAGGAACAGTGGGTTAACTGCCTTGTTCAGGGGCAGAACGACAGATTTTAACCTTGTCAGCTCTGGGATTCTATCTTGCAACCTTCGGTTACTAGTCCAACGCTCTAACCACTAGGCTACCTGCCGCCCCATAGGATTATACCATTACCCAAGTGGAGACTGTTTAATATGGAATTAAACAGTCTCCACTTGGGTCATGGTATAATCCAAGGTGTGGCTATGGGGGAGGTTCCAATAACGTGGTGTTTGTGACATCTCATATACTAGTATACGACTGGGAAATGTCCACTTGAACGCCCCTTCAACTGTTAGTTACTAGTGGGAAACTCGTCTATAATCCCTGTGCTCCCAGTTTCCTACTTCCACCTCTGACCTCTGTAATTTGTCAGTAAAAAAGACAACAACAATGGCGGCCTCTTCAGCAGCTGTTGATAATGGTAAGATCAATATACAAATTGATGATACAAATGTATTCTGTTCATCTTCCATTTGGTTTAGAAAGTGAAAGCAGCTTTTTGTGGGGAAAAAAAGCTAAACAATCACACGTCTTCTAATGACCTCAATGTTTGATGGTGTTTCCCAGTCCATTAGGCGAATGCACTAACTCGTATTTACGACTTCACAACTGCAAATGAAGGTTCTTAAATGGTTCTTCCTCAGATCTTAAGGTTCCTTGGAGAACTCTTGCCCGATAAAGCACCTTTGAGTTAAGTTTGGGGTTCTTGGATGTGGCATCTGTGGTTCTTCAGAATTATTAAAGGTTATTGAAATGCTGGAAGCCTGCAGATGTGTCCCTTTATTAGCACACAGCAAATTGGTCAGTGTTAACTAGAGTTGATATTTCAGTGTAACATTTGTAGTGTTGATTCAAGAGTTAAATTAACACTATAAAGAGATAAACTAACACTCAGTGGTTTAAAAGAACCACAGTGTTGGTGTTCATAACCACAGTTGACCCAAAACTATGCCCATTATTATCATATTTCCCAGCATGCTTTATTGCAGGTAGATTTTTTAAATAGTTTCTTTCAATATCTACAGTATGTTTTTGCATGTACATTGATTGATTAAATAATCTTATGCTACTCAAATATCAATAACGTAGCATTTTCTAAACTATTCCAATCTGTTACTTGGACTTATTGTACCCGTGACTGAAATGGTTGTTCCAGTTTAGACGTTTAGCTTAGTCTTCCCAACCCTGGCTGTCATTCTGAAACAAGTTGCAGTTGAATAAAATGTCAAATGTTGAATATCCCCACTCTAGTTGGATTCCAAAAGGAATTACACATCACATTGCAAATCAGCATAATGTGATTTACAAGCCTGATGTGGTTTGTAAAACATGAGTTTCAGGTCACTGTATTAGGGTAAAACTAGGCCCTCAACAGAATATCTTAAGAAATTGTATTGTTTTAAAAAGTACAATTTTTATCACAACATATTCACCTTAGGTCTCATTTGGTTATTAAGGCCACAAGACTGAAAATTAATGAACGCCAAAAGCACATCTTAGTCACTAGCAAACACAGTCATGGGTGATACTAGTAACTCTAGAATTCACTCAAAAGGCACTCTGGGAAATATGGAAATAAGGCTTAAAACCCTACATAAGGGCTATTCAATTCCTGTTTTGGAGGGCTAAAACATTTCTGGTTTTGGATTTTGTTATGATTTTTTAAAGAACCATCCCATCTATTGTTCTTCAGAGGCCATAAAGTGGTTATCTTATGGCATTGCCCTCAAGAAAGCTTATTTGGTTACAATTTGCTCTTTCATTTTAAAAGAAGGGTAATTACCACCTTTCCACTTGGTTATGAATGCAGCATGAATACTTATGTCTAGACAGATATTTAGTAACTTTTACCAGTATTGGAATTGCTTATGGCGAGGCTGGTCAGAGCCTGGTAGACCCTACCTACACCTGTGCCAAGTAGGCTAAAATACTGTATATTGGCAGGAACGCCTGTTTAGGCAGAATCCTTTTTATTTTGGACTCTGTGTTTTTTGATGGTATTGTCAGTCTTTTTGAAAATGTTCCTAAATATTTCTGCCAACGTTCATTTATGAACCTAGTTTTGCATCATAACTAGATTTAATCAGTCTGCAGCTTTTCAATGAAGGATAGTAGAAGGGGCTAGAAATGTAGACACTGGTGTCGCCTACAGTAGGAATGTTCGTTGTATTGCTGTGATTATTGCGGCTGTCCAGTACCCAATTCCTCTCTTCCCTTGGTCACTTCCACACTTCAGACTCTTGCAGCTCGGTAAAAATAATCTGGAGGAGAGACGAGATGCTACATAGGTTATTGCTTTCCGGTATCCTTGGGATGTCCATAGCCTAAACCCTAACCTCAACTGTTACCTTAATTTAACCCTTTTGAATTTGAATTTCAATATAGTGACGTCAGAGTGTGGACATCCGAAGGATCCCATTTAGATCCTTGCTTGATAGTCACTGAACGCCCGCGCTATACAACCAGTGTTTGATAGAGTGCCATTCAAAAGAACGCAGTTGTGAATTCATTATAATGTGCCTGTCTAAACTCGTATACCTTACCTTATTGAGACAAAACGGAGTTCATTTTGTATTACTAGAATGGATATGGAATGTTCATGAAGAGCGCGCAAAGAAGTCGCGTTGATTGATTCATCCGATCTTGAACGTGAGTAACAGCAATATAATTTGGCCACTCGTTATTACCAGCATGTGTAGGCAGCATTTGACCGTTTTTTGTTGTTGTTGCCCGATATGCAAATCAAACAAAGTTTGTGGTCTAACTGTGGCATAATAATGAGAGCATTCTCTCGTAGAGTACTTCTATTCCACCTAGAAATATTTACCCTATTCAGGGGTTGTACTATATATAGCCTTCACTCCAACTTGTGATGACTTTTATGAATAAAATAAATAATGGAACCGGCAATGTACTTGTTTCTGATAACCAACTTCAACATTTTGCCGCAAATTAAGTTTTGGAAATTAGCCTATCCTGAATAAATTTCAATGCCCATGCCAATATTTTAGCGACAGTGACCATTTTTGTGAGTTGTCAACATTTTAATGTTCTCATCTTGGAATCAAACTAGAGTTTCAACACACAAAGAGCAGCCAGTTAGTTTAATGCTTTGTGGATATGTACTCCTATAATAGATTGCATTAGAAGCCCTATAAAGACAAACTGCTGCCCTCAGGTTGAACTTAAAGTGTACCCATTAATTGAAGATTACATCCACTAACACATTATATCTAACACACTATTGGGGCCAAATTGAATGCCAAATTGCATTTCCACCTGCCACTGAGCATAAACTGGTGTAATCAACGTTGTTTCCACTTCACTTCAACCCCAAAACTAAATGTGATCGAGGTGGAAAACTGGTTGGATTTGCAAAAAGTCATCAATGTAAGGGAATTTCGTCTTTTTTTTCACTCAACTTTGAACCTAAATCCAATGACATGGTGAAATGTTTTGTTGATTTCACGTTGAATTCACATTAGTTTGCAACTCAACAAAATGTAAATCAAAACTAAATATATTATAGAGGTGCTTGCTCAGATAGGAGCCGTGTCAGAAAGCTCTTCTTCCGAGGCAGACTTATTTTTCCTCAGTGAACAGCTGTAGAATATCTCTGTGTCATTCCTGGGGGTTGAATCCTCTTCTAGTCCACCAGAGACTAAACCACAAAAGGCTATTCCATGAGGTGGAATTAACAAATGAATTTCTCGGCACATCAGATATGTCGTTTTTTTCTCTCTCACAATTTAATTGTTTCATTACTTTATATCTGACTACACACACACACACACACACACACACACACACACACACACACACACACACACACACACACACACACACACACACACACACACACACCTGTCAGGTAGGATGGCAATGCCATATTGCATGAATCATCCACCGGTATCCAGAGGTGTTTGATGTCTGAATCAGTGGTACAATCTGTCATCTGCCAGATGTCAGAGTGCCCACTGTTTCCTTCTGACGTTTTCTCCACTTCCTCTCCCCCTCCTGTCTGAGAGCTGTGGTAGGCTATTGCTCAGTGCTCTGACATGAGGCCATGGTAGGTAGACAGATGACCTTTGGATAAACCTGTCTCCGTGGACTCATGTTGACTTACGCTTAAAGTGCCTTTGAGCAAGCGGTGGGTCGGCGTTAGGGAGAGGTGGGTGGTTGAGGTTGGAGGACCTCGTCTTAACTCGGTCTCCCCAGTTTCTGCTTTTCCAAGTTTGTGCCCTACCCTGGAGGCTGACTCACTGGAGGTTTCTGGTCACCCATAGGCTGAGCAAAGGTCTGTAGCTTTTGAGACGCCAAGGCTGTGTTTCTCTTGGCACTATGTTGTACACTTTCATCATGTTGAAAGCATGAAAAGAGAGATTGCTATGGGGAAGCTTACCCTACCCTGCCGCCAAGGCCAATTTGTGGGAAAAAAATACTTAGTCATTTTAGGAATAGCTTTTGTGTGTGCGTGCGTGCATGCACAACCCATGATCCACGCTCAGAACCACAACAGTGGTGATGACAGTCTGTGTGTCTAAGCAGTTTCACAGCAAGAGCAGCCAACCACACTGCTGACACTAGTCCAGGGAGAAGGAGATGACAGGTGAAATGATCGATAGACTTCCTGATGGACGCTTCAACATCACTGTTACTTTATATCTTCAGTGTGACGCTTTGCCTCTAAACAGTGCCAGCGTCATAGAGTGCTGTAGTACAGTAGACCTCCTTGGAGAGCTTCTGCTCTTTACTATCCATATACTGTAGCTACATCCTCGGATTGATGGGCTCAGTGGAGGAGTAGGCATATTAGCCTGACACCTTGACTTGTTTTTGAGTCATGAAGATCGTTATCTGTTGTTTTATGGGTAACGCTAACACAAGCCCCACCCCTTCCTCCATGGCAGCTATTGATTGACTTGATCGATGCGCAGTTAGTGATCAGGCAGAGAGACTCTATTCCCCAAGGGCTACTCACATTTAATAGGCTGTGCTGACATCATTTATCTTCTGTGGGCCATAACGAAGATTTAGTGCCTTTGCTATCTGCTGTTTCAGGCCATTCACTGTACATCTAACCACAGGATTCCATGATATGCCCCCCCATCAAATACATTACTTTGAATAGATAGATACAGAGACATATATCTACATTTATGGCTCTAGATACTTGTAATCTATTTTACAGTGGTTTGTCTGTTGCCATGTTATGCTTTTCCCCCATTCAGTCATAGTTCCACAGCTTCTGTATTCCTCCTATTCCCCATTGGTCCATTGCCCCCTGTCCTCTTTCCCCCTCACTGAAAATGCATCCGTTAAACAGTAGGAGGAACCTTTCAACATAACCCTGGTTGTTATGAAGTTTTAATGACATTAAAGCACCGTGCAAAGGTCCCACACTTCAATAGAAACATACAGATCTTAGCTCAAAACCACAGCTTGGTGCCAGATGTCTCAGCACTGGACTGCAATGACCTGCTGTCCTGAACTTGTCAAGACCTCACCAGTGAAAACTGTGTCTTCTGGGAATGACTCTTACAACACTAGGCTAATTATCGTTATCTCTCAAGTGATAGCACATTGACATACAATATGGGTCTTATAGACTCCTTTCAAGCCCCCATTTTCCCAAACTAGCGGTCGCGACCCCATGTGGGGTCACCTGATTTGAAAATGAGGTCACGAGAGAAACTCTGAAATAAAAAATTGCGCTTGGTTCATAGAATCGGGGTGGTTACGCCAGTTTGGGAACCCTTGTGCTAATGTAATAGTTGCTGCCGGTAAGAGTCTTTAGTTGCATATATATTCAACCCGTGTCAATGGGGTTGCGAGTTCATTAACTTACAGACACAACCCTCCAATAAATGTCAGAAGTTAAAATATTGAGGGAAAGATTTTTGTGGTTACATGTTCATTCTATTTTCAGAAATGAGAGAAAATAGCCTGATGTTGATATATTTCAGTAGTGAATCACTCTCTTTCTCTGTAACAAAAATAATGGTGGAAAAAGGAAACCTAATCTGACCCAATGAGGTAAATTAATCAGATTTACAGATCTCTGTGTTCTTCTAAGAACACATTTTGGTTCCCCTGCCAACATCTAACCGGACTTACTCTGGGCCAGACCTAAGGCTATGTCCCTGACAACATCTAATTGGACTTACTCTGGGCCAGGCCTAAGGCTATGTTCTCTACCTGGATGCACTTATTCTCAATGGAGGGTGATGAACAATGTGCTGTTATTCCAAAGCGTTCCAGTCCTTTTTACCACAAAGCCTAGTTTTTACTTATTGTTTTGCACAATATAAATCACAAATATCCCCTACCAGAAGGGGATTCCTCTCTTATCGCACTCTTTTGCAATGGTTCAGTGTTTTTGTGCCATCTCTTTCCCAATCCCAGAGAAGAAGCTTCTCTGCACTACGACCGGTAGCCCCTCACAGAGTGTTCTGAACGAGACATTCCTCTGGAAGTGGTAAACATGTAGACAGGATTAGTTCACTTTCTTACTCTCCTCTTTAACTGCTTTGCCAAGTCTCTGGAACGACGAGTATTAAGAGCGAGATGGACTGCACAACAAAGTCAGGCAAGAGTTGTCTATAGTCAGTCAATGTGAGAGGAAGGAGAAATGTTGAAGGGGTAGAGAGGATAATACTTTTTAATGTCATATTTTATCTGAAATAATGGCATGATTGATAAAGAGAACACACTCTCTGAGGAGAGAGAGGATAATACTTTTTAATGTCATATTTTATCTGAAATAATGGCATGATTGATAAAGAGAACACACTCTCTGTAGTATTTTATTTCCTTCTCCTTTTCTGTAGTCAATCCTGCCCAAAGCAGATCTTTGTGAAGGCTGTAAATACCAGGGGTGTAGTGCTGCCAAAGCGCGGAGGAGTGGCGCTCCCTCACTTTTTTTCAATTTAAGAATACACAGTGCTGGTAAAACTATTTCTGGAAAATGTATTCGGATAAATTCTAAATAAATTATATTTAATTACCACAAAAATTCCATGAAAAATGATAGAATCACAAACCAAATAACTATGTATAGTAGCCTAGAGGTAAATGGTGGTTTCTTCCCTGTCTTCTCTCTGATGGTGGCGAGAATGATGAACAACTATAGACTACATGTGTGCAATGCGGAGGCCCGTCGGAGTCTTGACCACTTTGGCCAATCAGATCATTACAAAAAATCCAAATTCACTGTGTGTCTGCCTTGACGTTCATAAAACTCCATGGACCCGTCTTGCGCAGTGGAACCCAGAATGATATGTGACCACTTGGTTACACCGTTCTGCCAAGGACACTCCAACCAGAGTGGCCACCGCATAGCCCAAGGAGCCTGACTCTCTGGAAGTTGCTGTAGCCCTGCTTGGGATATTTAGCCTACATTGGCTATAGGTTGAGACGCAGGGCCATTCTAGCTTGGTATGGGTGGGCAATTGGAAATGTGAATTGGGCCAAGTTGGAGGCAATAATGCATGTAGGTTATAGTTTATTGAGATGCATGAATACACCACACCAAAAGCTTGATTTTATGGCTGTTTTAAAACAAATTTCCTGCAATTATTTATGTTCATTGCTTGTTCAATTGATTTGATAGAATGTTTCATCTATGCAAATAAATGATATGAATTGATAGTTCACCTCTCTGCTTTCTTTTGTACAGTATATTGTAACCATGTGTTCAAGCTAATGTAACACATGGGATATGAACCTAGGTCTCCCACAGGAGCAACCAATGTCTTAGACCAATAGGAAATTCCCAGTTGGGCTGAGGGCAGACACTGGTTTTGAAGTTCGCAGGCAGGGTTACCTGGTTGCGTGACAATGACCGCCTCATGTCCGCAAAACTAATCAAATCAAAGTTTATTTATAATACACAATACAATTATTTAAGCTACACAATACAATGAAATGCCTAGTCACAATAAAGTTATCCTTGCAAACAGTGAAAAGGAGGGCCGAGCACAGAGTAGGTTGAGTGCTTCCTAGTTCCTTGGTGTCCAAATCACCAACAAACTATCATGGTCCAAACACACCAAGATAGTCATGAAGAGGGCACGACAACGCCTATTCCCCCGCAGGAGACTGAAAAGATTTGGTATGGGTCCGCATATCCTCAAAAAGTTATACAGCTGCACCATCGAGAGCATCCTGAATGGTTGCATCACCATCTGTTATGGCAACTGTTCCATATCGGACCGCAAGGCGCAACAGAGGGCAGTGTGTATGGCCCAGTACATCACTGGGGCCAAGCTTCCCACCATCCAGGACCTCTATACCAGGCAGTGTCAGAGGAAGGCCCTAAAAATGACCAAAGCTAACCTAGTCAAAGACTGTTCTCTCTGCTACCGCACGGCAAGTGGTACCGGAGCGCCAAGTCTAGGTCCAAAAAGGCTTCTTAACAGCTTCTACCCCCAAGTCATAATACTGCTGAACAGCTAATCAAATGGCTACCCAGACTATTTGCATTGACCTCCCCACCTCCTTTTTTACATTGCTGCTACTTGCTGTTTATTATCTGTGCGTACCCCTACCTACATGTACATATTACCTAAATTATCTCAACTAACCTGTACCCCCGCACATTGACTCGGTACTGGTACCCCCTGTATGTAGCATAGTTATTGTTATTTTATTGTTGGTCTTTTATTTTTTAACTTTAGTTTATTTAGTAAAAAATTTCTTAACTTCATTTTCTTAACTACTTTGTTGGTTAAGGGCTTGTAAGTAAGCATTTGATTTGATAAAATGTGACGTTACATCACATAAAGGATTAATTAGCATTTTACATAAGATAACAAAATATGATAGCATAGTAGGCCTATAACGCTACTGTTACACCAAAAACACCTAATTTCTGATGAGATTTTAGGATGGTTAGCCGATATACAGTTCATTCGGAAAGTATTCAGACCCCTTGGCTTTTTCCACATTTTGTTACATTACAGCCTTATTCTAAAATGTATTAAATTGTTAATTTCAGTCATTAATCTACACACAATATCACATAATGACAATGCCAAAAAAGGTTTTTAGAAATGTGAGCAAAGTTATAAAAAAAACTGATATCACATTTACCCAATTATTCAGACCCTTTACTCAGTACTTCGTTCAAGCACCATGGCAGCGATTACAGCCTTGAGTGTTCTTGGGAATGACACTGCAAACTTGGCACTAGAGGTCGACTGATTAATCGGAATGGCCAATTAATTAGGGATGATTTAAAGTTTTCAGAACAATCGGAAATCGGTATTTATGGACACCAATATGCCGATTTTTTAAAATTTTTTATTTATTTATTTATTTAAATATATTTTTTTACACCTTTATTTAACTAGGCAAATCAGTTAAGAACACATTCTTATTTTCAATGATGGCCTAGGAACGGTGGGTTAACTGCCTTGTTCAGGGGCAGAACGACAGATTTTTACCTTGTCAGCTCGGGGATTCAATCTTGCAACCTTACGGTTAACTAGTCCAACACTCTAACCCCCTGCTTTACATTGCACTCCACAAGGAGCCTGCCTGTTACGCGAATGCAGTAAGAAGCCAAGGTAAGTTGCTAGCAAGTATTAAGCTTACCTTATAAAAAACAATCAATCAATAAATCATAATTACTAGTTAACTACACATGGTTGATGATATTACTAGTTTATCTAGCCTGTCCTGCGTTGCATATAATCGATTTGGTGCGCATTCGCAAAAAAGGACTGTAGTTGCTCCAACGTGTACCTAACCATAAGCATCAATGTCTTTCTTAAAATCAATACACAAGTATATATTTTTAAACCTGCATATTTAGTTAATATTGCCTGCTAACATGAATTTCTTTTAACTAGGGAAAATGTGTTACCTCTTGCAACAGAGTCAGGGTATATGCAGCAGTTTGGGCCGCCTGGCTCGTTGCGAACTGTGTGAAGACTATTTCTTCCTAACAAAGACAGCCGACTTCGCCAAACGGGGGAGGATTTAACAAAAGCGCATTTGCAAAAAAAGCACAATCGTTGCACGACTGTACCTAACCATAAACATCAATGCCTTTCTTAAAATCAATACACAGAAGTATGGAATTTTTAAACCTGCATATTTAGCTAAAAGAAATCCAGGTTAGCAGGCAATATTAACCAGGTGAAATTGTGTCACTTCTCTTGCATTCATTGCACGCAGAGTCAGGGTATATGCAACAGTTTGGGCCGCCTGGCTCGTTGCGAACTAATTTGCCAGAATTTACGTAATTATGACATAACATTGAAGGTTGTGCAATGTAACAGGAATATTTAGACTTAGGGATGCCACCCGTTAGATAAAATACGGAACGGTTCCGTATTTCACTGAAAGAATAAACGTTTTCTTTTCGAGATGATAATTTCCGGATTCAACCATATTAATGACCTAAGGCTCTTATTTCTGTGTGTTTATTATATTATAATTAAGTCTATGATTTGATATTTGATAGAGCAGTCTGACTGAGCTGTGGTAGGCACCAGCAGGCTCGTAAGCATTCATTCAAACAGCACTTTCGTGCGTTTTGCCAGCAGCTCTTCTCAATGCTTCAAGCATTGTGCTGTTTATGACTTCAAGCCTATCAATTCCCGAGATTAGGCTGGTGTAACCGATGTGAAATGGCTAGCTAGTTAGCGTGGTGCGTGCTAATAGCGTTTCAAACGTCACTCGCTCTGAGACTTGGAGTAGTTGTTCCCCTTGCTCTGCATGGGTCACGCTGCTTCGAGGGTGGCTGTTGTCAATGTGTTCCTGGTTCGAGCCCAGGTAGGAGCGAGGAGAGGGACGGAAGCTATACTGTTACACTGGCAATACTAAAGTGCCTATAAGAACATCCAATAGTCAAAGGTATATGAAATACAAATCGTGTAGAGAGAAATAGTCCTATAATTCCTATAATAACTACAACCTAAAACTTCTTACCTGGGAATATTGAAGAGTCATGTTAAAAGGAATCACCAGCTTTCATATGTTCTCATGTTCTGAGCAAGGAACTTAAACGTTAGCTTTCTTACATGGCACATATTGCACTTTTACTTTCTTCTGCAACACTTTGTTTTTGCATTATTTAAACCAAATTGAACATGTTTCATTATTTATTTGAGGCTAAACTGATTTTATTGATGTATTATATTAAGTTAAAATAAGTGTTCATTCAGTATTGTTGTAATTGTCATTATTACAAATAAAGAAAAAAAATTGGCCGATTAATCAGGATCAGCTTTTTTTGGGGGGCCCCCAATAATCGGTATCGGTATCGGCATTGAAAAATCATAATCGGTCGACCTCTACTTGGCACACTTGTATTTGGGGAGTTTCTCCCATTCTTCTCTGCAGATCCTCTCAAGCTCTGTCAGGTGAGATGCTTACCATCGCTGCACAGCTATTTTCAGGTCTCTCCAGAGATGTTAGATCGGGTTCAAGTCTGGACTCTGGCTGGGCCACTCAAGGACATTCAGTGACTTGTCCTGAAGCCACTCCTGTGTTGCCTTGGCTGTGTACTTAGGGTCGTTGTCCGTTTGGACAAAGCCCCATTCTGAGGTCCTGAGCACTCTGGAGCAGGTTTTCATCAAGGATCTCTCTGTACTTTGCTCCGTTCGTCTTTCCCTCAATCCTGACTTGTCTCCCAGTCCCTCCACTGAGAAACATTCCCACAGCATGATGCTGCCACCACCATCCACAGGCGGGATGGTGCCAGGTTTCCTCCAGACATGTTGCTTGGCATTCAGGCCAAAGAGTTCAATCTTGATTTCATCAGACCAGAGAATCTTGTTTCTCATGGTCTGAGAGTCTTTAGGTGCCTTTTGGCAAACTCCAAGTGGGCTGTCATCTGCCTTTTACTGAGTGGCTGAAACATCTCAATGATGATCAATGGAAACAGTATGCACCTGCGCTCAATTTCGAGTCTCAAAGCAAAGGGTCTGAATACTAAATATGGCAATTCCGTTTTGTTTTTTTAATACATTTGCAAAAATATCTAAAAAAAACTATTTTTGCTTTGTCATTATGGGGTATTGTGTGTAGATTGATGAGTAAAAAAAATATTTCATCCATTTTATAAGGCTGTAACGTAACGAAATATGGAAAAAGTAAAGGGGTCTGAATACTTTACAAATGCACTGTATGCTTTGATTGAAACAAAAAATACCATCAGCTCTAATTCACTAAATGAATATTCCCATGAAACTGATTGAGATCAATCAAGTCATTGCTATGGAGATGCAGTTTGGATGTTTCACCGTTAAAACTTGAAGAATTATCATTCACCATTGGCCGTGATGATGGCCTATTCTGGAATTAGATAGCCTCCAATATGTGTGGGCATATGCAGATGATGCATTTTCTATAATGATATGCTATTCAATTGGCTACATCTGTCGGTACAAACTTTGATTGAGGAAATGTTGACGTCTGAATATATTCAGTTTTTTTTAAATACTTCACACTCCCATTCCAGAACATGGATGAAAGCGAGTACTTTAAAGGAAGGAGCCATCCCCAATGATAGCACTTTGTGTCTTTGAAAGCCTACCTAGGAATCCCACTGGGCTGCTGCCTGTCACATTCTCCCACAGCACAGAGAGGGGTGAAGAGGGGGCTGATTGCTGTGTGTGTGTGTGTGTGTGTGTGTGTGTGTGTGTGTGTGTGTGTGTGTGTGTGTGTGTGTGTGTGTGTGTGTGTGTGTGTGTGTGTGTGTGTGTGTGTGTGTGTGTGTGTGTGTGTGTGTGTGTGTGTGTGTGGATGGATATGGAGGGTGTGATGGAGGCTGTGAAATACAGGTGACTGCCTAACCTACTCCCAATTAAATGCCACAGGGCCTGATATTCATGAATTACACAAGAACATGTAAATCTGCCATTTTATATGAATTACACTCTACCTTTAATATCGGACTGTCACAGCATTGTGTCTTCCTGGCGGTAGTGACCCTCTCTCTTCAAGATGTCTGAGGATTGGGCATGGAGAGAGACCAGGGGTAATGGTCAGAGGGACATACACTGACAGGTGGAATATGTAATGGAATGGAGTAGGGAACAGTGTGTGCGTGTACACATGTGGTCAAGTTATTTGTCACATGCTTTGTAAACAACAGGTGTTGACTAACAGAGAAATGCTTACATTCGGGCCCTTCCAAACAATGTAGAGAGAAAAATAATAGAGAAAGAATAACATGAAGAATAAATACACAATGAGTAACGATAACTTGACTACATATACACAAGGTACCACTATCGAGTCGATGTGCAGGGGTACGAGGTAACTGAGGTAGATACAGTATGTACAGTACATATATGTAGGTGTAAAGTGACTAGGCAACAGAATAGATAATAAACAGTAGCAGCAGCTTATGTGAGGAGTCAAAAGAGTTACTGCAAAAAGGGTCAATGCAAATAGTCTGGATAGCTTGCCGTGCGGTAGCATAGAGAATAGTCTATGACTTGGGTAGCTGGAGTCTTTGACCATTTTTAGGGCTTTCCTCTGACACTGCCTGGTATAGAGGTCCTGGATGGCCGGAAGCTCGGCGCCAATGATGTATTGGGTCGTACCCACAACCCTCTGTAGTGCCTTGCGGTCGGATGCCAAGCAGTTACCATACCAAGCGGTGATAGAGCAAGTCAAGATGCTCTCAATGATGTAGCCCATGCCAAATCCTTTCAGCCTCCTGAGGGGGAACAGGCGTTGTTGTGACTACTTCATGACTGTGTGTGTGGACAATGTTCGTTCCTTAGTGATGTGGACACAAAGGAACTTGAAGTTCTCGACCCGCTCCACGACAGCCCTGTCGATATGGATGGGGGCGTGGTTGGCCCTCCGTTTCCTGTAGTCCACATTCAGCTTCTTTGTTTTGCTGATGTTGAGGGAGAGGTTGTTGTCCTGGCACCACTGCCAGGTCACTGACCTCCTCTCTATAGGCTGTCTCATCGTAGTCGGTGATCAGGCCTACCACCGTCGTGTCATCAGCAAACTTAATGATGGTGTTGGAGTTGTGCGCTGCCACGCAGTCTTACAGGAGGGGACTAAGCGTGCACCACTGAGGGGCCCCGTGTTGAGGGTCCTCATGGCAGATGTGTTGTTGCTATCCTCACCAACTGGGGCCAGCTCGTCAGGACGTCCAGGATCCAATTGCAGAAGGAGGTGTTTAGTCCCAGGGTCCTTAGCTTAGTGATGAGCTTGGGAGGCACTATGGTGTTGAATGCTGAGCTGTAGTCAATGAACAACATTCTCACATAGGTGTTCCTCTTGTCCAGGTGGGAGAGGGCACTGTGGAGTGCAATAGAGATTGCATCATCTGTGGATCTGTTGTGGCGGTATGCGAATTGGAGTGTGTCCGGGGTGTCTGGGATCATGGGGTTGATGTGATCCATGACCATCCTTTCAAAGCATTTCATGGCTACAGATGTGAGTGCTGTGGACCAATAGTCATTTAGACAGGTTATCTTAGCATTCTTGGGCACAGGGACTATGGTGGTCTGCTTGAAACATGTAGGTATTACAGAATAGGTCAGGGAGAGGTTGAAAATGTTAGTAAAGCCACCCGCCAGCTGGTCAGTGCATGCTCTGAGTACGTGTCCCGGTAATCCGTCTGGTCGCAGGGCCTGTGAATGTTAACCTGTTTAAAGTTCTTACTCACATCTGCTACGGAGAGTGAGATCACACAGTTGTCTGGAACTGCTGGTGCTCTCATGCATGGTTCAGTGTTGCTTGCCTCAAAGTGAACATAGAAGTCATTTAGCTTGTCTGGTAGGCTTGTGTCACTGGGCAGCTCGCAGCTGGGTGTCTCTTTGTAATCCGTGATAGTTTGCAAGCCCTGCTACATCCGACCAGCATCAGAGCCGGGGTAATAGGATTCAATCTTAATCCTGTATTGACGCTTTGCCTGTTTGATGGCTCATAGGAGGTCATAGCGGGATTTCTTATAAGAGTCTGGATTAGTGTCCTGCTCCTTGAAAGTGGCAGCTCAACTTTTAACTCACTGCGGATGTTGCCTGTAATCCTTGGCTTCTGGTTGGGATATTGTGACGACCCTCCCACTCTGTCTGCCATATTCTTTCTCTTTGTTCTTGTTTTCCTTATTAGGATGTCGGCGGGCGGAGCTGGGAGGGTCGTCAGCGAAATGGGACACAGCTGGGCTTGGGTGTGTCCCAGGATAAATACACCTCTTCCCCATTCATTGAGGAGACTCTCCATGCAGACACACTGATAGATTTTGGTTGTGCCATTTTTGTGGCTGTTTTGTTTGTTTGCGTTGACACCTTTCAACACCCCTCATTATCACATTTATGCACGCAACCACTCACTTACACTACTGATTACTGACTACACACACCATTGCTAATTGTATTTAGTTTACTTTAGTTAATAAATATATTTTGTTATTCCTTATCTCCACGTTGTCTCCCTTTTTGTTACGAACTTCGAGCCGGTTCGTGACAATATGTGCGTACGGTCACTGTTGGGGGTTTGTGTGTGTGTGGGAAAGGGAGAGACCTACTGTAATGGGCTCCTGGAGACATCCCTCCTCTGTTTACAGAGAAAGTAAAACATGAGATTTGGGGCTGCTGGGTTTCCATGGCCCTGAGTCTGTAGGCATCTGGCTTGTAACTGCATATCATTACAAGGAGACCTGCTATTTTCATTTGTGTATTCAAGTGTTTCCGTGCCCTCCTGAGTGTGGGGGGTCAGGTGGGTTTTATGTTAGCTCATTCCTCAGCGGTAGGGCAGACTGCCCCCCCCTCCCCCAACAACAAAAATAAGACACAGGAGAGAGAGCAGAACCCAGCTTTCAGCTTTATATCTCCCCTCCCTCCTCCACCAGTACCAGTACAGATGTAGGATCTTAATTTGATCACCTTGTTGCATAGCGCCGGGATGATACCTGTATCGCAATACTCATTAGCGTGATGGCAAGTAAAACAAAACACAAAGCGGATTTAACTTCTAATGTTGGAAACTAACATCATTATGTTGTTTGCATTTTTGCCATGGAAAAAATATTATGATACTGGTATCATCCCGGCCCTACTGTTGCAGGAAATGTTTTCAGGAAATACAGGAAATGTAAAACTTGTAGTGTATTTGAGGTTTAAAAAGACTTCTGAAGTTTGTAATTTCCACTTTGAAATTTCAGACTTGGTTTTCCCTTACCTAAATGTATCAACCACTATAAAATGTTCATAAATTATAATCCACATAATAATTCACGTTTCCTGTTGCTGCAGGATTATTTTCCTGCTGTAGCAAAATGGCTTAAATTAAGATCCTACATTTGTACTAGTACCACCACTGATCTCTCATCCCGGAGACACAGTTTATGTATGCTCTGCTTGCATGCAAACTACATACTGGACCTACACCTTGTTTGCCTGACGACTCATGCTGAATTTAATTCCGCTGTTCTATCGATCCCTACTTACAGTGAGCTCAAAAAGTTTTGGGACAGTGACAAATGTTTTGTTGTTTTGGCCCTGTACTTGAAATGATACAATGACTAGTCTGTCAGCTTTAATTTTCATCCATATCAGGTGAACTGTTTAGAAAGTCCAACACTTTTTGTACATAGTCCCCCCATTTTAAGGAGACCAAAAGTATTGGGACAAATTCACTTATACACTACATTACCAAAAGTATGTGGACACCTGCTCGTCTAACATCTCATTCCAAAATCATGGGCATTAATACAGAGTTGGTCCCCCCTTTCTACTATAACAGCCTCCACTCTTCTGGGAAGGCTTTCCAGCCACAAGAGCATTAGTGAGGTTGGGAACTGATGTTAGGCATAGCTCGCAGTCGACGTTCCAATTCATCCCAAAGGTGTTCGATGGGTTTGAGGTCAGTGCTCTATGCAGGCCAGTTAAGTTCTCTCACACCGATCCCGACAAACCATTTCTGTATGGACCTCGCTTTGGTGCATAGGGGCATTGTTATGCTGAAACAGGAAAAGGCCTTCTCCAAACTGTTGCCACGAGGTTGGAACCAGAGAATCGACTTGAATGTCATTGTATGCTGTAGCGTTACGATTTCCCTTCACTGGAACTAAGGGGCCTAGCCCGAACCATGAAAAACAGCACCAGACCATTATTCCTCCTTCACCAAACTTTACAGTTGTCACTATGCAATTGGGCAGGTAGCGTTCTCCTGGCATCTGACAAACCCAGATTCGTCCGTCGGACTGCCAGATGGTGAAGCGTGATTCATCACTCCAGAGAACGTGTTTCCACTGCTCCAGAGTCGAATGGCTGTGAGCTTTACACCACTCCAGCCGACGCTTGGCTTTGCACATAGTGATCTTAGGCTGGTGTGCGGCTGCTTGGCCAGGGAAACCCAATTTTTGAAGCTCCGGACGAACAGTTCTTGTGCTGACATTGCTTCCAGAGGCAGTTTGGAACTTGGTAGTGAGTGTTGCAACCGAGTACAAATTATTTTTATGCGCAACACGCTTTAGCACTCTGCGGTCCCATTCTGTGAGCTTGTGTGGCCTACCACTTCGCTGCTGAGCTGTTGTTGCTCCTAGATGTTTCCACTGCCTCGGTACCGGGGAAGCTCTAGCATGGCAAAAATTTGACGAACTGACTTCTTGGAAAGGTGGCATCCTATGACGGTGCCACATTGAAAGTCACTGAGCTCTTCAGTAAGGCCATTCTACTACAAATGTTTGTCGATGGAGATTGCATGGCTCTGTGCTCGATTTTATAAACCTGTCAGCAACGGGCTAAAATAGCCAAATCCACTAATTTAAAGGGGTCAAATTACAACACTTTTTTTTTACATAGTCCCCCCATTTTAGGGAACCAAACGTATTGTGACAAATTCACTTATATGTGTATTAAAGTAGTCAAAAGTGTAGTATTTGGTCCCATATTCATAGCACACAATGATTACTTCAAGCTTGTGACTACAAATTTGTTGATGCGTTTGCTGTTTGTTTTGGTTGTGTTTCAGATTATTTTGTGCTCGATAGAAATGAATGGTAAATAATGTATTGGGTCATCACTCTTATTGTAAATAAGAATATAATATGTTATTAAACACTTACACATTAATGTGGATGCTACCATGATTACGGATACTCCTGAATGAATCGTGAATAATGATGAATGAAAAAGTTACAGATTCACAAATATTATAACCACCCCAGAAAAATGCTAACCTCCACTGTTGTTGTAATGGTGAGAGGTTAGCATGTCTTGGTGGTATGATATTTGTGCGTCTGTAACTTTCCCACTCATCACTTTAACCTCATAGTCATTGTATAATTTCAAATCCAAAGTGCTGGAGTACAGAGCCAAACTCCCCAAAATATTTGTCACTGTCCCAATACTAATTTATTAATCTGCCATCCTAGAAGTTGTTTGTGTGAGGGGCGTTGTACAAAAAAAATAATCAGTGATTGGAACGTCTCTAACAAATGTAACCAATCAGAGTATCAAAGTTGATAACATCATCGTGTAGGCTCTGGTCTAACCCTTCGGTTTCTGGGACCAATCAGAACAGTCGGAATGTGTTTGCGTTCATAAGCATAATGCTGAAGTTACACAGCTGGCCTCACTCAGCTCAAGTCAATAGATTACAATTTATCTCCTTGGCAGGGAATGAAAGCCACGTATAAATCTTGATATTTGCTCCTGCAGGCCCTAATACTCCAATTTAATTCAGAAAACAGAGAAAGAGACAGTGAGACAGATTGGCCAGAGCGGATGTGGATGGGTAACCAGGCAACCACCTTGTGGAGAGGACCCTTTTGGGGTAATTGTATTTCTACCTCAGCTCAAGAGCATGTAGACATTGTGAGTAATCCAAATGGAAATTGGACTCACATCAACCTTTGTAACATTGAGCACTCATGGTGGCTGCAAACATCTGCTCGGATATCCACAAGGATTCTAGATTATGGTAGAAATGACTGTGGGTGTGTGTTACTGTATCAATCATTCCCTTCCATACGGTAAATAAATATTAAAATATATATAAAATGTATTTTAAATACATTTGCGTATTTCATGAAATGTATGTAATGCCTGATAATATTATTAAATGAATGGCAATGACATCTAGTCTACAGGGTGGCCAAAGTGGTTCCTAATGCAGCTTCTTAAATTCCTCTCTATGTATTGTAGGGCCCTATAAAAGGTATTGTAAGGTCCTATAAAGCGTTTTGTAGGGCCCTATAAAATCTGCGTTGTGGAGAACACGGACGGGATCACAGAATCCAGACATTAAAACTGAATTCAACAATATGTGGCGCAGCGGTCTTAGGCACTGCATCTCAGTGCTAAAGGCGTCACTACAGACCGTGGTTCGATTCTAGGCCATATCACAACCGGCCGTGATTGGGAGTCCCATAGGGTGGCGCACAATTGGCCCAGCATCATCCGGGTTAGGGTTTGACCAGGCTAGGAGCTGTAAATAAGGATTTGTTCTTAGCTGTCTTGCCTAGTTAAATAAATGTAAAAAAACAACGCTTGGCTCTCGACCTTCGCCTCTCCCGAGTCCGTACGGGAGTTGCAGCGATGAGACAAGACTGTAACTACCAATTGGATACCACGAAACTGGGGAGAAAAAAAGGGTGATTTTATTTATTTTTAAATACTATTCTATTACTATCACTTTCAACACATTTAGTTGATTTCTGTAACGACTGTCGTAACGAGGGGACCAAAGCGCAGCGTGTTGAGTGCTCATAATGACTTTTTATTTTAACACAGAACACTAAAGAAAATAACAAAAGTGAAAACGATCAGCTCACAGTTCTGTCAGGTACATAGACTAAACAAAATACAACTACCCACAAACACAGGTGAAAAAACACCCTACTAAAACCCAATTAGAGACAACGAGGACCAACATAGAAATAGAAAACTAGAACTAAACATTGAAATAGAAAACATAGAAAAACACAAAACACCCCCTGTCACGCCCTGACCTACTCTACCATAGAAAATAACATCTTACTATGGTCAGGACGTGACAATTTCCTACTTTTTTAATATTAAAAAATGTATTGAACTTAGTAGGAAATCAACTAAATGTGTTGAAAGTGATAGTAATAGAATAGTATTTAAAAAAATAAAATCACCCCTTTTTTTCTCCCCAGTTTCGTGGTATCCAATTGGTAGTAGTTACAGTCTTGTCTCATCACTGCAACTCCCGTACGGACTCGGGAGAGGCGAAGGTCGAGAGCCATGCGTCCTCCGAAACACAGTCCAACCAAGCGGCACTGCTTCTTGACACAATGCCCATCCAACCCAGAAGCAAGCCGCACCAATGTGTCGGAGGAAACACCGTACACCTGGCGACCGTGTCAGCGTGCACTGCGCCCGGCCCGCCACAGGAGTGGCTAGTGTGCGATGAGACAAGGATATCCCTGCCGGCCAAACCCTCCCTAACCCGGACGATGCTAGGCCAATTGTGCGCCACCCCATGGGCCTCCCGGTCGCGGCCGGCTGCGACAGAGCCTGGACTCGAACCCAGAATCTCTAGTGGCACAGCTAGCACTGCGATGCAGTGCCTTAGACCACTGCACCACTCGGGAAGCTAACCATTCAGTATTTTGCCCAAGTTAATCATAAGACATGAACAAAATGCATCAGTGATTCATATTTTCATGCAACTTTCTGAAATTGCACAGCCATGCCCCCATTTCCATTGAACATCCTTGAGATGTTTCTAAAACTTGATTTGAAGTCCACCTGTGGTAAATTCAATTGATTGGTCATGATTTGGAAAGGCACACACCTGTCTATATAAGGTCCCACAGTTGACAGTGCATGTCAGAGCAAAAACCAAGTCATGAGTTTGAAGGAATAGTCCGTAGAGCTCTGAGACAGGATTGTGTTGAGGCACAGATATGGGGAAGGGTACCAAAACATTTCTGCAGCATTAAACGTCCCCAAGAACACAGTGGCCTCCATCATTCTTAAATGAAAGAACTTTGGAACGATCAAGACTCTTCCTAGAGCTGGCCGCCCAGCCAACCTGAGCAATCAGGGGAGAATGTCCTTGGTCAGGGAGATGACCAAGAACCCTATGGTCACTCTGACAGAGCACTTGAGTTCCTTTGTGGAGATGGGAGAAACTTCCAGAAGGACAACTGTCTCTGCAGTACTCCACCAATGAGGCGTTTATGGTAGAGTGACCAGACTGAAGCCACTCCTCAGTAATAGGCTCATGACAGCCCACTTGGAGTTTGCCAAAAGGCACCTAAAGACTCTCAGACCATGAGAAACAAGATTCTCTGGTCTGATGAAACCAAGATTTAACTATTTTGCCCGAATGCCAAGCATCACATCTGGAGGAAACCTGGCACCATCCCTACGCTGAAGCATGGGGGTGGCAGCATCATGCTGTGGGGATGTTTTTCAGCGGCAGAGACTGGGAGACTAGTCAAGATCGAGGGAAAGATGAACTGAGCAAAGTACAGAGATCCTTAATGAAAACCTGCTCCATAGCGCTCAGGACCTCAGACTGGGACGAAGGTTCACCTTCCAAAAGGACAACGACACTAAGTACACAGCCAAGACAACACAGGAGTGGCTTCGGGACAAGTCTATGTATGTCCTTCAGTGGCCCAGCCAGAGCCTGGACTTGAACACGATCGAACATCTCTGGAGAGACCTGAAAATAGCTGTGCAGCGACGCTCCCCATCCAACCTGACAGAGCTTGAGAAGATCTGCCAAGCTTCTTTTTTTTAACCTTTTTCCTAGGCAAGTCAGTTAAGAACAAATTCTTATTTTCAATGACGGCCTAGGAACAGTGGGTTAACTGCCTTGTTCAGGGGCAGAATGACAGCGTTTTACCTTTCAGCTTGGGGATTCAATCTTGCAACCTTTCGGTTACTAGTACAACGCTCTAACCACTAGGTTACCTGCCGCCCCGCTTGTAGCGTCTTACCCATAAAGACTCAATGCTGTAATCGCTGCCAAAGGTGCTTCAACAAAGTACTGAGTAAAAGGTCTGAATACTTATGTAAATGTGATATTTCAATTATTTATTTAAAATTATTATCAAAACATTCTCCAAACTTGTTTTGCTTTGTCATTATGGGGTATTGTGTGTTGACGAGGGGGGAAAAAAACAATTTAATCAATTCTAGAATAAGGCTGTAATGTAACAAAATGTGGAAAATGTCAAGGGGTCTGAATACTTTCCGAAGGCACTGTATGTGCGGGGCGAGCGTATGTCTACACTTTGTGTAGCTGTTAGCGATGATGCTAATGTTAACCTTCTTCTGGTAGTCTAAAAACGGGTAGCTGGAGCCATCTAAGCAGTTGGCTGTATCAGAAGTGATCTTGTGTGTATGTGCAACTGTGTGGTGGTAAACTACAGAATAAAACTCTTGATATGGACACATCAATACCGCCTCTACTCTCGTGACTGTCACTTCTGTAGGGCAGGGTTTCCCAAACTCGGTCCTGGCCCCCACTCTTGGGGGCACGTTTTGGTTTTTGCCCCAGCACTACAACAGCTGATTCAAAGAATCAAAGCTTGATGATGAGTTGGTTATTTCAACCAGCTGTGTAGTGCTAGGGCATTAACCCAAAACGTGCACCAAGGGGGGGCCCCAGGACCGAGTTTTTAGAAACCCTGCTCTAGGCCCCCCTGACTAGAGCCGTTGTCACCGTCGCTGGAGGGCCACCGCAGCCGATACTCCCCTAGTCGGCCCTCACCTGAGAGACACTACTCCAGCCCTCCCCGGCTGGAGCCTACATCACGCCATACCGCCCCCCCGTGGTGGTCTAGCCGCTTTCCCGAAAGACATCCCTCTAGTCCCCGTCGGCTAGAGGCAAGGGAGCATCGGCTTTGCTTCTGCTCCCCGGAGCGACCTTAGCTCCCCAGCAGATGAAGACAACTGCAGAGTGCACAGTCCACCACACCAAGGTCTGCACCCCCCTCAGCCAGAACCTCGACTAGCTGTGAATACCGGTCGGCTGTGAATACCCTCACCCGCAAGTACTTAATGCTGATTGTTAAGGTTCTGACTCACTACAAGGCAGATGTGTCCATATCCAGTTTTCTTTATCTTCATTACCACCACATGTAGTATTAACACATAAACATACTCTTCAGTGATTTTGAAATCGACTTGTGGTTCTGAAAGGCAATAACAAACAATGTTGTAAGCTATGCAACGGAAATATTTACTCAGGAAAGAATGGCGTAGCATCTATACAGGGATATTCACATAACAGCATACACATTTACAGCAGTGTATTTATAAACATATCTCAGAGAGAGAACTAATTACTTAGACAGGCTAGATTTATGGCCCTCTCTGCTGACTGGTGGAGATCTTATCTGAGTCTGGTGCCGGAGTCATGAATCTTACTGTGCATGCTGGAGCATGGAGGACGGTCTCTGAAACTTCTAGAACCTCTCGCCAGCTAGAGAGCTTATCAGATAAATCAAATGCGCATGCGGAAGCGCTCCAGGGGTCTAGAATCTTCTACTAACTTACTAACTTTAGCTGGCTTATAACACACTCTCTTCCAGTAATAGTAACATGCACCTCATACTCCTTTGTTTTTACATTGCTGCTACTCGCTGTTTATTATCTATGCATAGTCACTTTACCCCTACCTACATGTTCAAATTACCTCGACTAACCTGTATCCCCATGCATTGACTTGGTACCGGTACCCCCTGTATATAGCCTCATTATTGTTATTTTATTGTGTAACTTTAAAAAAATGTTTGTTTATTTAGTCAATATTTTCTTAACTGCATTGTTGGTTAAGGTCTTGTAAGTAAGCGTTTCATGTTAAGGTCTACACCTGTTGTATTCGGTGCATTGATTTAATTTGATACTCATAATAATAATTATAACAATGCAATAGGCCCATTAAAGCGGCAATATGTAACTTTTTAGAAATGTGTGTTATAGAGCTGTCATTCTCATTGAAAGCAAGTCTAAGACGCGGTAGATCTGTTTTATGTGCCATATGTGTATGCTTCCTGTTCTAAAGTTTTGTTTTTGCGTCTTTTACTTTTGGTTTTGTACACCAGCTTCAAACAGCTAAAAATACTATATTTTTGGTTATGGAAATTATATTTCACAGCGGTTTAGATGCTATAATGATTCTCTACACTATACTTGCTTACTTTGTCTCATAAACTGAAATTAGGAAAACGATTAGAATTTTAGTAACCAGGAAATGGCGGAGCGATTTCTGCATAGTGCATCTTTAACTGGCCATTCTGAACTTAGACTTATGCATTAAACAGGCAAACAATGCTACCAGCTTGCGAAAGAACAAATAAGTTACAGATGTAACAAGATAAATTGCACTAGCCAGGTACTGTATCAGTAGGATGCAGTGAACATCATCAATGATCCCCAACCATATAAACCCCCAAATTTACATTGCGAATGCACGCACAACATTTCCTAAAAATAAACACAGGCAACTTGGTTGCTAACCAGAACTTGCGCCATCTTCTTCAGTGACGTGACGGCTTTGTGTGGCGCTGTGGGCTGAAGTGGGTGCTGACAGGCGCCTCTTGGCAAGATTCACAGACTCCTCTTTGGGGCACCTCAACATCTCAAATATAGCAGGTCAGAATCCGGCGATGCGAAGGACCATGTAAAAACGTCTAGCTGGACCTCTTCTGAGTGGTTGGCTGGATATGCACTCACTTTACACTTAATACTGATTGGTTTTGGTTCTATCCACTGTAGTGCTGTTCGGTTAGAACATGACAGTGAGGCCCATCACAGACAGACAGACACACAAACACACACACACACACACACACACACACACACACACACACACACACACACACACACACACACACACACACACACACACACACACACACACACACAGCTGTTTCCATTTTAATGTGTTTTATGCAGAGTAAACAATCATTAGGAGCCATGCAGAGCGATGCACAGTAATATACTCCATAGTATTAATATACAAACATAAGGCATAATATTATACCTATAAATGATTGCTATAATATAGTATGAAACACAGGGATATTTACATGCCATAAGAAAGAACCATGTGAAAGAAATAGAGACATGTAAGGCCTAAGGGGATTAAGGCATAGCTCTCTCTATTTCCTGGCTACATATCTTATCTAATGGCATAGCTACTGTGCATGTGCTAGAGCAGAGACCAGACTGGAAAGTTAAAGAAACTCTACAGTCACTACGGTAGCATGTGATAAACACTTCTAATATAAAGGTCATTGCAACTCTCAATATGTAGAATTGCAATAGGCTACTGATAATATGGCAATACAAAGACATGCATGAATGTTTTATTTAATTTTTTAATGTTTTATTATTGTTGTATTTTTGTTTTTATTGATTTAAACAAAAACTATACATCGTACAACGCTCCAAGAGTGTGCAAAGCTGTCATCAAGGCAAAGGGTGGCTATTTGAAGAATGTCAAATATAAAATGTATTTTGATTTGTTTAGCACTTTTGTGGTTACTACATGATTCCATATGTGTTATTTCATAGTTTTGATGTCTTCAATATTATTCTACAGTGTAGAAAATAGTAAAAATAAAGAAAAACTCTTGAATGAGTAGGTGTGTCCAAACGTTTGACTGGTAGTGTATATATATATTGAAATACTTTAAATACATTTTCCGATGCATTTAACATATATTTTGTTATACATTTTTACAAACATTTTTTTATTGACTTGAACTGCATTCCGTAATATATGTTGGAATGTATTTAAAATGTCTTAAAGCTGCAATATTTTTTAAAATCTAAAATATATATTTTGCTATATATTTTTTCAGTTCTGGCTCCCACACTCCCACCTCCCCTCACAACCTCCTCTGCTCCTTCCTCCTTCTCAGGCCCTGTCAGTTTCCCACGCAAGTTCCGTCACAGATGCTTCTATATGGGCTTTAATGGTTGTCTTGCCCTCTCTCCTTGGTACCTTGTCTTTACTCTTTCCTTCATATTGTCTATCCTCATCTCTCTGTCCTGCACATCCCCACCCCCCATCCCCTTCTTCTCTCTCTACAGAAATCAAGCCTACAATTCGGATGTTTGATGCTGGCTCTGGCAGACAATAACTTTCCATGGGTTTTACAGAGAGAGGACAGGGGACCCTCTCCATCAGCAACACCAAGATCAAGACCAGGAGAAGAACACATTCAGCTGAGACCTTGTAAGTAGGATACAAACCTTTATACTACATAATGATGCATAGCTCAGTTGGTAGAGCATGGCGCTTGCAATGCCAGGATAGTGGGTTTGATTCCTGTGACCACTCATATGTAAAAAATGTATACGTGCATGGCTGTAAGTCACTTTGGATAAAAGCATATTCTAAATGGCATATGCTGTATCATATTATACATTGAATGTGTCTTTTAACTAAATGTGTTTTTAATTGCTGTACGCTATAGGTTGTATGACACATGGCTCAAGTAAAGTGTAACCCACAGTTTTTGACAGCCAGTGATAGAAATATAATATGTGATTATTTTAAATCACTGAAGTGTTTAGTGGTCTCTGTTTAATAAGGCCCAAGAGCGAATAGAACAACAGTTATGCAATGACGAATAACACTGAAATCATTGAGTGTACCAAGTGTAATTCACTGTATCTGGGCAGGGGTTTAATTTCAACGTCCAGAGTAATTGTTAACGTGTATAAACTCTGGAAGGAAAGAAAGCAGAATGAATTATGGCTCCAGGAAGTGTGATGGAAGAGGTTTTGAAACATTTGGTCGGTCCTGTGTCTGGAATTCTTCAACACACAGGTCCAGAAATAATACTCGCTTTCTCTCTCTAACTTGAGGGAAAGACTTTGCAGCAATGCTCGTCCACCTGTATCAATACAGTACACTTTTGGTGTCACGAGAAAACCTTTAATCTCCAAAACATACCATTTTCATGGATCAACCTTGTATTTCCCTGTAGGATAGAGATCTGGCCAGTTCTAAAATGTTGATGTTTATTTGAACCTATAGTGATGAAACTGTCTTCTAAGGACTTTGATAAGCCTCAAATGCAGAGGATGAAGGTGCAGACTTACCATTATGCTCTCACATTATAAGCTTTTGTACCCACTGTATTATCCTTCTCCTTAAAGCAGGGGAGCGTTATCCGACAAGAACTCACACTCTACTATGAGCTGCATGTGAGGTTGTCATGAGTAATTGGGCTGAAGTCACCCTTGCTAGTGGAGGAAGAAGAATTCATCTGAGATGACTCATGTTCGATTGCCCCTAAATGAACCCTCATCCTGGAATAATACTTAGCACCTGGTCAGGAAACAGCTGTGAGCTGTCTATTACAAAGTCCAGGGCCCCCCAAAACACTACACCATTGAAGGGGAAAAACGAATCACAGATTAATTGAGAATTGCCGTGTCCAAAAGTTTCCTCTGTTTTAAGCACCATATGTGGTGTTACAGTACCTGGTGTGCCTACAGCAACATTTGGAGCAGTCATGATAGATGAACCCTCCACTGCTCCTCCACACACCTCCATCCCACAATAGATGTGCCTTGACGGCAGATGTGCCTCGAAGTCCCTCCCCTCTGACATCCCCATCCCCCTCCACACAGCCCTGTTCCATCCGGTCTACAGCATGTCTCTCACAGACTACAAACATGGTGCAATTCCTCAAATGGACTACACATATGGCCCACCCTGCCCTATGTAAGTTGAGAACTACAGGAAGAGACGCACAATGCCCTGTTTGGACGATGGGGATAACAGCCGCAGAGGCCTGCCCAGTGTCCTAGAGTTGAGGCGAGTTCCTCAATGGTCATTGGGGCCCCTGAGGAGTGTCAGAAAGGTCAAGGTTATCAGCTTCCTGCTAGGATTGACATTGACCTTCCTCATCATGGCTTCTTACATCTTAACCTGGGATAAAAAGGGTCTGATGCTGACCCTGTCACCGTTCCACCTCAGGACTATAGTCAACCCAAGCAGCACCCTCTCCCATAACCTGTCTTCTACCAAGGACTATGCCAACATTAAGCTCCTGGTGAAGTGCATTACATCTAAGCTTGAGTTCAGCCCAAGGAAGCTGCCTCCTCTGAAGGACGTTGTCAATACGGACTCTCATGTGAGTATGAGCAAAGTGTCTGGCCTGTTGTTTCATGTGTGCCGTTTTGTCTCAGGACGAAAATCCTTTCAAGCATTTATAATAGCAAATAAGATAATAGCATCATTACAATTGTCTAGAAGTGTTTGAAAAGTATTTTGACGATTTTTCTGTTTTGTACTTCCCAGTTGTTTTCCGTTATTCCTCATCAGTTCCTGCCCAATATCAAGAGTCCATGCTGGTATGAGGAGCTCTCTGGGAAAACCAAATTGGATCCTTACAGTAAGAACTTGTATGCAGTTCGCTCTAAGAGTTTCCGGACTGTCTGTGACTACCTAAGGAAACATTTCCAGGAACACTTGTACCACAGTGACGACAACAAGCAATATCGCCTGCGCTGTCTGCCATATTTCTACATCATTGGCCAGCCCAAATGTGGCACAACGGACCTGTTTCACAGACTGCTGCTACACCCGGAGGTCAAGTTCACCACCATGAAAGAGCCCCACTGGTGGACAAGGAAAAGGTTTGGTAAGCACTAGTCCCCGTCTTTACTTTGGTAGAGCTGCCCAGAGAACTTGGCTTCCATTGATTTGGATGGAAAACTATTACATTGGCTTCAACAGCCTTTTCACCCTGCCAAAATACACTGCTCAAAAAAATAAAGGGAACACTTAAACAACACAATGTAACTCCAAGTCAATCACACTTCTGTGAAATCAAACTGTCCACTTAGGAAGCAACACTGATTGACAATAAATTTCACATGCTGTTTTGCAAATGGAATAGACAACAGGTGGAAATTATAGGCAATTAGCAAGACACCCCCAATAAAGGAGTGGTTCTGCAGGTGGGCACTTCTCAGTTCCTATGCTTCCTGGCTGATGTTTTGGTCACTTTTGAATGCTGGCGGTGCTTTCACTCTAGTGGTAGCATGAGACGGAGTCTACAACCCACACAAGTGGCTCAGGTAGTGCAGCTCATCCAGGATGGCACATCAATGCGAGCTGTGGCAAGAAGGTTTGCTGTGTCTGTCAGCGTAGTGTCCAGAGCATGGAGGCGCTACCAGGAGACAGGCCAGTACATCAGGAGACGTGGAGGAGGCCGTAGAAGGGCAACAACCCAGCAGCAGGACCGCTACCTCCGCCTTTGTGCAAGGAGGAGCAGGAGAAGCACTGCCAGAGCCCTGCAAAATGACCTCCAGCAGGCCACAAATGTGCATGTGTCTGCTCAAATGGTCAGAAACAGACTCCATGAGGGTGGTATGAGGGCCCGACGTCCACAGGTGGGGGTTGTGCTTACAGCCCAACACCGTGCAGGACGTTTGGCATTTGCCAGAGAACACCAAAATTGGCAAATTCGCCACTGGCGCCCTGTGCTCTTCACAGATGAAAGCAGGTTCACACTGAGCACGTGACAGACGTGACAGAGTCTGGAGATGCCGTGGAGAACGTTCTGCTGCCTGCAACATCCTCCAGCATGACCGGTTTGGCGGTGGGTCAGTCGTGGTGTGGGGTGGCATTTCTTTGGGGGGCCGCACAGCCCTCCATGTGCTCGCCAGAGGTAGCCTGACTGCCATTAGGTACCGAGATGAGATCCTCAGACCCCTTGTGAGACCATATGCTGGTGCGGTTGGTCCTGGGTTCCTCCTAATGCAAGACAATGCTAGACCTCATGTGGCTGGAGTGTGTCAGCAGTTCCTGCAAGAGGAAGGCATTGATGCTATGGACTGGCCCGCCCGTTCCCCAGACCTGAATCCAATTGAGCACATCTGGGACATCATGTCTCGCTCCATCCACCAACGCCACGTTGCACCACAGACTGTCCAGGAGTTGGCGGATGCTTTAGTCCAGGTCTGGGAGGAGATCCCTCAGGAGACCATCCGCCACCTCATCAGGAGCATGCCCAGGCGTTGTAGGGAGGTCATACAGGCACGTGGAGGCCACAAACACTACTGAGCCTCATTTTGACTTGTTTTAAGGACATTACATCAAAGTTGGATCAGCCTGTAGTGTGGTTTTCCACTTTAATTTTGAGTGTGACTCCAAATCCAGACCTCCATGGGTTGATAAATTGGATTTCCATTGATTATTTTTGTGTGATTTTGTTGTCAGCACATTCAACTATGTAAAGAAAAAAGTATTTAATAAGATGATTTCTTTCATTCAGATCTAGGATGTGTTGTTTAAGTGTTCCCTTTATTTTTTTGAGCAGTATACATTTCTAGGGGGAACCACCAGTGATGTGTGGAATAACTTCTTTCCATTTATATTCATATTATATCTATTTTGAGGTAATACTGTGTGCTTCTTTTCCTAATTATTGTACCTACATTCTACACGATGTACACTAGTAACAATATAACTGAATGAAAACTCAAAGCGTTGTCTCTTTTATGATAATCATCTGCTTATAATTTTCCTTTTTCAAAGATTTGTACCAAGTGATTATGTGTTGTTCTGAACCTCTACTGTAGTGTGTGGGTGATGGATGAGACCAGGTCCAGCCATCCAAACTAGTGTCTGTTGTAATTCATCTAATTGAATGAGATGTTTCAGTCTGAGAGGCAGCGTAGGTGTCAGATCACACTCTGAGGAGAGCTATACTGTTGATCACGCAGAGCGCATTGATTTCAGGCTCCATTGCCAAGTGAGTTTGTGGGCGTTCAAAGCAGCAGGGGGAAATGGTTTTGGATGTTGATCTTTGTGCTGACAATTGAATCAGAAGGGCATCTACATCATGTCTCCTGGGGCCATCTAGTATGAAGTCTTGATCTTCTTTGAGCTCTGACAAGTTTGAAAGTATGGACAGAACTTCCTCTCAGACTTTGATCACCTTTGAATGACACAGAAGTTTTGGTACAACACTTTTTCGTTTGGTTTTGAGAAGGTCTATGATAGATCATAGATGGAAGTAGACGGTAGTGACATTTGATTGAATGATGACGTCATTGACCATGGTGTTGCTCTCCCTTGCAGGTATCATCCATCTTAAAGATGGCCTCCTAGAACGCTTCCCTGTGGAGGATTACCTGGACCTGTTTGAACTGGCTGCCTACCACATCCAGGAGGGAATACTGGGGAATACCTCTGGAGACCACAGCCAGCGACACATTATTACAGGTAACCTACAGGTCATCGTAGGTCATTTATATCTACTGGATACATTGAATTATAATAATTAGGTCGTTTTTAAACATCTTTAGAAACTCTTGGGATGTACTGATTTCAACAAAGTGTGTGTGTGTGTGTGTGTGTGTGTGTGTGTGTGTGTGTGGTGTGTGGTGTGTGTGTGTGTGTGTGTGTGTGTGTGAGAGAGAAAGAGATGTTGTGTGATTACAAACCTCATTCAGTATTCCCAGCCAGTCTAGGACCTTCGACACTGATTAACACCAGAAGACTGTTTGTTTCTCCTTCCTCCATTATCAGTTCTCTCACTCCATTATTCACTCCATTCCCTCTTAATTGGCTCGGCACTAACCAGCACGATAATGCCAACACTCAAAACTGACATTTAAGGACAAGGTTTTGAAGTAGAATGTTGTTGCTAAAGCCACCATAAGGTCCAGTGTTATTTAGGAATTATGAGAGGTTTCCACTGTTGTGTTATATGCAATGTCAAGTGTAATCCCATAATGGGTATCACAAATATGTTTGATTGACAGGTGAAGCAAGCGCATCCACAATGTGGGACAACCAAGCCTGGAGCTATCTCTATAACTACCGGGCAGATGGGGAGCCTCCTTTCCTGGCCCAGGACTTCATCCACGCAGTTCAGCCCAACGCTAAAATCATTGTCATGCTCAGAGACCCAGTAGAGAGGTAAATATGTGGGAATTTTAATTTGACCAATTTCTCACAGTAGGAAAATAATCATGCAGCACCAGGAAATGTAAATGATTATAATGAATGGACATTTTTGTAGGGGGTTGATAAATGTTTTGTTAGGGCAAATAACATCTGACGTTTTTAAGTGGAAATTACAAACTTTAGAAGCCTTTTTAAACCTTGAGTACACCATTCTCACACAACAGGGTGCTCACGGAAACTTCTCACACAACAGCGTGATCAAATTAAGTGCTACACCTGTAGGACTAAGTCATGTTTTGTCATGCTGTCACATAGTTTTCACTATAGGAATGTCTGTGCATTTGGTCAATGTAGCTGAAGAAAGTATGTTTTCTGGTTGGTGTGTGTGTGTGTGTCCCTCTGCTTTAGGTTATATTCAGACTACCTGTACTTCAACATGGCTAACAAGTCTGTGGAGGACTTTGACCTGAGGGTCTCAGAATCCCTACAGCTGTTTGAGGCTTGTTTAGCAGAAAACTCTGTACGTTCCTGTGTCTACAACACTAGCCTCTCCAATGCCATGACGGTGAGTGGGACTCTTATGAATAAATAATAAATATGCCATTTAGCAGACATGCTTTACTCTTATTGCTGGCATTGAAAATGTACAACACTCTCAACTGTATGTCCGTGCTGAGCGATTAGTGATGAGGACTTTTTGAGGTCGGTTCGATTTCGGTTAGGTTATTAAAATATAATCATGGTTTTTGATTTTGGTATAGATCTTTTTTTTAAAACATTAAATGCATTATGAAATAATGATATTAAAATGATTTTATAGCTTTTTAATGAATATCCCAAAGCCAAAAATAGTGAACATTGAATTTCCAAAACATTGAAAACATTCCATTGTTTCTGTCAGGTCCACATTGGAGAGCTGTCTGACAAAATCAGTTTACCAGTTCTTCAAGTACAGTGAGCTCCAAAAGTATTGGGACAGTGACAATTGTTTTGTTGTTTTGGCTCTGTACTTTAGCAATTTGGATGAAATTATACAAAGACTATGAAGTTTAAGTGCAGACTGACAGCTTTAATTTGAGGGTATTTTCCGTTTAGAAATTAGGATACCAAAACTATTGGTACAAATTCACTTACATGTGTATTATAGTATTAAAAAGTTAAGTATTTGGTCTCATATTCATAGCACGCAATGACTACATCAAAAATAGAATATGTTTCTAAACCCTTTTACATTTATGTGGATGCTACCTTGATTACGAATAATCCTGAATGAATTGTGAATAATGATGAATGACAAAGTTACAGAAGCACAAATATCATACCCCCAAGACATGCTAACATCCTCCCCTGTTATTGTAATGGTGAGATGTTAGCATGTCTTGGGATATGATGTCTGTGTGTCTGTAACCTTCTCACTCATTATTCACAATTCATTCATGATTACACGTAATCCTGGTACTGCAGCATCCACATGAATGTAGAAGTGTTTAGAAAAGTATTCTTATTCTTATTTATAATAAAAGTGACTCAAAAATGACACAGTACATTATTTACCATTCATTTCTATTGGGCACAAAATAATCTGAAACACAACCAAAACAAACAGCAAATGTATCACATTTTAGGGAAGACCCAGATGCAGACAGTGTCGAAGTAACAAAAGTTTATTACTAGAACAGGGGGCAGGCAAAACGACAGGTCAAGGGCAGGCAGAGGTCAGTAATCCAGATCAGAGTCAAAAGGTACAGAATGGCAGGCAGGCTCAGGGTCAGGACAGGCAGAGGTCAATAATCCAGGGTGGTGTGACAAGGTACAGAACGGCAGGCAGGGTCAGGACAGGCAGAGGTCAATAATCCAGGGTGGTGTGACAAGGTACAGAACGGCAGGCAGGCTCAGGGTCAGGGCAGGCAGAGGTCAATAATCCAGGGTGGTGTGACAAGGTACAGAATGGCAGGCAGGCTCAGGGTCAGGGCAGGCAGAATGGTCAAAACCGGGAAAACTAGAAAACAGGAAGGTGGGCGACACCTGGAGGGGGGTGGAGACAAGAACAAAGACGGGTGAAACAGATCAGGGTGTGACAAAATGCAGTCAACAAATGTGTAGAGTCACAAGCTTGATGTTGTCATTGTGTGCTATGAATATGGGACCAAATACCTACATTTTAACTAATTTAATACACATATAAGTGAATTTGGCACAATACGTTTGGTCCCCTAAAATGGGGGGACAATGTACAAAAAGTGTTGTAATTTCTAAACTGTTCACCTGATATGGATGAAAAATACCCTCAAATTGAAACTGACAGTCTGTACTTAACCTCATAGTCATTGTATTATATCAGTACTGGAGTACAGAGCCAAAACAACAACAAAAATGGTCACTGTCCCAATACTTTCAAGACTGCTTATTACCATCTACTACAACTATCAATGGAGTAGAGCTACCTCACAAACTTCCTCTATCCCTCTCATCATTGTGTTGTGTATATTCCTCTCTCATGCGGTCTGTGTGTAGGCTATCTGTCTCTGTCAGAGCCGGGAAGAACAGGCACAATGGATAATGGTAATTGTAGTTAATTACCATGTTTCTCTTCTGAACTAGGTTGAATATTTGCCTTATGAAAACTACAACTAAAATGTGCCTATAATCCAGCGTCCCACATAGTTCTTGACTTAATTTCTCTCTTGAATGATTTGATTTCTCTCTAGAGAAACAGAGCGTTGAGCTCACAAAAAAACGAACTAAATGGAATTCAAGTAATTGAACCGACGTTGGTCAATCGGTTGTTTAATAACACCCCCCCCCCCCCACCCCCCGCTCAGCACTACCGTAGGTATTCAAGGTAAATGCATTGGCATGCCATATCCTGTTGTATCACTGTTCTTGGTGGATAGTGTATTGTCTAGATGGAAACATAAGAAAATTGTGCCAAAGCAAGAAGAAACATTTAGTTCGACTGCATTTATTAAGAGATCTGATTATGTAAACAAAGTGCATACAAAGTTAAGCAGAGATGGCTTTGTCTATGCCAAATTGTAATACTTAACTAAATTGATTCCATGCCAAAATGTAATACTTAACTGAATTGATTCCATGCCTAATTGTAATACTTAACTAAATTGATTCCATGCCAAATTGCGATCCATAACTCAGGCCTTTATTTTCCATGTCTAATAGGATTTGTTATTCAAATCACGGCCACTTCCAGGAAGGTGGTGAAACTGTGCTGTGACATATGCCTCAGTAGATCTACTGACTTGATACCTGATTAACTAATCAAGAAGCGTGAAGTTTTCTTTCAGAACAGATTCGACTGAGATGCACTTACTTTAAGTCATTTAGGAAGTAGTTGTCTCTGGAAATATTGGCATTTATTTCCAGAAATTCTTATTACCGTTTTAACAATTTTACTACCTTGAAATTGATATTGGCTCAGTTTTATACAGGCACAGTATGTATGCTTTGTTTAGTTTATTAGGATCCCCATTAGCTGTTACACATGCAGCAGCTACTCTTGCTGGGGTCCACAAGTTTTAATGCTGTAAACATTTCCTTACTTGGGTGCATCTGTCATAGCCTGGGGCACAGCTAGTTCACATAGGAAAAGCACAAATCTAGATACCTACTGCCAGAGATGTTCACACTGTTCTACATATAGCTCAGCCTGATTTGTGGTAGGAATGTTATTGTATTTATGCCAACATGGTGCTCAGAGTTCCGTGTGTACCTATTGAGGCACATACTTTCTAATTAAAATGTATTTGACGTTCAGCACCGTGGATGTTATTGTCAACCGACATGGATGTTAACCTACAGTAGCTCTCCGTTTACATTTCACTTCTGAATCCATGCGGTTGAGCTTATGATCATTTTTAAAATATGTAAAGTTCATCATCTCAGAAGGTGCCTCTTCTCTCTTTGCTGCATCTGGAGACATAATTACTTTTGTCGGTTGGTCTGTAGCACTCCCTGCAGGTTAGCTTGTGTACTGTTAACAGGAGTCATGCTGTGGTCTCTAGCACTCCCTGCAGGTTAGCTTGTGTACTGTTAACAGGAGTCATAGCATGTAGCTTGTTCTCCACCTTCACAATGAAGCCTTGGTAGAAGAGTTATGGAAATCATATAGAAGTCTTACCTGCTGTGTTTGTTGTGATCCTCTCCAGGTCAGACTGAACCTAGGTCTGTATATTGTCTTCCTGCTGGACTGGTTGACTGTCTTCCATAGAGATCAGATCCTAGTTCTGCAGTTAGAAGATTACGCTGCCAATCTGAGACTCACCATACATAAAGTGTTTGACTTCCTAAATGTGGGTACGTACCGGGATAAAAACAGTTATTCGACTGATTCTACATCAACATCCTAGGTGTGTCCAGAGCCAGGACACAATGTTGGTGATGCATGTCTGCTTCTTCCTCTGTGTGAATTACAACATCTGCTGATCCTGTACATGCCTGTCTGTACTGCATGACCCTCAGGGCCTTCATCTGAGCAGACGGAGGCAGCTCTCACCAAGAGGCCCATGTCCAACACACGGAGGGCAGCAGACAGGAGCCTGGGCCCCATGCTACCCAGCACCAGGGACCTCCTCAGGGAGTTCCACCAGCCATTCAACCACAAACTGGCCACAATCCTGGACAACAAGGCCTTCCACTGGACAGAGACATAAGGAATGGCTCCATCTCAGATGGATACAGACCTGAGGAATCCTGTACTAAATCCCCCATGGTCATTTGAGTCCTATGAGATGAACTGTCAAGTGGGATAAGCCATGGACATGAATTAAGTCACAATGGGAGAACATATAGTCAGTAAAATGTCTGAGGTGCTCTGAAGACCTGAACAATGCATCTGTCTAGTGCTTGAAGTTTTTCCTTTTGTTTGCCTTTCGTGATGATGGTGGTGCCCTTATACTGTATGTTGGAGAATAGTTTGCTTTTTGTAGGAGACTCCTGGAAACTGACTGGGGTAGAGCCTGGTGGACTACTCCCTCTAGTGGGAAAGCTTTAACACGACAAATATTGAGAGTAAAAAGAGAGCCTTCACATGCTAATGATTGATCATTTTGATATACTGTTTGCCACTGGGTATTTCCCTCTCAATCATTGTGAAACCATTATGTAAGAAACAATATGGGAGCAAACAGCACAATGGATTTTATCATGATGTTGCCTTCAATTGTCTTATAAAACAAACATGAAACACCCTGTCTTCAACGCCATACACTCTATTCAATTAAGTAAAGGGCGAAGAAGTGACCACATGGTCATAACCTGCTTTTTTAATGTGAAATATGTTGATGCCATTCTACACTGGCCTAGACACACAATGGACAAATCCTCACACCAGAGGGCAACAGAACCACAGAGACACGCTATGGAATCTCATTTCCCGCCAATGCAAGTCTATCTTCTCACCAAAGACTGGCATATTTGTTTCCAACTTATATTTTCCGGTAGTTTTCTTGTTTGTACACGCTCTGCACATGGACACATTTTACCTAAACTCAAGCGTCAAGCCTAACTTGCCTGACGGGCCGCCCCGAGGTGGTGAGGGTAGGCGACAACACAACCGCCACGCTGACCCTCAACATGGGGGACCCTTAGAGGTGCATGCTTAGTCCCCTCCTCTACTCCCTGTTCACCCACGACTGTGTGGCCGCACATGACTCCAACACCATCGTTAAGTTTGCCGATGACACGACGGTGTTAGGCCTGATCACCGACGATGATGAGACCGCCTATAGGGAGGAGGTCAGAGACCTGGCAGTGTGGTACCAGGACAACAACCTCTCATCTTGGAGCACCAAGTCTGGGAGCTAAAGGCTCCTGAACAGCTTCTACCCCCAAGCCATAAGACTCCTGAACAGCTTCTACCCCCAAGCCATAAGACTCCTGAACAGCTTCTACCCCCAAGCCATAAGACTCCTGAACAGCTTCTACCCCCAAGCCATAAGACTCCTGAACAGTTAGTCAAATGACTAGCAGGACTATTTGCGTTGACCCCCTTTTTTTTTTGCACTGACTCTCTTGCACTGGCTCTATGCACACTCACTGGACTCACACACACTACACTGACACTCCCTCCAACACACAAGCTCACACACACAAAACACATGCATATTGGCGCCACACGCGCACACACACACACAAACTAACACATAGAAACACTTTCACACTCTTCACATACGCTGCTGCTACTCTGTTTATTATCTATCATGATTGTCGAGTCACTTTTACCCCAGCCTACATATACATATTACCTCACCTCAACTATCTTGTACCCCTGCACATTCGGTACTGGTACCTATTGTATATAGCCTTGTTATTGTTATTGTATTGTGTTACTATTGCCCATTTTTATTTAGCAAATTGTTCTTACTTTTTAACTCTGCATTGTTGGGAAAGGGCTTGTAAGTAAGCATTTTATGGTGAAGTCTACACCTGTTGTATTCGAGCGCATGTGACAAATAAAATGTATTTGATTTGATAACTTACCAGCCACCCACTTGAATCTGTAGTCAATTTTTTATGTGTCTCAGCACAGGTTGACGTGTTTGACTCAAATCACACCCTACACTGAGTATACAAAGCATTAGGAACACCTGCTCTTTCCATGACATATACTGACCAGGTGAATTAGTTTTGTGGCAAACAGTTTTGTGGCAAACTGAACTTCTGGCAAACAATTCTGGGAAACTTGTGGCGAACATTCTACTGTTTGCTGCAAACTCATTATGAATATGCAAATTAAATTATATCTTTGGTTACTTTGTATATTAACCAAAATAAAATGCCTTTTCTACATAAACCAAATAAAATATAACTTTAAATGAACTTCCTTCTCACAGAGAAAACCTACTTAATATACAAAATACTAAACAACATGTATTCAATGTATTAACGGATACAAATAAATCCAATACATCTTTCTTATCTCACATTGAAAACATTATGCCAAGTGCTACAATATTAACTTTGAAATCATCAGCATGCTAATGAAGAAAAGAGCAAAGACTGAATATTTCTCAAATAAATTGTTTCATATTTTCATGTATAGTAGCTATAACATTTACATGTGAGAAATGTGAACACTATGGGGATGTTGACCTTAGGATGTTTAAAGGGGCAACTACAGAAATGATGTGAGCCAAGTGATAACTGAGCAATGAGCTTTGAAACCCAGTTCAGAGCTATTGACTTTCTGAGTGAACATTGGAGATTGCGGACCTGTGGAAGTCCTTCTTCTGAAGCTTGTTGAATACATGCACTTAAACAATCAGAAAATACAAAACAAAAGCGTCATTAAGATACTGAGAACATTTTATATTTTGCCATCTTAAAAAGGTAGTGTCACGTCCTGGCCAGTATAAGGTCAATTGGTATTGTAGTTTGGTCAGGACGTGGCAGAGGGTATTTGTTTTATGTGGTTCGGGGTGGTGTTTTGGAAAATAGGGTGTTTGATTTAGTATTTCCGGGTTTTTGGGTTATGGTCTGTGTTTATGTATTTCTATGTGTTATCTAGTTAGTTGTATGTCTATGTTTGGTTAATTGGGGTGGACTTCCAATTGAAGGCAGCTGTGTGGTGTTGCCTTTGATTGGAAGTCCTATATTAGTTGGGTGTGTTTGTTTGTCTAATTGTGGGAGATTGTTTTTGCATTGCGTGTTTTGTAGCCTGTAAAACTGTTGCATAATCGTTGTTTATTGTTTTTTGTATCGTGTTCACGTTAGAGATTTATTAAATTCAAAGATGAACACGACCTCCGCTGCGTATTGGTCTACCTTTTCTGACGAGGACTTTTCAATATCGTCAGAAGACGAAGATAAGTGTGACAGGTAGACTCAGTAGGTAATGGGCAGGCTTGGCAATCTGTCTTTTTGCTTGGTTGCTTTTAGAAAGAAACAAAGAAGGAACAACCCACATAACAAATACTACAGTTAACTATAGAATACTATTGTTCTTACTATATAATTCTATAGTATTCTGTAGTTAACTGTAGTATACTCTACTACACACTGTAGTATCCTTTGACCGTGAAGTGCTTACTATATCATTTCATAGTATACTGTAGAATACTATACTACACACTGTATTGATATGCTAATGTACATTTGCATATGCCATGCCCATTCCCCTCTCCATATCCCAATTTGTGCCACCTATGACTGAAAAACCTACATGCCAAGTATATACCAGCTATTATGTTCTCTACAGGTTATAGAAAAGAGCAGAAGCGGTGAACCTAACTGGTCAGACCACCGTCCTACCTATCTACCTACAGGTTATGGACAATTTGCTTGTTTAGTCTTTGTCCAGTAAGTTTCCTCAAGGAGAAAGCCCCAAAAATATATATAAAATGTATTTAATTAAAAAGGTAATAAACAAAAGGTAATTTAAAAAACATCTCAGTAAATCATTTTTTCCCCTCATTAATCAACACACAATACCCCATAATGAAAAAGCAAAAAAGGGTTTTTTGTAATTTTTTGTGAATGTACTAATAAAAAACTGAAATATTACATTTACATAAGTATTCAGACTCTTTACTCAGTACGTTGTTGAAGCACCTTTGGCATCGATTACAGCGTCAAGTCTTCTTGGGTATGACGCTACAAGCTTGGCACACCTGTATTTGGGCAGTTTCTCCCATTCTTCTCTGCAGATCCTCTCAAGATCTGTCAGGATGGATGGGGAGCATAGCTATTTTCAGGTCTCTTCAGAGAGGTTCGATTGGGTTCAAGTCCGGGCTCTGGCTGGGCCACTCAAGGACATTCAGAGACTTGTCCCGAAGCCACTCCTGCGTTGGGTTGGCTGTGTGCTTTGGATCGTTCTCCTTTTGGAAGGTCTGAGGTCCTGAGCGCTCTGGAGCAGGTTTTCATCAAGGAACTCTCTGTACTTGGCTCAGTTCATCTTTCCCTCGATCCTGACAAGTCTCCCAGTCCCTGGTGCTGAGAAACATCACCACAGCATGATGCTGCCACCACCATGCTTCACCATAGGGATGGTGCCAGGTTTCCTCCAGACGTGACGCTTGGCTTTCATGCCAAAGAGTTCAATCTTGGTTTCATCAGACCAGAGAATCTTGTTTCTCATGGTCTGAGAGTCCTTTAGGTACCTCCCTGACCAAGATCCTTGTCCCCGATTGCTCAGTTTGGCCGGGCGGCCAACTCTAGTAAGAGTCTTGGTGGTTCCAGACTTCTTCCATTTAAGAATGATGGAGGCCACTGTGTTCTTGGGGACCTTCAATGCTGCAGAAATGTTTGGTACCCTTCCCCAGATAAGGTATAAATAAGGTAAGTAAGGTGTTTTTATTTTTAATACATAAAAAAAAAAAAAAAAGCTGATTTCACTTTGTCATTATGAGGTATTGGGTGTAGATTAATGAGGATTGTTATTTTCATTTAATCCATTTTAGAATAAGGCTATAACATAACATGTGGAAAAAGGGAAGAGGTCTGAATACTTTACGAATGCACTGTAAATATAATAATACTACAGTATGCTATAATATTTTTTCATATGGGAACACGTGATCAAGATGAGCTAGCTACTAGTTTAAAGCAATGAAACATTTATTGAAATAATTAATGTGTTGGCTACTTTTATGAGAATAATACATGCATTTGCTTACCATATCAAGCTTGAAGTTGATACACTAGTTTATCACTCACAAAAAGTGTTATGTGTGAATGCACCACAAACATATTTCCAGGGTGTTCATGCATCCTCTTCTCAATACAGCTTCTTCCAACACCATGGGTAGAGGAAGGATATCCATCTGCAAAAATGAAGTTTTGCCATAATATCAAGTCAGCTCATATCGTTGATAGCTGTTGTGCTGGCTAACATGCTACTGAACAGTGACAATAGCATATTGATATGGATATTGGTATTAAAAGACAGCAACTTCTTCACCTAAAAATAGATGTTTTAAAATATCTGGCAAATCATTAGTTTGCTAGCTAGCTACTAGCTATCACACTCATTGTGCAAAAATACCATAGTTAGCTAAGCGCTAGTGTCATAAAGTTCGTCGTCTGAGGAGGAGAAATCATTGGACAAATATGCAGCGGTGAAATTGCTCATCTTCTTCTTTATTAAAGAAAGGAAAAAATACTCATACAAAAACAAACGACGAAAACAGTCCTGTAAGGTGCTCAGACTATACACGGAAACAACCATCCACAAACACAAGAGAAAACTATCCCACTTAAATATGGCCTCCAATTAGAGGCAACGACAACCAGCTTTCTCTAATTGGAGGTCGTTCCAAAACCCCAACATAGAAATAGAAAAACCACATAGAAATAGAAAACATAGAACATAAACCAAAAACCCCGAAACACATTAAACAAACACCCCCTGCCACGCCCTGACCAAACTACAATAACAAACAACCCCTTTTACTGGTCAGGACGTGACAGCTAGCCCTAGATAGCTAGCTAGCCAGCCAGTGGCGTTGACAGGTTGAAACTGATATACCAACACAATGTGTCATTCTATCCCATAAAACATGACATTGCTAACCAGGCTAACACAATTTGAAAGTTTATTAGGTAGTTTAATTAATAAGTTGTTCGACACTCAGCAGACAACTTTGGTAGGTAGATCGCTTGGTTTCCATTTCCAACTGATTTGTCTTCTCCCCCTGACTGGTCGTCAACAGTTACTGGTCTTCAAACTCCTGTGTTTCCCAGAAACGACTTCTGGTAAACTGTTTGCCACTAGCGGCAATAGATATTGTTAACATTAAAATAAAATCTCGAGAGAATTGTTTGACAGAAAACAACTCCGGCTTCCAGTAAAGGGAAAGTGTTCATTGAGCCAGAGTTAAATCACTGGCCCCTGGAATCACTCTTTTTGTCTCTATGGACTGTTTGCTAGGTTGTAGATGGAAAAAAAATGATCACATAGGCAAGCGTATGCCATAGATCCAAACAGAGACAAACACAGAGGCATATCCTGGAACAGTGTTATACCGTTATGGAAAAACTGTCCCTGTTGCATGCGGTAGTATTATTCGGGCAATGGATCAGCTTGACTCTCAACATAAAGTGGTTAAGTGCTCTGTTTTGTAAGATCAGTCACTGCTATTTCAAAAATAGCAGTGCTTGAAAATGCCTCTTTGGCTAGAGCATTGTTTACCTTGGTTGCAATTATAACCGCAGGTGTTAGATGAGATCATTTTTTGCAACCAACTCTCTCTTTTGATGAAAAGTGATTAGTGCAGAGGATGAATAGCAACATGTTTTGCTTTCTGATTAAGGAGTTGTGGGGTGGTGTGATAGTGTGATTGGGTAGAACTGGTAATGTAGACTGTCTTCCTACAGTGGCGAGTGAGTGCGTGGTGAGTGAAGCAGCAGCAGTGAAGCGTGGTTGATTGCCCCCTCCTTGTGCTATCAACAGTAATCCTCCCCTGGATGTTGACAGGCGGAAGGAAACTGATAAGGTCTCTTTTGACATTCTCTCATTTTGTCAAGGACTTAGATGACATGCCCAATGTGTGATGGGCTTTGACAGCTTTCTCCTGCTTTAACAATCTCTTAATGCACATGTTTCATATCACATGATCAGTGCAAAATGTATGTGACAAAAATATACTGTAATGCAAGAGTGATCCACCTCCTACTGGTTGTCAAACATTAGGTTGTCATTAGGTCATCAAACAAGACAGTCTCTTATCAAGGGTGAGTAGTCACAATTACTGCTCATCAATAAACTGGTCATTCCATGGTCATTCCAAAAGAATGAGCTGAACCTCAATAGTGTTCCATTCCTCCCCAGAAGTCATTTAAATTACCAACACAACATATGCCTTAAAAAAATTATCTGCTGTGATCAGGAAAATACAGTGCCTTCGGAAAGTATTCAGACCCCTTTACTTTTTTTTGACTTTTTGTTCTCATTAATCTACACACATTACCTCATTGTGACTAAGCAAAAACTGTTTTTTAGAAATGTTTGCAAATTTATATAATAATAAAAAAATGAAATATCACATTTACATAAGTATTCAGACCCTTTACTCAGTACTTTGTTGAAGCACCTTTGGCAGCGATTACAGCCTTGAGTCTTCTTGGGTATGACGCTACAAGCTTGGCACACCTGTGTTTGGGGAATTTCTCACATTGCTCTCTGCATATCCTCTCAAGCTCTGTCAGGTTGGATGGGGAGCGTCGCTGCACAGCTATTTTCAAGTCTCTCCAGAGATGTTCGATTGGGTTCAAGTCCGGGCTCTGGCTGGGCCACTTAAGGTTCGTTGTCCTGTTGGAAGGTGAACGTTCGCCCCAGTCTGAGGTCCTGAGTGCTCTGGAGCAGGTTTTCCATCAAGGATCTCTCCATAGCGATGGTGGCAGGTTTCTACCAGATGTGACTCTTGGCATTCAGGCAAAAGAGATCAATCTTGGTTTCATCAGACCAGAAAATCTTGTTTCTCATGCTCTGAGAGTCTTTAGGTGCTTTTTCGCAAACTCAAATCGGGCTGTCGTGCCTTTTACTGAGGAGTGTCTTCAGTCAACCCACTCTATCATAAAAGCCTGATTGGTGGAGTGCTGCAGAGATGGTTGTCCTTCTGGAAGGTTTTCTCATCTCCACAGAGGAACTCTAGAGGTCTGTCAGAGTGACCATCAGGTTCTTGGTCACCTCCCTGACCAAGGCCCTTCTCCCCTGATTTCTCAGTTTGGCCTGGCGGCCAGCTCTAGGAAGGGTCTTGGTTGTTCCAAACTTCTTACATTTAAGAAGGATGGAGGCCACTGTGTTCTTGGGGACTTTCAAGGCTGCAGAAATGTTCTGGTACCCTTCCCCAGATCTGTGCCTCAACACAATCCTGTCTCGGCGCTCTACGGACAATTCCTTTGAACTCATGGCTTGGTTTTTGCTCTGACATGCACTGTTAACTGTGGGACCTTATATAGACAGGTGTGTGCCTTTCCAAATCATGTCCAATCAATTGAATTTACCACAAGTGGACTCCAATCAAGTTGTAGAAACATCTCAAGGATGATCAACGGAAACAGGATGCACCTGAGCTCAAATTCGAGTCTCATTCAAAGGGTCTCAATACTTATGTAAATAACATATTTCTGTTTTTTATTTTTAATACATTTGCAAAATTTCTAAAAACCTGTTTTTGCTTTGTCATTATGGTGTATTTGGGGGTATTTAAAAAAACATCAATTTTAGAATAAGGCTGTAATATAACAAAATGTGGAAAAAGTTAAGGGGTCTGAACACTTTCCGAAGGCACAGTAACCTAAGTGAGATATGTGAGTGGCTGTCTGTCACTGTTTATTCTTTATTTATGTATTTCTATTTGTGATTTATTTTTTGTAATTTTTCTTTTTCTTTTCGTATTTTAACCCCTTTTTCTCCCCAATTTTGTGGTATCCAATTGGTAGTTACAGTCTTGTATCATCACTACAACTCCCGTACGGACTCGGGAGAGGCGAAGGTCAAGAGCCGTGCATCCTCCGAAACATAACCCAACCAAGCGGCACTGCTTCTTGACACAATGCCCACTTAACCCAGAAGCCAGCCACACCAATGTGTCGGAGAAAACACCGTACACCTGGCAACCGTGTCAGCGTGCACTGTGCTCGGCCCGCCACAGGAGTCGCTAGTGCGCGATGGGGCTGCGACAGAGCCTGGACTCAAACCCAGAATCTCTAGTGGCCGTCACTGTGATGCAGTGCCTTAGACCACTCCGCCACTCTGGAGGCCCAATGTTCATTATTAAACATTATCGTAAGCAATTGAAGTTCTGGAGCATCTTTCACTCAATTGATTACCTAATCAATTCAGATTGTAATGAATAACAATCAGCTCTCCTACAGTCCCTGAAGTTCGATAGAATTAGAGAGGTGTTATAGAGGCATACTGAACCAGAATGTGCAATGGCATCACTGTATGTGGAGGGGAGAGATACATTACAGTATGTACTGCTTTTCAAGGCATTCATGTCTTTCTAATGCATAGGGACAATAGTTTTTCCAGACCAGGTGACCAGGTAATGTAGACTGTCCACCTACAGTGGTGAGTGAGGGCTTGGTGAGGGAAGTAGCAACAGTGAAGCTGGATCTATGGCATCAGCCCATGTGATTCATTTCTTTCCAAACATTCCCTACAGACAACAAGAGTGATGTCCATTCTCCCTTTAATGGAGGCCAGGGTAACTGCCATCGGGAGCTGAACAGAGGAAGCCTGGAGACTAGCTCCTTCCCCTTTAACCTAAGGTTATGCCCGTCAGACAACAAACTCACACTGGAAACTATGTACATGATTGAAACAGAGGCAATTATCTCAACAGGCCTTGTAGAAAGTAACCAATAATGTGGCTGGCTGGAGACACTTACAAAAATGAATTTGTTGCTGCAAACTTTCTGCAATTTTGTGGCAAATTTGCTGCAAACTACATAATGTGCCAGGAAATGTTGCCAGAAGTTTGCAAATGTTTGCCACTGGTGGTGAATCTGCAGCAAACCTTTGGCAGCAATAATATTTATTGCCACTAGTGGCAGAGTTGGCCAGAGATTTTTTATGGCAAACAATTCTCTAGAGAATCTACTTGAATCTGCAGCAAACCTGTGTTAACAATATTTATTGCCACTAGTGGGAAACAGTTTCTGGTGAACACATGAGTTTCAAGACCAGTAACCGTTGACAACCAGTCAGGGGAGAAGAAAAATCAGTTGGAACTGGAAACCAAGTGATCTACCTAGCAAAGTAATCTGCTGAGTAACTAACTTATTCAGTAAACTACGTAATAAACTTTACAATTACAATATGTTAGCCTGTTTAGCAATGTCATGTTTTATGGGATAGAATGAAACCCATTTTGTTGGTATATCAGTTTCAACCTGTCAGTGCCACTGACTGGCTAACTAGCTATCATATTTTTGCACAATTAATGTGATAGCTAGTAATAAGCTAGCAAACTTATGATTTGCAGGATATTTGAAAAAATATAAAGTGTTTTTAATACCAATATGCATGTCAATATGCTATTGTCACTGTTCCGTAGCATGTTAGCTAGCACAACAGCTAGTGTAGCTAGCAACAATATGAGTTGACTTGACATCAAAGCAAAACTTCACATTTTTAGATGGATATCTTTCCCCTACCCATGGTGTTGGAAGAAGCTGTATTGGGAAGAGGATGCATGTTGCCAATACATTCATTATGTCTAACAATTGGGTCTTTAATTGCTTTAAACTAGTAGCTAGCTTATCTTGATCATGTGTTCCCATATAGTATACTGTATTTCTATACTATAGAATTCACTGTAGTGTTTTATAGTATTCACTTTAGTGTTTTTGCTAACTTTACTGTAGTAGTCACTGTAGTGTTTTTGCGCAAAAAACACTACAGTGAATACTGTAGTATTTACTACAGTGTTTTTGCTGACATGACTGTAGTATGGTGTAGTATCTACTGTGGTGTTCTTGTAGACATTACTGTAAGATACTGTAGTATTTACTTCAGTGTTTAACTGGACATTACTCTAGTATACTGTAGTATTTACTATAGTGTTTTAGTTTTGTTATCTTTTTCTTTTTCTTTTTAAAAATATATATACTGTATATATATTTTTTTACTTTCACCTTGAGGCGTCTTACTGGACAAACACTAAAACCCTCTAATAAGGCCAACAACTACAGCCATGAGTCTAGAAAAGTCTAAATGGGACTTCTTGGAGTTAAATAAAGGGATATTTCACCCAAATTACTAAATTTCATATTGGTTTCCTTACCCTGTAAGCAGTCTATAGACAAGGTATGACAGCAATCCATGCTTTGGTTTACTTTCCCTAGCACTATTTCCACAGGCTAACATTTTTGCATTTGTGGCACAAAACCCACTGAAGTCAAATGGAAAATAAAATAATTTAAGACAGATAAAATGACTTAAGAATCTCTATTACAGGCACTACAACTATGGTGTGCCAAAAAGGCTTTCAACAAGGTTAGGATTCATACTATGTTATTCATCAGTTAATTAAAGGGATATTTAATCCAAATTACAAAATGACACTATGGTTTCCTTACCCTGTAATCAGTCTATGGACAAGGTATGACAGCAATCCATGCGTTGGTTTAGTTTCCCTGGCACTGTTTCCCCATTTGTGGCACACATACCATTCATGGGACTGACATTAAAATGTTTTGTGCATCATGTTCAAATCATATATAAGTGACTTTGTTGAGCTTCACAATCCATTTGAGATAAATTTGGATGATTAGGACATGATGCCAAAAAAAGTAAAGAAAATTGAGCACGTCACCCAAAAGATCTGTGCAAGGCCCTGGTCTGGACTTCATGTTAAATCAGTGCATCCATTCAGCTCATCCATGTCCAAGCAGCAGCTTAGCATGTCTTCTTTAGCTGTTATCATGTGGATGTTCCACTTGTTATCATTGTACTCTACCAGCAATGTGGTGTAGCACAGAGCATGCTCGAGGTGTTGCCATGGGGATAGTGACCCACACAATGAGGGGAAAAAGCCAGCATAGTTACTCCAGCTTATCACACATCAGGCTTTCTTTTGCTTTACAGTTGTTTCCACCTCAACAAACAAATCAAATCAAATCGAAGTTTATTTGTTACGTGCGCTGAATACAACAGGTGTAGACCTTACAGTGAAATGCTTACTTACAGGCTCTAACCAATAGTGCAAAAAAGGTATTAGGTGAACAATAGGTAGGTAAAGAAATAAAACAACAGTAAAAAGACAGGCTATATACAGTAGCGAGGCTATAAAAGTAGCGAGGCTACATACAGACACCGGTTAGCCAGGCTGATTGAGGTAGTATGTACATGTAGATATGGTTAAAGTGACTATGCATATATGATGAACAGAGAGTAGCAGTAGTGTAAAAGAGGGGTTGGCATGTGGTGGGAGGCGGGACACAATGCAGATAGCCCGGTTAGCTAATGTGCGGGAGCACTGGTTGGCGGCCCAATTGAGGTAGTATGTACATGAATCTATAGTTAAAGTGACTATGCATATATGATAAACAGAGAGTAGCAGCAACGTAAAAAGAGAGGTTGGGGGGGGCACAGAATGCAAATAGTCGGGGTAGCTATTTGATTACCTTATGGCTTGGGGTAAAAACTGTTGAGAAGCCTTTTTGTCCTTTTTGTCCGCTTGCCATGCGGTAGTAGAGAGAACAGTCTATGACTGGGGTGGCTGGGGTCTTTGACAATTTTTAGGGCCTTCGTCTGACACCACCTGGTGTAGAGGTCCTGGATGGCAGGCAGTTTAGCCCCAGTGATGTACTGGGCCGTACGCACTACCCTCTGTAGTGCCTTGCGGTCAGAGGCCGAGCAATTGTCGTACCAGGCAGTGATGCAACCAGTCAGGATGCTCTCGATGTTGCAGCTGTAGAACCTTTTTAGGATCTCAGGACCCATGCCAAATCTTTTTAGTTTCCTGAAGGGGAATAGGCTTTGTGTGTTTGGATCATTCTAGTTTGTTGTTGATGTGGACACCAAGGAACTTGAAGCTCTCAACCTGCTCCACTACAGCCCCATCGATGAGAATGGGGGTGTGCTTGGTCCTCCTTTTCCTGTAGTCCACAATCATCTCCTTAGTCTTGGTTACGTTGAGGGATAGGTTGTTAATCTGGCACCACCCGGCCAGGTCTCTGACTTCCTTCCTATAGGCTGTCTCGTCGTTGTCGGTGATCAGGCCTACCACTGTTGTGTCGTCTGCAAACTTAATGGTGTTGGAGTCATGCCTGGCCATGCAGTCATGGGTGAACAGGGAGTACAGGAGGGGACTGAGCACGCACCCCTGAGGAGCTCCAGTGTTGAGGAACAGCGTGGCAGATGTGTTGCTACCTACCCTCACCACCTGCGGGCGGCCCATCAGGAAGTCCAGGATCCAGTTGCAGAGGGAGGTGTTTAGTGCCAGGATCCTTAGCTTAGGGATGAGCTTTGAGTGTACTATGCTATTGAACACTGAGCTGTAGTCAATGAATAGCATTCTCACATAAGTGTTCCTTTTGTCCAGGTGGGAAAGGGCAGTGTGGAGTGCAATAGAGATTGCATCATCTGTGGATCTGTTTGGGCGGTATGCAAATTGGTGTGGGTCTGGGGTTTCTGGGATAATGGTGTTGATGTGAGCTGTTACCAACCTTTCAAAGCACTTCATGGCTACGGACGTGAGTGCTATGGGTCTGTAGTCATTTAGGAAGGTTGCCTTTGTGTTCTTGGGCCCAGGGACTATGGTGGTCTGCTTGAAACATGTTGGTATTACGGACATAATCAGGGACACATTGAAAATGTCAGTGAAGACACCTGCCAGTTGGTCAGCACATAGCCGGAGCACACGTCCTGGTAATCCGTCTGGCCCCACAGCCTTGTGTTTGTTGACCTGTTTAAAGGTCTTACTCACGTCGGCTACGAAGAGTGTGATCACACAGTTGTTCGGAACAGCTGATGCTCTTATGCATGCCTCAGTGTTGCTTGCCTCAAAGCGAGCATAGAAGTTATTTAGCTCGTCTGGTATGCTCGTGTCACTGGGCAGCTCGCGGCTGTGCTTCCCTTTGTAGTCTGTAATAGTTTGCAAGCCCTGACACATGAGACGAGCATCGGAGCCAGTGTAGTATGATTCAATCTTAGCCCTGTATTGACGCTTTGCCTGTTTGATGGTTCGTCGCAGGGCATAGCAGGATTTTTTGTAAGCTTCCGGGTTAGAGTACCGCAACTTGAAAGCGGCAGCTCTACCCTTTAGCTCAGTGCGAATGTTGCCTGTAATCCATGGCTTCTGGTTGGGGTATGTACATACAGTCACTGTGGGGACGACGTCCTCGATGCACTTATTGATAAAGCCAGTGACTGATGTGGTGTACTCCTCAATGCCATCGGAAGAATCTCGGAACATGTTCCAGTCTGTGATAGCAAAACAGTCCTGTAGTTTAGCATCTGCTTCATCTGACCACTTTTTTATAGACCGAGTCACCAGTGCTTCCTGCTTTAATTTTAGCTTGTAAGCAGGAATCAGGAGGATACAACCACAACAGTAGTGATTTAACTTCATTGCACATGAAAAAGTGCATGAAAGTGACTTTCTATCTAGTTAAGTTTAGGATGACAAAGGCACCAAACACATATAAGGATGATGATGATGGTGACGGGGATGATGATTATGGCGATGATGATGATGACAACAATGCTGCTACTAACATTATGACAATGATAATTATCAGCAACAAATGGACAATTTTCAAATTAAAGCCAGAGAATATGACTACAGTGTGCCAAAAAGGCTTTTTATAAGGTTAGGAGGCATATTATGTTATTCATCAACCAAATTCTAATTTAATTTGAGACAATTCTTTGTTAACATCAGCATTTTGAGGTCATGCATGCTGTGAACAACCCAATGTTTCTATCTTCTTTAGTGATTCAGATTGCAGTCAGCCATATTAATTACATTTCATGGCCCGTCCCCAGATGGCTGAGGCGGTGTTGAGACAGCCACCCTAAGAACCCAAATTGAATTTTCTTTCTATATCAATCCTTTTTTCCCCCTGACTGTCCACACCAGTGGAGGCTGGTGACTTCAAAAATGTAGGAGGATGGGAGACCCACGGTATAGCCGTGGAACACACGGAGACGTCTACTGTAAGTGTGTTTCAAAAATTGTCAAAGAGTAATTATTTTTACCTAAAGCATTTAATAAAGACATGTATAGTACAATATTATGGGGAATGGGAGTGAGAGTGCTACTTACACCATTTTGGTAAGGGACCACAGCAGTGATTGAATGAGGGTATGAGGCATGAGTTGAGGTGCTCAGATGCTTGACTTCAGTGCAGGACAGGTTTTAACTGGGAAGACAAAAAAACAATAACACAACACACTACACAGTTAGACAAAATAACTAAGAATGAGTTTGTCCAAGCAAGGAATAAAATCATTGATGTGTAATAATGTGCTTGTGCTTGTGTATATGATTGACTCTACATACAGTAATGAGAGAAAATTGATAGGAGAGGAAACATTCCATGTGCCAGTGGATGAGCGGGCACATGAGACGTGGCTTCAGTTCATGTCAAGAAAGAGTTGACAATGGTAGTGGAGTCGAGTGGTCATCACTTCTTAAATCAGGGAACAGGAGGGGACTTAGCTGGAAATACAAATAGCAGATACATTCCATTACAGCTGCGCCATCGTAGGTTTGAACAAGTTTGTCCATGAAGTTAAACATCTCACCCACTTGACACATCAAAGTAGCCCAGGAAACATTCGTGGATAAAGCCCTGATCATCCACATACCTGACGATAACTGACTACTGCAAGCAGACTGGTGGCACCATAGGTCCCAGAGTAGGTGGGGAAATTTTTACCCCCTGTGGCCCAGAGTTTCTCCTTATGTGTTTACCTAACCAGGGAAACCCTGGACCCTATACGGTATGACAGGGATTAATCAGTTGTAAAAACCCTGTCAAACTGCAGAAACAGTATACATGTTCATATGAATTATATTTCAACTGGATTAGGAGGGGGATTACCTCTACCCAGATACAGAGACAACAACTGATAGACAATAGAACTCACAGGGCTGAGCTAGCTTTATTCATGTTTGCATCATGCAGGCCTATGCAACTGTAGGCTTTGTAAAAAATGTACTCACATCTGTCATCAGTATTATGTTGATTGATTAATTCCAGTTAATCATTTTGGATTGAAAACATATAGGCAGCCTAGCCAGATGAATTTTGAATATAAACAAAATTTGATCACATTCACATTTTCTCCTGACACACAAATGGACTATAAATACATAATTTTACCAATTAGTTACCCTGATCAAATGGACAGCACACATAGGCTACCAGCTCAGCGGCGAAAGGTGCACGCACACTCGAGCTGGTAGCTAGCTACTGCTACTTGCTACTGAAGTTAGCAAGGCAAATTGAAATAAATTGCACTAACTGGACACAAAAAGAAAGTTATAAAACCAAGAAAATAATTCATAATCTACCTCCTCCGTCTCCTGTAATTTGAAGAAACTAATTTTAATTGAATAATATCCCAAAAATGCTAAACTATCACTTTTCAATCTCTATCCAATAATGTCACCACCTCACCAAGCTTCTCAACACATATAACCCCTCATAATGCTCTGTGGCACAACCCCAATACAACACACTAGGTTCATTCTCTGATCCTAATCCTATGATTGGATGGACATGTCAGTTCATACTGAAAAAGCTTTGATTGGTTTGAGGACGTCCTCCGGAAGTGGTCATAATTAACATGTAGGTCTATGGAAGAGGGTGAGGCCTACGAGCCTCCTAGGTTTTGCATTGAAGTCAATGTACCCAGAGGAGGACAGAAGCTAGCTGTCCTCCAGCAACACCATGGTGCTACCCCAGAGAGTGCTGTTGAAGTTACTATAGACCTTCATTGCAAACAGTGTTCTAATCAATTATTTGGTGACATATGAATACATTTAGTATAGTTTAATCTAAAAAAAAAGAACTTTTTTAGTGTTTCACTATTTCTATTTTTATAAAATTTCCCTGAGGAGGATGGTCCTCCCCTTCCTCCTCTGAGGAGCCTCCACTGTTCCAAACACAGTTTTACATGTGACCCATATCAAATTTACAAATTCACACTGATGTAGCACACAGATGCCATACTAATTTCCTGTCACTGTTCCTTTACATTTTGGGGGGGGGGGTTGTCAACATCAGGTCATGTACAAAAAACCACTTTTGATCTGAACGTCCAGACAGAGGTCGCATATGGAGGATCGGGTTTGTATCCTGATTCAGATCCATATATGGAGATGGTTTAAATCAGAAGATAAAATATCAGATTTCTTTGCTGTTTACACATTAGGGAAAAAATCAGATAAGTATCAGATATGTTAAAATAACTGTTAAAAAAACCTGTTAACTCCTCATTTATTGATTTAATTCTTACTAATAACCCCCATAGTGGAGTATTTACATGTGATCATTGTCCCATAGTATGTATTAGAGATACAAAACAGCAAAATACTAATCCTTGTTCAATTAAGAAGATACATTTTTTACGTTTTCTCCTCAAGGGTTTTTACATGACATGTTCTATTCTGATTCTACTGTACCCCTGACCTTGATTTGGATCTGGAAAATTTTTCCTCCATAATTATTCCTCTGGCAAATAGACACTCTCCTTTTAAACAATTCAGAGTCAAAGATAGATCTAACCCTTAGTTTTCTTCTGAGCTTAATCAGATGAGAAATCAGGCCTGGGCCAAAGCAAGGAAAACTGACTCTGTAGTGGACTGGCATTCTTTCATACGATTGAAAAACAGATGTGCTATCTCCATGAAGACATGTAAATCAAGCTACTTGTTAAGCTCTGTCTCTGACTCTACTGGTGATCCTTCAACATTTTGGAAAACAGTAAAAGCACTGAAGTGTACAAATTCCTCTTCTTCCCTGCATAAGAAAGTTCTGTCTGACTTGGGCATCATAAATAATCATTATTTTATCATGGCAGGCTTTTTATTTGAGAGAAACGGTTGTTTAATTGACCCTGGTCAGTCAATGGACTGTTCTTCCCTCTGTTAGCCTCTTGCTGATTCGACGGTTAACCCGTCATATTCTATTGAACCTTTGTTTTAATTTCAACAATTTACTATCTGTGATGTGCTAGATGCCTTGCTTAAGATTGAGGTAAAAACAAATCCATTGGGGCTGATATGCTTGATCCATTTTTACTGCAGCTCTCTGCCCCCCTGTTAAATAATAATTAACCCATATTTTATGCTGATGATTAAATCTGGTACTCTCCCCAAGGTTTGGAAGACGGCCCATGTACTCCCCTTCACAAAGGTGGTGACCTTTGTGACCTAAATAATTACCGCCCTATTTCTAAACTTTCTTGCCTAGCTAAAATATAAAAATCCTTGATAAGATCTTTCTTATCTTTGAAATGTATCCTAAATATACATCAGTCAGGTTTTAGACCAGGTCATAGCACTATCTCTGCTGCAACCCTAGTTATAAATGACGTGGTTAACTGTATGGATAAAAGGCAACATTGTGCTGCCCTCTTCATTGACCTGTCAAAGGCTTTCAATACTGTTGATCACTCACTGCTAATTTAGAGGCTTTCCTCAATTGGCCTAGACCAGACTGCATGTAACTGGTTTAAAAATGACTTGACAGATAGAACTCAATGTGTATCTACTGATGGTGTTAAATTACATTTCCTGGATGTTACAAAAGGTGTCCCACAGGGGTCGATTCTGGGTCCTGTACTTTTTACTGTTTACATTAACAATATCGACTTGTAAAAAACTGTAACCTGCACTTGTATGCCGATGAGACTGCTGTTTGTGCTATTGCTTCCGCTGTTAACCAGGCTCTATCTGAACTACCGTCTGCCTTCATTGTATTACAGAAAACCTTTACTGACCTGAAATTAGTACTGAATGCAGGTAAAACTAAGTATATGTTGTTCTCTAGAGCGCATAAAAATTACTCTGATGATTTAAGCATATGTGACCGACCAGCTCGATTCGGTCTTATGTAACAACATTTTGCATTGGATAAAAGTAAAGACTCAGAGCTAGAAAATGGTATATCATACACTACAGTTGAGGAACAATGGGAAAGTAATTCTGCTTTGAAAGTTAAACTTGTAACCCCACTTTTGAGAAAATTACCCTTGAATGTTTTGGTAAACCTACTGGAGAGTTTAAGTATTACTTGAAGTAACAATAACTTCACCTGAATGCAGCACATCTCATTTTCAAGGACAAACAGAAAGAGATACATCTTTGTATTCCACTGGGCCAAAGCAGAAGCAATCTGTCATGGTTCAACTGTGTGTATGCCTTCAATTTCAGCCTAGAAGAAGCCTATTGTCCTGTTTGGCTGCACAGTGTTGGGTCTGTGTTCATTTTGCGCTCACAGAATGGAAAAATTCCGTTAGTGCTCCCTATATTAGATGCATTTACAGTACTGTATCAATGCATACAATGTATCTATTGTAACTTGTGTTTGAGGGGAATCTGTCATAGTTGCTCAGGTAGCATCATCTCAAGGTTTGTTCAAATGACTCAAAATCCAGACCAAGATTTACACAAAGGTTATAGGAGTTAAGAAGGATCAGGCATGTTTTTGCATGGAAAAAATATATTAACACTGATAAGCAAAATGATGTGTGCTATGAATTAAAAGCTGCATTTTATTATCATCTTCTTGTAATTTAAATGTTTCCCAAGCCTCATGAATTCATCAGTTTATACTGTAATGCAATATAACTAAGATGATAGGACTCTCCGCTGTCCAGCATATGCACTACTGCGAAGAAACAAATCTTCTTTGACACAGATAACTTTCAAGGTCATGTTGCCATAGAGACCACCCAATGTGCTTGCTTAATTTATGATTTAACTCATTCAGTGGTTTCACTGGTAAAGCCATGTGTAAATTCATTTACGGATCAATCTGGTTACACACTACACATATTTTCTTAGATGAGAAATAATTGGACGGAATGATATGACCCTGAACTGCTTGGGTTATAATAAACGATATAATGAAAAAACCCAAATGGTCTGTGCATAGTACTCAGTGTTAGTCACTTGGCTTAAGGGGTGTACACCCACTCACTCTGTCACGATCGTCGTAAGAACTAGACCAAGGCACAGCGTGATTAAAGTTCCGCATAATTTATTCAAGCGTAACTTCCAAACAAAAAGAAACAACGAACCGCGACATCAGCGGTGCAACATGCACTAACTCAAAACAAGAACCCACAAAACACAGTGGGGAAATGGCTGCCTAAATATGATCCCCAATTAGAGGCAACGATTACCAGCTGCCTCTAATTGGGAACCATACCAAGCACACCAACATAGAAATAAGAAACCTAGAACACCCCCTAGTCATGCCCTGACCTACTATACCATAGAGAACCAATGGCTCTCTCTGGTCAGGGCGTGACACACTCCCACGCCAGCACACACACCTTCATCATTCAACATAGACATTAACATACACCCATTATTCAAGATGTACATTAACATACACCCATTATTCAACATATACATTAACACACCCATTATTCAACATACACATTAACATACACCCATTATTCAACATATACATTAACATTCACCCATTATTCAACATATACATTAACATACACCCATTATTCAAGATACACATTAACACACACCCATTATTCAATGCACTGAAGACACAGTGGATCGATTTTAATACCATGTATAGACACATTTCTAGAAATGTGGGCATAATCAGAATGTAGACAAGATCAGGACAAAGGACTCATGTTAGCACCAGGTATAAACAGAGCTTAAGTCTGTTGTCATACACTAATCTATTATGGTAATCTGGTCAAATTGATGTTCCATAATGTGGGTTGGTGATGAAATAAGCACACAGTGTTTGTGTGTGGAAAGCAGCACATATCACACCTTTTTACAGTAGTTATTGAAATGTAAACATACTGTATGTCAAAGCTTTCTCTGTAAAGGGGAGCACGACGATGTCAAAATGACCATTCTTGGAACAGTTTCTGATTGTATTTTGTCAATCAATTGAGACAATCAATTTTGTTTTGTCAATCAACACAGAACATCTCCATGGCATGTGTACACCTAAACTCACAGTTCAATAAGTCCATCACTGAGAGTGGCTTCAGGACCAAATAACGGTCAGCCCAGAATTTATCCTTGCCTGTCCTATCTGTTGACACCTGTGACAGTAGATAGAGCTCTCTATGTGTGTGCCTGATCTGATCCTGAAGCAGCAGAGATGCTACAATATGTTTGATGGCTTTGCCAACTCTCCTCCTCCATCACATAGTCTTCAAATATGCACCACGCATTTTCAACAGTTTCAAAACTTTAGGAGCCAGGAAACCATGGCAACTAGGGGTGTGTTTATCCCCTATCAGATTCATAGGGAGGTTGTTAATTCAGTGTCTATTAACGTCATAGCCTACTCACATCTGCTGTTGTAAGATGTTGCGTGTATGTCTGTGTGTGTGTGTGTGTGTGTGTGTGTGTGTGTGTGTGTGTGTGTGTGTGTGTGTGTGTGTGTGTGTGTGTGTGTGTGTGTGTGTGTGTGTGTGTGTGTGTGTGTGTGTGTGCATTGTGTGTATTGAGGAGGGGGGTTGCTGCAGGCTCAAATGTGTATCTGTGAGTCAAACTCATCATTGTCCAAAAACATCACCACATCAACAGTTCAATGCAAATGACAGCACATCAAAATGTAATTTGTGACGGGATGACTTAGTCATGGTAAATATTATGAATCCAATGTCTCTGTAAACATACTGTATGCTCCCTTTTAACATAATGTAACAGATGTATGCTTCAGTTGGTTTGCCTCGCCTTCTTAAATAAGCATGCCCCATTCAAGAAATTTAGAACCAGGAACAGATATAGCCCTTGGCTCTCTCCAGACCTGACTGCCCTTAACCAACACAAAAACATCCTGTGGCGTTCTGCATTAGCATCGAACAGCCCCTGTGATATGCAACTTTTCAGGGAAGTTAGAAACCAATATACACAGGCAGTTAGAAATGTCAAGGCTAGCTTTTTCAAGCAGAAATTTGCTTCCTGCAACACAAACTCAAAAAAGTTCTGGGACACTGTAAAGTCCATGGAGAATAAGAGCACCTCCTCCCAGCTGCCCACTGCACTGAGGATAGGAAACTCTGTCACCACCGAAAAATCCACTATAATTGAGAATTTCAATAAGCATTTTTCTATGGCTGGCCATGCTTTCCACCTGGCTACCCAAACCCCGGTCAACAGCACTGCATCACCCACAGCAACTCGCCCAAGCCTTCCCCATTTCTCCTTCTCCCAAATCCAGTCAGCTGATGTTCTGAAAGAGCTGCAAAATCTGGACCCCTACAAATCAGCCGGGCTAGACAATCTGGACCCTTTCTTTCTAAAATGATCTGCCGAAATTGTTGCAATCCCTATTACTAGCCTGTTCAACCTCTCTTTCGTGTCGTCTGAGATTCCTAAAGATTTGAAAGCAGCTGCGGTCATCCCCCTCTTCAAAGGGGGGGACACTCTTGACCCAAACTGCTACAGACCTATATCTATCCTACCCTGCCTTTCTAAGGTCTTTGAAAGCCAAGTCAACAAACAGATTACCGACCATTTCGAATCCCACCGCACCTTCTCCGCTATGCAATCTGGTTTCAGAGCTGGTCATGGGTGCACCTCAGCCACGCTCAAGGTCCTAAACGATATCTTAACCGCCATCGATAAGAAACAATACTGTGCAGCCGTCTTCATTGACCTGACCAACATCTGTCAATCACCACATCCTCATCGGCAGACTCAATAGCCTTGGTTTCTCAAATGATTGCCTCGCCTGGTTCATCAACTACTTCTCTGATAGAGTTCAGTGTGTCAAATTGGAGGGCCTGTTGTCTGGACCTCTGGCAGTCTCTATGGGGGTGCCACAGGGTTCAGTTCTTGGGCCGACTCTCTTCTCTGTATACATCAATGCTGTCGCTCTTGCTGCTGGTGAGTCTCTGATCCACCTCTACGCAGATGACACCATTCTGTATACTTCTGGCCCTTCTTTGGACACTGTGTTAACAACCCTCCAGACGAGCTTCAATGCCATACAACTCTCCTTCCGTGGCCTCCAACTGCTCTTAAATACAAGTAAAACTAAATGCATGCTCTTCCACCGTTCGCTGCCCGCACCTGCCCGCCCGTCCAGCATCACTACTCTGGACGGTTCTGACTTAGAATATGTAGACAACTACAAATACCTTGGTGTCTGGTTAGACTGTAAACTCTCCTTCCAGACTCACATCAAACATCTCCAATCCAAAGTTAAATCTAGAATTGGCTTCCTATTTCGCAACAAAGCATCCTTCACTCATGCTGCCAAACATACCCTTGTGAAACTGACCATCCTACCGATCCTCGACTTCGGCGATGTCATTTACAAAATAGCCTCCAATACCCTACTCAATAAATTGAATGCAGTCTATCACAGTGCCATCCGTTTTGTCACCAAAGCCCCATATACTATCCACCACTGCGACCTGTACGCTCTCGTTGGCCGGCCCTCGTTTCATACTCATCGCCAAACCCAGTGTCTCCAGGTCATCTACAAGACCCTGCTAGGTAAAGTCCCCCTTTATCTCAGCTCGCTGGTCACCATAGCAGCACCCACCTGTAGCACGTGCTCCAGTAGGTATATCTCTCTGGTCACCCCCAAAGCCAATTCCTCCTTCGGCCGCCTCTCCTTACAGTTCTCTGCTGCCAATGACTGGAATGAACTACAAAAAACTCTGAAACTGGAAACACTTATCTCCCTCACTAGCTTTAAGCACCAACTGTCAGAGCAGCTCACAGATTACTGCACCTGTACATAGCCCATCTATGATTTAGCCCAATGTCACGACTCCCACTGAAGGTGGCGCCCCCTCCTGCTCGGGTGGCGCTCGGCGGTCGTCGTCTCCGGCCTACTAGCTGCCACTGATTCCTTTTGTTTTCCCCCCTTTCTGTTACTGTTTGCACCTGTCCTTAGTTGGGTTGATTAGCGGGGCTATATTAGCTAGTTGGCCCGCCTGCTCTTTGTGCGGGATTGTTTCTCTGTGTGTTGCTTTGGTACGCGCTGTAATGATTTTGCACTAGTGCATTGTTTTGCACTCACTGTGTTTTGTCCCCTGTGTTTGGGGCACTTTGATTTTTGTGTGTGCTCAGTTCGCATTTTGGGTTGGCTGGTGTTTTGCTTGTCGAGCATTAAAAGCTATAACCCTTATCGCTGCTTCCTGTATCTGAGTCCTCCTCCACTACGCCCAAGTCTTACACCCAAACAACTACCTCTTCCCCGAGGGTATTTATTTATTTATTTTGCTCCTTTGCACCCCATTATTTATATTTCTACTTGCACTTTCTTCCACTGCAAATCTACCAAATCTACCATTCCAGTGTTTTACTTGCTACCATTCCAGTGTTTTGCCTTTACCTCCCTTATCTCACCTCATTTGCTCACATTGTATATAGACTTATTTTTCTACTGTATTATTGACTGTATGTTTGTTTTACTCCATGTATAACTCTGTGTTGTTGTATGTGTCAAACTGCTTTGCTTTATCTTGGCCAGGTCGCAATTGTAAATGAGAACTTGTTCTCAACTTGGCTACCTGGTTAAATAAAGGTGAAATAAAATAAATAAATAAAAATGCTTCAGTTGGTCACATGTGAGTAATATAAATCACTATCCAGTATATGTTCTTCTGAGTTCGTCCTGAGCTGCTGTAGCAAGAAACTGTTCAAGTTGTGGAGACCCCAAGACTGGTCAACAGTACATTTGGATATTGTTCAGTCATGTACAGGTAATGGGAATGATTGAAACAAAAAAGGTGCATTCAGTGGGTGTCCTTTTCGAGTCCAGTTGAGACGTCCAATTGAGATGATAATCCGGTCACACAATTCAATGACTAGAATCCGTATCTAAAAGTGTTATTTCCTCCATCTGTACAACGTATCTTCATTATTTTCGTTTCAGATTAGGAGAGAAGATGTGGCCAGTAGACCAGTGGAACTGGGTGAGGAGCCTTTGTACTGTAGTTCACAAGAAGAGATGATGTCTCCTGTTTGTCAGATGCAATGTCACGCCGCCCCCGTTTCCCATCCCCACACATACACACACACACACAACATGTGTCCAATTCTCACTCCATGCCTCCCCTCTTCCAGTGTCTGGAATCCCCCAGCTCCATACTCCCTCACAGCTGGGTGATAGTGTGAGAGGGAGAAGGCTTGTCAGGAACAGGGTCTCTCCCACTAATTATCCCAGAGCGTATCTGGCTGAGTGCAGACTGGATCACTGAAGTCGTCAATTCATAGGTTAGTAACAGCTCTGCTATTGGGCTCTATCACAACGGAAAGGAAAGGGGGATACCTAGTCAGTTGTACAACTGAATGCATTCATATGAAATGTGTATTCTGCATTTAACCCAACCCTACATAGTATTATACTGTTTTCTTACCCTAAGCCTTCCCAGCGGGCAAAAACTGGTTAAAATGACATCATAAAGACTTAATTCCAAACCTTTTTGCCTGCTGGGTTGGTTGTTTACAATGGAAAATAGAGATTGAATCCATCTTTGTGGTGGCTCTTTCTTTCTTTCTTTCTTTCTTTCTTTCTTTATTTTCTTTCATTTTCTGCAGACCCATCCTCTATCTTTGAATCCAATTTTGAAATAAATCAAATCAAATCAAATTTTATTAGACACATGCGCCGAATACAACAGGTGAACAGGTGTGCAGTTAAATGCTTACTTACGAGCCCCTAACCAACAGTGCAGTTTCAAAAAAATATGGATAAGAATAAGAGATAAAAGTAACAAGTAATTAAAGAGCAGCAGTAAAAATAACAATAAATACAGACTTGACATCATTGGCCACTTTAATAAATGGAACACTAGTCACTTTAATAACGCCACTTTAAGAATATTTACATATCTCGCATGAATTATCTCATATGTATATACTGTATCCTACACTATCTATTCTATTCTATTCTATCTATTGCATCTTAGCCGCTCTGTCATTGCTCATCCATATATTTTATACTTATATATTCTCATCCCATTCCTTTACTAGATTGTGTGTATTAGGTTTTGTTGTGGAATTGTTAGATATTACCTGTTAGGTACTGCTGCACTGTTGGATCTAGAAGCAGACGCATTTCGCTACACTCGCAAAAACATCTGCTAACCATGTGTATGTGACCAATCAAACTTGATTTGATTTGATTTATTTCAAGTTTTTCTTCCCCATTGTAACGATTCCTCATTCAACAATACAGATAGAACCTTAATCTTACAGTAAAACATTTGACATCTATCATTCAAAATATATTTTTGTATCTACAGTATGACTGTAGTAGTAGAGCCTTACAAAAATGTACTTTGCTTTACCTGAAGAAGATTGTAAAAGGCCCTCTGCATGGTAAACTGATTGATAGATTATCCCAGGTCTTGACAATGTCCCTAGTATGAAGTATATTCATTCTGGAATGATCCTCCTGTTTGCAATGCAGTGGGTGAGATTCCTTTCCATGTTGACCTTAAGTGGGGCAAACACAGGTATATTGATAGCTCGGGCTCCTCAGAATGTCCCCATTCTTGGCCAGTCTTTTCACAGCTGAAGTATATCCTAATGAAATGAGTTAATGGATTCTCCTAAGCCAGGGGTTTTCGTTAGTCGAAACAATGATTGTATGGTCCTAAGCCAGTGGTTTTTGTTAGTCCAAACAATTATTGTATGGATCAGCTTTACCGAGGTACTGCTTTGTCCTACTGATTGGAGAGGAATCCCTCTTATTGGGTGCTCTCTGTCATATATCTGACTTACTGTGGCCCCTTAAGATTGACTTTTTCCTCCTAAGATTTCTTTAGCAGGGCTGTTGACTTGGACGAAGGATTGGAGATGACCTGGACCACCTACAATCCTCTGTCCAAGTCAAAAGCCCTGCTAAAGAAATCTTAAGAGGAAAAGGTCAATCTTAAGGGACCACAGTAAGTCAGATATATGACAGAGAGCTATATTCCTCCTATATGACAACATCCTGTTCATGTCATCCTTTCATTAAGAGATGCTCCAATATTCCACATATTCCCATAATCCCATTGGGGCGTGTGGTGTCACACGCCACACATCAAACTGTGCTCTCTAAAAGATATTACAACAGTGAAAGTTTCCGTCCCCCTGTCTCCACCTTTGTTCCTGTTCAAGCACCATCTCAGGCAGATGAAAAAGGGGATAGACCACACTGTTTCAGTTTGAATCTCAAAGCCCATAAAAAGCTAAACAAACAAAAAACACATTTAAATTGAGAGGGTAGAGATAGAGATTGAATGTCTCGATTTGGTTTAGGATGAACGGCTGGGAGTTGAGGCAGTTTGGATATTTATATTACACAACCTCCACCTCTACAGCTTACAACAGCTACAATATGTAATGAGAGGGGTGAAAATACCTTTCTGACCCTCTGGCTTAACATAGTGGTGGTGGGGATGTGTTACATCTCCATATTCCCACTGGGCAAAACTGTTTGAATCAACTTTGCTTCCACGTCATTTCAACAACAACAAAAACGAATGTGACGACGTTGAATCAATGTGGAAAACTGATTGTGTTTGCAAAAAGTAATCAACATAAATGAATTTAGTATCCCCCACAAACTTTTAACCTAAATCCAATGACACAGTGACATTTTTTAGTTGATTTCACATGGAAACTCAACCTGATGTAAATCAAAACTAGACGTTGAAATTAAGTCTGTGCCCAGTGGGCTGTCTCAGAGATAGAATGACCTGAACTGATGTGATGAGTGACATATTTATTTTACTTGTATAATTTATATTCCCTATTCTTTCATCTAGAACATTATGAGTATGAAGAGAAAGAACTATAGGCTTAAGAAACACATCAATATGACATGGTCTTTTATTTACAGTTTGCACTTTTTTATCCCTTTCCTAATCTTTACTTTAGTGTATGCTCTAATGTTCTATTCCATCTTAAAAGTAGCAAGGTGCACGTATCTCTGCCATGTTTAGTCTTTTCTCATCTTTTTCTCTGTGTATTTGGATCAACAGACTTGTTGGCATGGATGGTACTTTACATAAGAGTTGAAGGTAATCAGATTTTGTCTTGACAGAAAAAAAGCAAACACCCTTTAAAAGCAAATTCATTAAATGTTGCTTGCTGAAAATGGATTGAATTGCTGTTGATGAATGTGTTATTCAATGCATTTCTATGGGCTATAGTAGTAAAGGTACCTACAGGGCTCCTAAAAGTCCAAATCAAATAGCAAAATGATCCATGGTATGACCATCTTAAAACAATTCCATATTAGCTTAGTAGAACACTCCAGGTTAATGGATTTCAGTAGAGTTTTCATGTAGGTCTACATCAAGTCATTGATGAACGAAAGTAGCAGCCTGGATATGCCCCTGGTATACTAGCCGATGGTAAACATGACCAACATGCTAAATGGAGAGTGAAGGTCATACATTGTCAGAGACAGTACTTTATCTGAGAGACAGACACCATTATATCAGACTAAATTGACCTTATTAGAGTTACATTTACGTGTTAATCATTTAGCAGATGCTGTTACCCAGAGCGACTTACAGGAGAAATTAGTGTTAAGTTCCTTGCTCAAGGGTACATGTCAGTAACATTGCATTAAACTACATCCACTATTGACTGTACTTTTGTTTATCACACGTGTAACTCTGTGTTGTTGTTTTTGTCGCACTGCTTTGCTTTATCTTGGCCAGGTCGCAGTTGTAAATGAGAACTTGTTCTCAACTGGCCTACCTGGTTAAATAAAGGTGAAATAAATAAATAAAATAAAAAAATAACAACCACGGCACAGTCATAACCGATGGTATGAATTTGAATTACATTACAGAAGATCCTCAAAATATCAGGTACAACTTTCCTTAGAGTAGCAGACGTGATTCAGTGAACTGTGCTCATCTAATGAGAAACCTGTGACCTGAAAACTCCTGTTAGCTCAGTGGGCAGTCTTCAGTTATACAAACCTTATTGATCACATGAGAACACCAAACAGTGGACAACACATACTCCTAACATCCCTTCTCTCAATATAATCATAATTCCTTCCTGACAATGTCAGAGTCCAGACAACAAACAGACCACGTTTTAAAACAAACTTTTATGGGCAAAAAATAGAACTATCAGAAGATAATTTATATGCATACATATCCAGATTATAAATTCCTTTCCTTCCTCTGTTATTCTAGTTCATGATTAATGAATAAACAGATGGTTGAAAATTCAAACTGCATAAATCACATACTCATTAACAGTTAGGGGAGCATCTTTGGCTGCTGGTGCAGTTAGTCAACACAATATGGCCACTTACAAACTGTCATTAAGAACACCCAAGTCTTCATTAAAAATACACAAGTGTTCTTATCACTACGTGGTGCTCTGAAATAAACGTTTAGATCCAAATCAATTCATTCCGCATTACTATGGAAATTACAGGTTTCTGGCTACTCCTTGACATGTTTGTCTACTCTGTATCGTAATTAGAAAGAACGGATGAAGATTTCTCTGATCTATTTTTAAATGCAGAATATGATAGGATTCCCTCCTCCAGAATTTCTTGCTGGTTGTTTAATTCGGGGAGGTTACTCAGCATTGGCTCTGACTCACCCATGTAAAGCAGTAATACTATGTTTTGCTTCTTGGTGCAGCAAATGTCACTACAGTTACTGTGAAAAGTAACATTTCCCATCTGTCAGTATGTTTGTGTGGGTGATAGAGTTTTGAATAATGTGTGTCTCAGGGCAAAAAGATATCAGAACAACTTTTCTGCAATGTTTATTTTACGTTGCTTGTTTTTGTGCATCTTTGTGTGTGTGTGTGTGTGTGTGTGTGTGTGGTGTGTGTGTGTGTGTGTGTGTGTGTGTGTGTGTGCACATACCGTAATAGGGTGGAGAACCTATGGAAAAACCCACAAAGATAAACCCAGACTCAAGCACGCACATACCCACAGACTCTCGCTGGAAAGTTGAAAGTGCCTCAGTTTTTATTCAATCGGTCAACGAAGAAAGAGAACAAAGCAACGACAAAGCTATTTCCAGGGTGCACTGTAAAATACTGAGTAAACAGACTGAATCTTATCTCTCACTATATTCCCCAGGTGTTATATTATTGTGCTTTATCTATCTGGTGGTGTCAGGAAATAATTCTAATGAAAGGTGATACAGGTTGGACCACTTCACTCCTTAATTGTTTTTAAAGGGCAACTTGAATTAAGTTCTCCCATCTTTTATTGCTTTGAAACCTGAACAATGTGCAGCTCAGGGAAGGCATTGTGATAGTGAAAGGTTATGGCAGCCTTACTGAGAGGAGTTGAAATGATGATGACTCACAGAGAGCAGCCACTAGGTTATCGACAACAGAAGAAGACCTAACCGCCCCAGGCAGAATAACTGAAAACACACACACACGCTAATGTCAGCATTGTTGTTTTAAAGGAGTGTCTACATACTGGAAAAGTTGCTATGTATGTGATTTATCAAACAAAATCTGAATCTTAAATGGCTTGGCCATGTGACATTTTAATTGGGAGTCTGAAGATATGTTGAGGGATTGAAACAATGTGCCTGAGAATGACCAATAAGATAGAATCTGTGATTGTCTGGATGGGTTGTGTTGAGGTCTTTTAAAAAAAAATCTCCCACAGTTAGAATACAGTTTTCCTTTTCTGAGTTCAGGAATAACATCAAACATGGACAAATCTATCTAGACCATATGGGACATAACTCAATTTAGTTGATACTGTAGCTGCATTGTTCTAATATCTTGCCAGTGATGCTGGCCAACATGCATGTTTTAACGAGCCTCACACAGCTCTTTTTTATATGCTCAACTGTGATGAGCTTCAGCCTCATTGTACTGTCAGCTGACATTATATGGCTGGTGGACTGTTGCCTGGCTAGCCAAACTCCTTGCTCTGGTCAAACGCTACGCCACACCCACGGACCTACATTTTTCTCCGCAATGAGTCTGGATCTGAGTAGGTACGTCCCAGACGATTTCTAGAACGTAAACGCATTCTAACCATTCTGATTGGTTCCAGAAACCTTGGATTGGGCCAGAGCCAGAACACGCATGGGTAAAGCGGCATTTAGAAAATGTGTCATTGGCTTTGATACCCTGATTGTTTAGAGATGATCCAATCGCTGATTACTTTGTTTTGTACGACACCCCTAATTTTGACGTCACCACAAACGACTTCAACGATGGCAGTCTCAGACTGAAGAATGTACTGTAGCGAACATAGAGCAACGGAAGAATTCAGTTTGAGTGTCAGGCAAGGTGGACTGTGCCACAATGTTATCATTGTCCACAGATCAAGATAAGATAAGCAACACTGATTCTATAAACATAAGACTAACGCTTGTGGGGAACATATACAAGATAGAACCAAAATGTCTGAGGTCTCCTGAGCAGCCTTATGTACTTGCCATAGGTGATGCCTGTTCTTATCCTGTCTGCGCTAACTTTTCCTTCTCCTAATGAGGCTAGACCTTCCCACGAGATGGGGTTGTGTGAAGTCGGCCGCCTCACTCGTCTGTTCTCCCTCGCTCCTCCACTTGTTATCTCTCTATCTACCTATGCTCTGTAATTTAGTCACAGGGCAGGTATTCACCGTGGCTAGTGCAGGTTTGTTTCCATCTCAAGCCCACTCAGTGACTCTCAAAGGGTTGAGGAGGCAGGTACTTTGTTAATACTTTCAATGAACTGCCTATGTGTACTGAATTCATGTGAATGTATTTATATAACCCTTTATAACCCTAAAGTACATTTTAAGACTTCACATAGACATTCATATCAGCTCATCATTTCATATAGCGTTCCTTTTCAAAGCCAAAAATGATGGGCTATTATTAATACAGGTTTCATAATAGGTATAGTTGTCATAATAGTCATAGTTGTAGTCCGCTATAAGCATTGAAAACTAATTCCTCCTTATATTGGCTCCCATTAAGAATCTATTAGATAGTTCACAGAAAGTGTGATCAGAACTTTTTGGGGAACATTTCCCTCGGATCCATTGTGTTAACAATGAATACTGACAGGTGAAGAATTTGCTGTCTAAAATGAAGCAGATGATTTTACAGTGACCTTTTCAATATTGTCAACGCTCCAGTGAAGTTGTATCATCATGATTCATGACATACAGATGTAGGATCTTAATTTGAGCCAGTTTGCTACATCATGAAGCAACAAGAAATGTGAATTATTATGTGGATTATAATGAATGGACAATTTTTGCAGGGGTTGATAATTTTTTTGTTACGGCAAATCAAGTCTGAAATTTTAAAGTGGAAATGATTAACTTTAGAACCTTTTTCAAACCTTGAATACACTACAAGTTAGCATTTCCTGCACTGCAGGAAAATTCTCTGCAACAACAGAGTGATCAAATTAAGATCCTACATCTATATGAAACATCTCCATAGAGCTAATGGAAGGGAAATAACTCCATAGAGCCCCACAGTGGAGGTATCATAATGACCATAAAACCTAGCAGGCAAACAGGGAAAAGGTTCATTTTTCCCATAGTGTCACGACTTCCGCCGAAGTCGGTCCCTCTCCTTGTTTCGGGCGGCGTTCGGCAGTCGACGTCACCGGCCTAGCCATCGTTGATCCACTTTTCATTTTCCATTTGTTTTGTCTTTGTCTTACACACCTGGTTTCAATCCCCCAATTACTTGTTCATTATTTAACCCTCTGTTCCCCCATGTTTGTTTGTGAGTAATTCTTTGTCTTGTATACGGTCTGTATTTGTGGGCTCGGTATATTGTGTTGTATTTGTGAATACTTCAGTAAATATGTTGATTACTCATATCTGCTGTCCTGCGCCTGACTCTACACCAGCTACACACAGGCCGATTACACATAGGGAATTTTAGAAACACTTAAAATAAGGGCTGTGTTTCATGTAGGCTTGCCCTGGCGTGACGTCTTGATAATCATGTAAATCTCTCTCGGACAAGGGGAATTTTATTAATATATTCAGCTCTATTTACTCTGAGATTCGAAAATGCTGATTAGCATCATAGTAGACATCATACAAGACTACAAATCCCTGCAAGCTCCTGCACGTCATCTCTAGCTGACACCTTTGCTAACAGGTATTGTGTAATTTAAAAGTTGTACAAGACTGTTCACAGAATTGTCAATTTAAATAAATGTAGCCAATTTATTAATTAGTATATTTAGCTAACATTAGATAGTTAATCCAGAGATTCTTACCTTTACCTCTGTTTGGCAGTCTCGTCCAGATCATTATGGCATTTGTAGTTCTTTATGATAGCCACATTGAGCAGCTAATTAGCATTTAATTTTCAAGGGGTAAATACAGGTGGATATATTGATAAAATTCACCTTGTCCTAGAGAGATTAACATGGTTATCAAAACGTCATGCCAGGGTAAACTTACACGAAACACAGCCCTTATCCCCTCTGGGTAAAATGAATGGTTGAAAAACAATTGGAACCAGTTCCTTGTTTGATTGCTAGGTTTTATGGGTATTATGACTCATACTGTGGTACTCTATTTGAAGTTCACTTTCATTTCTGTGTTAGTTTAGACCGTTTTGTGAGGTGGTGATGGTAAGGGCGATGGGCCGTCATTACCCATCATCCTTTGGCTCTGTCACAGCTGCCTGCTCACTGTAGCGCTTCTAGAGATATGCCCTTTTCCCTTTCCTCTGTTCTCTTTCCTCTTTTTCCACTTATTTTCTCACAACCCTGCAATTACCATGGCCCTTAACTGTCAACCCGTTTCTATTGTGAAATCCCAGGGTAAGAGAATGTAGCTGCGCTGTCATCATTTCAGCAGGGTAGAGGTGGGTGTAATGTATTTTAAACGATTAATCCTCAAACAAATGATCCTTCCTACATTGTCTTTTACTTCTGACTGTGAGTGTAGTATTACAATGTAAAGATTTATCCTTTGAGATATACTGTTGTTGAACATTCAAAGTAGGACACAATTGGGTAAAGTTCACCTTTAACATGCCATATAATACCACATCACGATCCTGGATATTGAATGTGACTGGATGTCATCTTTATGATATCCATACTACTAGATGGCCAACATTTTGATTATCGAGCTAGCAGATTGTGAGGGTCTGTCTTGTTATAGCAATGAAATGCACACATGTCAGCTCTCAAACCATATCGTTGTCACTTAATCAAAGACAAGACTAGTAGTTGTCACTACTTCTTCACCAGTAACATGTATTGAGCTACAATAAAAATAGTCTCCTTAGCTTATTTTGTATGACTGCAATGGCCAATGATGAAAACTGTGAAATAGAGTTGACTATCATGTCACAGCAGCTAATAAGAACAACTGGACAGTATGATACCTCCAAAGGCATTATGCATACAACCAAATAACTTGAGTGAAGCATTTTCCCTTTTGAAATGCACAGCATTTATTTCAATAAAGTCACAAATGTATTTAGCAAAACTGAACACTGCTTTGACTGCTTTTAACAAAATAAATATACCTTTTCATCTGTCTAGGGCATCAAACACTCAAAGGAAATGAAAGTAATACACTTTACCTTGGTTGCCAACATCACCAAAATTCATTAACTTTACAACTGAAAATGTAATCTACAGACCGCTCAGGTGACTCCTCTATAGATGAAGTAGTAATACTGTGGGTGTTAGTAATGTAGAGCAAAAATAGAATGCTTAAAAAATGCATTATACAGTATGGATATAATAGCTAAACTATCACATTCAAATACAAAATTATCCAGTTTTATGCATGATATGATAATACAATTTAATAATATTCAAGGAAACAGTTTGATAACGCCAGATCATCAGCTTACCATACTCTACCATCAAACAGATGTAGGGTCTTAAATTTGAGCCAGTTTGCTACAGCAGGAAAACAATCCTGCAGCAACAGGAAATGTTAAATATGACGTGGATTATAATTAATGGCCATTTTTTGTATGGGTTGATACATTTGTTGTTATGTCAAATCAATTCTGAAATTTTTGTGGAAATTACAAACTTTAGAATCCTTTTTAAAACCTTGAATACACTACAAGTTTGCATTTCTTGCTGTGCAGGAACATTCTCAGCAACAAAACAGTGATCAAATTAAGACCCTACATCTGTACACTATGTTGCTGAGTCACTGTATACACTTTTGCAGCTATATCGCACAAGGTATCATACAACAAAAAATAATCTCAAATTCTTTATATTCCCATAGTTATCCATCCAGATGTTACTACACTTAGGTGATAGTGATACAGAGACATGTTATCCCTTTTACAGTGATTTAATCACGCGGTTTAAAGGCACTCAATTGTGTAGAATTTTGCCCATGCAGCTACATCATCTTAGCTATGTGAGTCATAGTCAGGGCATGCTACCTTGCACACCAACGCATTGGGCCCAGGAACAGTGAATCCTGGTGATGTTGCTACACTAATGAGCAGCAACATATGTCAAAATCTAATTCGTCTTATCTGAAGTCATACATGCTATAACAAGAAATCACTCCATCAAAACCACTCGGTTGGAATGAAACCATTTAAAACTAATTAACATCATTTTAATGAACTACGAGTGACTCACTGGCTTAGCAACAGTAATTCATGACCCACATGACTCTCCGTCATATCTTCCCAATTAAGGAAGATATGTTTTTTGACTCATGTCACACCATGAGACAACAGAGCAACACTTAACCCTGCTCAAAACTGCGAAAGTACGAAATCGATACAAAGCAACAATCTCTTCTCAGGTTTTTTCAACTCTCTCCACTCTCCAACCATGGCTCACTACTTAGGTACAGTTGAAGTCGGAAGTTTACATACACCTTAGCCAAATACATTTAAACTCAGTTTTTAACAATTCCTGACATTTAATCCTAGTAAAAGGTCCCTGTCTTAGGTCAGTTAGGATCACCACTTTATTTTAAGAATGTGAAACGTCAGAATAATAGTAGAGAATGATTTATTTCAGCTTTTCTTTCTTTCATCACATTCCCAGTGGGTCAGAAGTTTACATACCGTAATTTCCGGACTATTGAGCGCACCTGAATATATATATATTTTGAACATAAATAAGCCGCACATGTCTATAAGCCGCAGGTGCCTACCGGTGCATTGAAACAAATGAACTTTACACAGGCTTTAACGAAACACGGCTTGTAACAAAAATAAATACGCTTTAACGAAACACGGCTTGTAACTAAAAATTTAAAATTAGCAGTAAACAGTAGCCTACCAAGAAAGTCATTGGTCACTATCTTCCTGTGCACTGAAACCACTGAAGTCATCTCCTTTCAAAAAAAATTTAAAGCGGGAAAAATCCATATATTAGCCGCGTCATTGTTTAAGCCGCGAGGTTCAAAGTGTGGGAAAAAAGTTGCGGCTTATAGTCCGGAAATTACGGTACACTCAATTAGTATTTGGTAGCATTGCCTTTAAATTGTTTAACTTGGGTCAAATGTTTCGGGTAGCCTTCCACAAGCTTCCCACAATAAGTTGAGTGTATTTTGGCCCATTGCTCTTGACAGAGCTGGTGTAACTGAGTCAGGTTTGTAGCCCTCCTTGCTCAAACATATTTTTTCAGTTCTACCCACAAATTTTCTATTGGATTGAAGTCAAGGCTTTGTGATGGCCACTCCAATATCTTGACTTTGTTGTTCTTAAGCCATTTTGCCACAACTTTGGAAAAATGCTTGGGGTCATTGTCCATTTGGAAAAACCATTTGCGACCAAACTTTAACTTCCTGGCTGATGTCTTGAGAGGTTGCTTCAATATATCCACATAATTTTCCTCCTTCATGATGCCATCTATTTTGTGAAGTGCACCAGTCCCTTCTGCAGCAAAGCACCACCGCAACATGATGCTGCCACCCCCGTCATTCGCGGTTGGGATGGTGTTCTTCAGCTCCCCCTTTTGCCTCCAAACATAACGATTGTCATTATGGCCAAACAGTTCTATTTTTGTTTCATCAGACCAGTGGACATTTCTCCAAAAAGTATGATCTTTGTCCCCATGTGTAATTGCAAACCGTAGTCTGGCTTTTTTATGGCGGTTTTGGAGCAGTGGATTCTTCCTTGCAGAGCGGCCTTTCAGGTTATGTCAATATAGGACTCGTAATAATGTGGATATAGATATGTTTGTACCTGTTTCTTCCAGCGTCTTCACAAGGTCCTTCGCTGTTGTTCTGGGATTGATTTGCACTTTTCGCACCAAAGTACGTTCATCTCTAGGAGACAGAATGCGTCTCCTTCCTGAGCGGTATGATGGCTGCGTGGTCCCATGGTGTTTATACTTGCGTACTATTGTTTCTACAGATGAACGTGGTACCTTCAGGCATTTGGAAATTACTCCCAAGGATTAACCAGACTTGTGGAGGTCTACAATGTTTTTTCTGAGGTCTTGGCTGATTTCTTTTGATTTTCCCATGATGTCAAGCAAAGAGGCACTGAGTTTGAAGGTAGTCCTTGAAATACATCCACAGGTACACCTCCAATTGATTGAAATGATGTCAATTAGCCTATCAGAAGCTTCTAAAGCCATGACATCATTTTCTGGAATTTTCCAAGCTGTTTAAAGGCACAGTCAACTTTGTGTATGTAAACGTCTGACCAACTGGAATTGTGCTACAGTGAATTATGACTGAAATAATCTGTCTGTAAACAATTGTTGGAAAAATGACTTCTGTCAAGCACAAAGTAGATGTCCAAACATACTTGCCAAAACAATAGTTTGTTAACAAGCAATTTGTGGAGTGGTTGAAAAATGAGTTTTAATGACTCCAACCTAAGTGTATGTAAACTTCCAACTTCAACTGTATGTAAGTACCTCAATGTCTCCATCTTGTCATAGTCAATGGGTGGGTTTGATGTTGTTGGTGTCGTTGGCCCTGCCGTTCTCCACCATGCGGGCGGAGGAGTTAAAGGAACTTCTCTTCAGGATCTTGTTGGTCAGGTCGCTGCATGTCTTCCTGTACTGGTTCCGGAGCAGTGAGTAGACAAAAGGGTCGCAGGCTGCCTTGCTGTAGGCCAAACACTTAGACAAGACACCCCAGTGAGGGTTTATCTGTCCTAGCGTGAAGAGCTCGAAGATTCTGCCATGACAAGCACAGAGAGATAAGTTATATTATGAACAGTGGATAGCTTAAAAGGACTGTTTCATAGACCAGTGAAAAAACAACACAGACGTCAAAAACCCTAATGTCCTGAGGAAACTCTTCAATAAGCTCTCAGAAATGTCAACATATTGCTTCAAAATGCCATGGCTCTGATTCGATAGTGAATGTTAGGGGATGTGGAGTTGCTCTTGTTTGTCTCACTGTCCTTACCAGGTAAGTGTATGGAGGCGTTTCACAAGGACAAGGCTTATTCTCAGAATGACGATCTCAGGTCACTGGTCTTGTGATTTACAGCAGCTATCAAACTCACAATGGGGATCTCACTATAATTATAGCCCCTGATGTGATCTCCATCTTCACGGTTATGTTCTATCCCCTTCTGAAGGGTTGAAGCTGCACTTCTACAATAGGCAGCAGGTGTAATGAGAAGTATCGTCATGGTCTCTGACTCACTCATAATGACACGTCCACCCGTGCTAACTCTCTTACAGATTATCTTTCTCTTACACTCTTTTTCCCTTCCCTGGGGTTTCATCCTAAAACTCATGAAGAAAAAGGGTTACAACATAATCACCCTCAAGCTGATTGGTTAGGGATTTAGATATGGATCGATAGAACATAATAAGATGGGGTTGTAGAAATTGACTATGGTCCACTGTAACATAGCTTGAAATTCATTAACACAAAGCCCATCGTCCACATTGCAAATTCAATCTTTCTACCCAGTGGGCTAAAGCACAAGCCATTTGCACAGGAAGTAGACAACTTTCGTTGGTCTCAGATGGGGAATTGGTGTCACCACAGTTCGCAGCAGCCAATCCCACAATATAACACCATCCCACATGCACAGGGGTGTTGAGGATAGATTTGAACCCCTGCTCACCTCGTGATGACGTAAGGGGCGAAGCACACCACAAACGTTCCAATGAATGTGATGATCTTCTTGGTGGCTCTCTGCCTCCGCTGTCTCTGCTCATCCAGGCATCGCTGGCGCACACTACCAAAGGACAGAGGGGACCGTTATCAACCCAGGGGACGACCCAGGAGGACAGCCTCAAACATGGCCTCTTGAGTGGAATGAAGGGTGATGAAGAAAACAGCATGCTTCTATGGACAGTATCAGAGCACAGCCTCAGGTCAATGCCAATGGATTGTTCAAGATATCAAAACTGTAACACACCCATTATGTAAATCAAGTCCAATTCCAGGTCAATACTTATTGTTTAATTGATCGCTAATCACAAGGAATTGACCCCGGCCTATGAGAAAGAAGAAAGACAGATAACAGAGAAAGTGATGCAGACAGTGAGATGGCATCAATTTACCTATTTGAGGCTAGTTTAACTATTTGAGTTATGTAATGTGGAGGTGATTGAAAAGGGATAATCAAATGCAGTAAACCATACAGGTCCAATGCAGTCGTTTTTATCTCAATATCAAATCATTTCTGGGTAACAATTAAGTACATTAATGTGATTGTTTCAATGTTACATGGTCAAAAAGAAACAAAAATAGCTTCTTAGCAAAGAGCAATTTCTCAAACAAGAATTTAGCTAGGACTGTCTGGAAGTGGTCAGAGATGGGAGGGGGAGGCAGGCCAAAACTCCATCCCACCATGCCAGGCGCCTTTTCAAACAGCTCTTATTATCATTTTCAAAATTTCACAGTATTATTCCAACCTCGTAGGGTGGGAATGTATATAAAACACAGGAAAATCAAGTTTAATAATGGTCACAATTTATAATGGTTTTGATCTGTATGTGAAGAGCTCTTGGTTTGGAATATATTTGTGTCATTTTAGTTTTGATAAAGGGGGCTGAGATCTGAGACCGTAACATTGGACCAAAACGGTGGTGCTGAAATCAATCCTAACTCCACTGAAGTCGCATTGGTAATTTTGCAATTACAATTCGTGGGATAATCTGAAAAAATGTCAAAAGTAAATGACTCAGACTAGGCTCAACGGCTTACCTCGGGTGAATATCCACAAGCAGCAATAAGGTCTGCATAGTGATCACGTCGATGCGTTTACAGTGAAACCTCGCAACTTTCAGCACTTTCAGGTACGTTACACACAACACGATTAAGGTCAAGAGAAAAGTGAGAGAGTGTAAAACCACAGTGTAGATGATAAACTGCGTCCGGGAGCCGCTTGCTCTCGCATTGCAGAGCGTACATGATGCGTAAAGGTGATGGTACCCAACCCAGGAAGAGCAAGTGGCCACCGTGGAGAAGGAGAGCGAGTGCATCCACGTGTATCCAAGCCCTATCACTGCGTCCCGGTGTCGTACTCTGGAGTGGTAGCTCAGCGGAAAAACCACTGCCACCCATCGATCGATGCTCAAAGCCCCCATACTGAGCATTGTGTTGGTGGTGAGAAAAGTGTCCAGGAAACCCACAGTTTGACAGAACCCGCTGCCTCCAGTGTTTCCTTTGTTGATAAGTCCGACCAGAGTTAGAGGCATATTGGACACGGTGAGCAACAGGTTGCAGACGGTTAGGTTGAGGATAAACAACCCGGGCACCTGCTTTCGAATCTCCTGGTTGTACAGAAAGCAGATCAGTACCACCACGTTGGACAGAAACGAGACGGCGATGATCAGTACTACAAACACAGAGACCGCCATGTCCGCAATGTGCATTGTGCGTGCGTCCCGCTCAAATATCCGCACTTTTGACAATTGTATCCACCGTCCAGCTTCTGAAACAAATTACATATAGCATCGTGCTGGAACTACGCGGTCCAACAAGCAAACATCCGACACAGTTCCACGGTTATTCATCGTTGTCCTCCTCGTGTCTCCATGTAACGATACAGCCGGCTCACTATGGAGAGTCACAAGAAGGGACATCCAAGTATCCTCGATGTGCTGAACCCAATGTCTCCAGGGACGGGTGATTACAAACAGACACACCCCTGCATGTGTGGTGCACTAAGTTTCTAACTATTTATTTCTTGCCACTGCTCGCACAACATCCCCTTATTGCGCAATTGCGATGTGCACTGATGGACAGCTTTGCAAACGCCCAGCGCAGTCTCTCGGATGGTCTGTCTCTGGCGATGCTTATGTCGTATATGTCACACCTCACCCACACCCATATGCTACACACTCCATCGCCTCCCCAAAGCAACCAAAAATGTATTTTTCTTCAATATCATGCGGTAAGTGTTCACTCATGTAACTGACATCGTGCTAGACCCTACAATTCGATAAACATCATACAACAAATGTATCTTTGTGTTATCTCTAGCTGATGTAAATCCCATATTACTGCATCATATAAGTTAACCAGGATGTAGTTCATCCACAAGAGTATGGAGCATATAAATGACTGACATCACAATTTATAGTTATAGATAGTATTGACACAACTTATGATCAATCGGCAGCAGTAGCTCTTAGGCCCTAGAGGTTGGAGAGGCTGTCCAGCAGGCTGTCCAGCACACTCCATTGAACCAGAAAGTTTCTGGTTCAAGCCCCAGGCGGGGCAACACAGAAATGAGAATGGAACTGAAATCATACTTGGATGGCTGCTGGTCTCTGATCCCATGTACCATCTCCTGCCATTGTGCCCATGAGTAAAGCACTTGACCCCCCACAATTGCTCTCCACCCAGCGGTGTTGCACTTCTGCTGACCCTGTATCTCTCAATGTGTTTGTGTGTATCTGGGGGTGTTAATAAAGGCAGAAAATGTTCTACGTTCTAACCAATGGACAATAAAGTTCTATTCTATTATTTTCCATTAATTGTGTGGACAAACAGCCAGTGTGATTATCTACAAAAGCTTTCTGAAGCCTGAAGCTGCCATTCTTTCAAAAACACTGCTTTTCCAATGACTAATGCTAAGCTTGTCCCCATCCATATTTGTATGGTCCGTTGCACAGATACTATACTGGCTTCTTAGGCACACACAACACACACAACACACAAACACTATTTACAGCCCCCTGTCTAGAAAGATCTCTGATAGCATCTCTGAATGCCAACCTACAGGCATAGGTTGGCATTCATACTAAATGGGATCGTATGAGGGGGTATCTAAGTGTAGCTACTATTTATGGTAAGTGGTGAATGCTAGTCATGTTAATGAATAACACAAGAGAATTACACAATGTAGAGAGATTACAAATATGTGTTATTTCTCCACAAGACAAGAGAGGATGGTTCATGTTGCGATGCTGCTGGAGTGGACAGGGGACTTCGCTGCTGACGGTGTTGACAACAGGTGATTGCACGGATTCACGTCAATGACACGGCAGGGCCAGATGGCTTTGGCAGATGCTGTGTCTACTGTGGATTCCCCCTGACGTCCTCTTTACAAGGGTCTGGGGAGGGGACTCCACGGGGGACTTGTGCATCTGGTAAACACAGAATAGAACAGACAGACCCAGACAGACATAGTCATGTCTCAATCAATAGAGAAATGATTTTGTATTTATTTCGAATTTAAACGTACTATGACATGGGATGCATACGTGGCCTGTGAGCCATGTCTCTTTCCCCTCTAGTTTTTGCCCCAGACTGTTCACACAATCATCACACATGATCAAATGGCCCTCATTTAACACTGCCAGACACCTCTAGCCTGTCTTGTTCTATATTGGAAAGTTCAATTAACATGCTCAATGAGAATGGCCAGAGTAAAGAGGAAAGTTGAAATGACTAATTTGCACAAAATCATTTATATATTAGATTCGTTTCTGGGCTGAATTAAAAGCATTGATATGATGTAATTAGATTGAAAGAGATTTCTCCACCACCAGAGAGGACCACAATCAGTCTTCGAATAGAAAGTGGTCAAGACCGTGATCCAGGAATTCTGGGTAGTCGCAAGGCATTGATATTGTCTACAGATAGTTTTCTAATTAGTTTAACCAAGAAAATCATTTTTAATGGTACACTTTTGACAAGGCAGAGATTGTGAGATACAACTAGATGGCTAGCGAAAGTTTGTTGGCTGTTATTATTTGAAACTTTCTGAACCATAAAGCTACCCAAACATCTTTACATATGATAGGTACAGTACAAATAAAAGTCCATGCTTGCTGATATGATGTGTACTACTGCATATTCTAAATATGACACTACAGCTCCTCTCTTTGCTGATATGTCTATTCAGTAATTGGAGGAGTTTTGTGGTGCTCTATTTAAGCAATAAGGGCTGAAGGGGTGTGGTATATGGCCAATATACCACGGCTAAGGGCTGTTCTTAGGCACGACTCAACGCCCTTAGCCGTGGTATATTTGCCATATACCACAAACCCCCGTGGTGCTTTATTGCTATTATAAACTGGTTACCAACGTAATTAGAGCAGTAAAATGAAATGTTTTGTCATACCCGTGGTATACGGTCTGATATACCACGGCTGTCAGCCAATCAGTATTCAGGGCTCGAACCACCCAGTTTATATGATCCATTAGCTGTGAAAGCTTGGCCAGAGATAGCAGCACATGCAAATTATCTACACCCTATCCTATCATACTTTTAATTAGACCCCATCATCATGGTCTTTCTCCTGTAGATTGCCGGCTGTGATGCCCTGTGCTGGCCTGCGTAGCCGGCTGGCTGTAACACGTCACCAGTCTGGGCCCAGCCAATCATGCTCTCCCATCTGCTTTGATGCGCTGTCCCTGGTAATGAGCGTGATGTTACAGTATACAATATATTGGCATGGTAGTCAGCAGCTCTCCGCTTCTGAAGATGGAAGGAGAGGAAGTGTTAATGAGTGAGTGTGGTGGTGGATGTCAGTGCTCTTTCGGTGCGGGTGTGTGTGTATGTGCATATGTGTGGGTGAAGGTGTAGGTGTTTAGGGCCATCAAGTCTGTCATAATTTTTGGCATGTTACAGGGATAATTACAGTATGATAGCATTATGAAATAGTGGCATATTAGATTATCATGGGTGGCAATGCAGCGAATTGGTATGGAGGGGAGGTTAAACTGTACATGGTATACTCTTTCATTAAAAAAAAGATAGTTGGTAGTTTCATATGACAGTAATCAGTAATACATTGTTTATATCAGACCTTCATACATTTGTAAGCATGTCATCCTCTCTTGCTCTCTCTCTCTCTCTCTCTTTCTCTTTCTCTGTGTGTGTGTGTGGTTGTTGGCGAGGGGTGACTCATGTCGTAGCAGAATGAACACATGCCTGGCTAGGCTATGCAGCCCCTACTGGCTTATGCACAATTTCAGATGCTGTCTTTTCACACTAGCCTTTGTTTGTTTGTGCTTGGGCAGCCCTCTCCTTCCTCCAGGCACTCCCCCCCCCCCCTCTCTCTCTCTTTCTCTCTCTCCCTCCCTCTTCCCTATCTCCCTCTGGAAGACGGCTAGTGAACTATTAAAATCAGTGAAACTGACTCTTTCAAAATATGTTTTGACAGTCTAGAATCTGGTCAGTCTCCCCCTTGCTGTGTGTCAACTAATAGTTCAAAATGTCGGATTAAAGCCGGGATACAACACATATCTCTCAGAGATCTCAATAAATACAAGGGGAATAGTGCAAACTTGAGACACCTCAGTATATACACTCTTAGAAAAAAGGGTTCCAAAAGAGTTCTTCGGCTGTCCCCATAGGAGAACCCTTTGAAGAACCCTTTTTGGTTTGAGGTAAAAACCCTTTTTGGTTTGAGGTAAAAACCCTTTTTGATTTGAGGTAGAACTCTTTGGGGTTCCATGTAGAACCCTCTGTGGAAAGGGTTCTACATGGAATCCAAAAGGGTTCTACCTGGGACCAAAAAGGGTTCTTCAAAGGGTTCTCCTATGGGAACAGCCGGAGAACCCTTTTGTAGTTACTGTGTGTCAATATGATTGGTTTCCCCCTGGTGTTTCTACTCCTCTATATGTGTTTTCCAATCATACGCTTACTTGGCTGTCATGGAGTTTGTCCGTAGGATGCACCTATCACACCTATGATGTAAACGCTACCCCACAGCTTCACAGACACAGCTGGAGTAAGTCCTCTGAATCACATTGTAAACAAAGCCACCTAACTCCTGGACGGTGACAGCCCTTACAACAACAACAAAACATTTTTTTTGCAGTTTTCACATGTTGAGCTTAAATTTAACACGTAAACCATATTTTCACATGATTTACATGTAGTTCACATGCTAACACCACCTTCTCACATGTGAGAAGAAAAACATCTTTCACCTCACATGTGAATTGCAGTTGCACATGCAATATGTCCGGTTTCACTTTTAAAAACATTCACATGTGAAAATCTAATTTGCAGTTTCACATGTAAAAACATTCACATGTGAAAAACCCACTTCCATATGTGGAATTGCAAGTCCGCATGTGGTGGTGAAATAGTGTTAGTCTCCTCACGTGAAAAGGTGGTGTAAACAACTCACAGTAGCAATGTTTCCACATATAGAATTGCAGATTCTGTAATGCCATTCTGTAAAAAGGTAACTTAGTCTACCTGAGTATAATAATTCAAGTAGGTAAAAAAGTATTATTTCTGGGCCTCCCGAGTGGCGCAGCAGTTTATTTATTTTATTTACTTAACCTTTAACTAGGCAAGTCAGTTAAGAACAAATTATTATTTACAATGACAGCCTACCCCGGCCAAACCCTAACCTGGATGACGCTGGGCCAGTTGTGCGCCGCCCTATGGGACTCCCAATCACGGCCGGTTGTGATACAGCATGGAACCGAACAAGGGTCTGTAGTGACGCCTCTAGCACTTAGATGCTGTGCCTCAGACCGCTGTTCCACTCGGGAGCCCTAAGGCACTGCATTGCAGTGCTAGAGGTGTCACTACAGACCCAGGTTCAATCCCGTGCTGTATCACAACCGGCCGTGATCTGGAGTCCCATAGGGCTGCGCACAATTGGCCCAGGGTTGTCTGAGTTAGGGGAGGATTTGCCCGGGAGGGCTTTACTTGGCTCATCACGCTCTAGCGACTCCTTGTGGTGGGCCAGGTGCCTGCAGGCAGACCTTGGTCATCAGGTGAACAGTGTTTCCTCCAACATTTCGGTGCTGCTGGCTTCCGGGTTATGCGGGCGGGTGTTAAGAAGCACCTCTCTTCTTCATACGTTTATCAGTGACCGTTGGAAGAAGCCCAGTGAAAAGAACAGAGAAGCTAGTGCTCTGTGTCTCCTTATTTATCCTGTTTAACATGTTCAAATTAGCACTGTTAGAATTAATAAAGTAACTCAAGTTAACTTTTTGTAACTTTAGATCACATTTTTTTATCACATAAACTAGGTTTTCATCCAAATGGCCACAGATTTTCATGTGACTATTGTAAAATCTGCATTAAAAACATTGCAACTTTTCCAAACAGGATGTTTCCATCAAATTCACTTGTTGTTGTTAAAAGGCTGTGCGTGATGACGTAGTGCACATTAAAATAACTTTTGCTCTTAACTATTCATGTACCGAATAAAACATTTAAGTCAAATGGGTTTCCATCATGTCTTTAACTGTACTGATGGTTTTGTCAGAATTTCTTTTGCATTATATAGCAAATGTGCCCAGTCTAATATTGGCATCTGCGCTCTAGCCAACAGCTCTTATATACAGTACGGGTAGACTACCTATATGATGAGATACATTTTTATTTGTCAAATGGCAGCCAAGCATCGATCATCATGTCACCAGTATAAGACCCTCAGTATTTATTGGAAAGGAGCATCAAGCTCATCCCCGTGCACTTTCACCACCCTGTGAAGTTCATCATAACGTATTTCATCTGTAGCCTAATAAACTGCATGCTTTCCCGAGTCGTAGTGGGAGGACCACAGAACATATTGCTTTACTCCAAGTTTACTTCCATATGATGGTTATTATGTCAATATTTGTGCATAAAGATGTGTCCACCGCCATTTCTCGTATAATACATTTTACAGACACAAAAAGATCCCAACCTTGTCTAGCGTATTTTGTTTTGTCCACATTTGGAAAGATTACCATCAAATGTTCTGTTTCCGCCAGGCCTGTCGTGACATTTTTTATCCGACGTACTTTACTCGCATAAAAAACTTTGGATGGAAGCCTGGTCATTGTCTAAAAACGTTCAAATTACAATGAAAGCATCCATAATACATCATCTATACAGCTAAAAACAACGATGTGATGTCAAAACAAGTTGACTTTGAGGTTAAGAAAGTATGTTTATCAATTTACCTGAAATTATGAATTTGCGGTTAATCGTGATTAATCACAGCAAACCTGTGATAAACTCAATTAAATTGTTTGTCATTTGACAGCCCTGGTTGACATTAAAATGTGAAAATGCACATGTGAAAGTGTAGTGGACATGAGTCGGTCGTGGTTGCTCATGGTCAAGTGATGAGGTAGCCCCGCCTGCGACTTGAAAATGAATGCTGGCCCTCTTGGTCGAATGGTCAAGACATTGGGAGACCTGATTTCTAATCCTGCCAGTTACAAAATCACACATGTGAATCTTACACTATCACATGTCTGAGTCATGTGAAATATCATGTGAGACTTCACACATGACATTTTTCACGTGATTTGTTCATGTGTTTTTTTTTGTAAGGGAGAATACCTGCAGTATGTGGTTCATGACGGAGTTCTGTCAGCTAGCAACAAAGACAGCAAAAATATATATTTTTCATCAACACTTCAAAACTTGTCAATGCACATTTGAATATGATGCTAGAGACCATGTCATACTAACATATTCATGTTCCCGACATGTCACAAATTATTTATTTGAAATGTGGGTCCCAACTGCAAATATTCAGAGGGTGTATGCGACTCATGTGGGTTATGAGTGATGGAGTTAATGTTTTCTCCCGTCCCTCCTGTCCCCCATCTCCCAATTATTTTGAGAGTGCTTCAACCACTTGTATTGTTTCATGCTTTTCAACAAAACATCTCTAAAAGGCCTGTAGAATTGTTGCTCAATTTAGTTTCAGTCCTTGTTTGCTGTTTGCCAAATGCATTCACTTCAAGGACTGGCACTGTATGTCACAGAGGTTGGTTTCATTCAGTTGTTCTTACAGCCAGGTAATCATTATGATGGTGGCTGACTCAGAACTCTTTGTCAACTGTAACCATTTGCCATTTTGAAAGAGCCTTGACTTGAAAACCAGGTTTGATTGGATGGCTGTTTCACAGACTCATGTTGGCCTTGTGAAAGCTTTTTAAAAGCTCTGTGCCGACACAGAAAGTGACTGTGGAAATGAAGAATGTTCACATTGTGAGTCTGCCTGCTCATCCTGATTAGACTTCTCTGTTGTCACCTCTCCTCATCACGCCCACCCTGTCTGAGGCGTAGGCACAAGCTCATCCGTCCAACTATCCTCTCAGACAGACTGGCTGAATTCATTATTCACACTTTGTCATTTAGGCAGACATTGTTATCAGAGCCTCCAGAAAACGCGAGACAGCATTTGCACCAGTACTTTTCAATCTGGTGTGGAGCCACCACACCACTTTCAAAGCAGCGGCACCGAACATGCTTACTAGACATATTCATCAGTTCACGTCATAAAAAAACAGTGTGCAATGGAAAAGAAAGCAGGCATTTCTTATTGGATAAGGTGATATCCAATTCAGCCCGTTTGCCTATGTTTTGTCTAGTGAATTCATCCCTGTCCCTGGGATTTCACATGGTAACCATCACGCTCGCTGTGATTGGTGGATTCACCTGTCAGTTACAGTCATCTCCTAGCTACAGCCTACAGAGACTCATCAACCATGCCTCTCAACAACTATGTTTGGTTGCACCAGCCCCTCGTTGTTTGACTCTACAATATTTTCTTCTTTCTTTCTTTCTTTCTTTCTTTCTTTCTTTCTTTCTTTCTTTCTTTCTTTCTTTCTTTCTTTCTTTCTTTCTTTCTTTCTTTCTTTCTTTCTTTCTTTCTTTCTTTCTTTCTTTCTTTCTTCACTCACGCTCCTCTCCTGCATCCCTGGTTGCCTGAGAGAGCGAACACACATTTTAATGGAAAACATGGTACTGTATGTGTTTATAAAAGCAGTTAATAAAAGCAGTTTAGTCTTCCTCTAAAACCATCTAGAATGATCCAATCTATAGCTAGTAAACAAAACTCCTAATGTTAGGTTAAGTAGACTAGCTAGGTGGCTACCTAGCTAACATTAGCTAGTAAGGTTGATGCAATCATGCAGCCAGCAGCTAACGTTAATAAGTTAGACTCCATGAATAAATGTGTTTGGCACAGGATAAAGAGAGTGAAACGATCAGCTGCTGCTACCCAAGGCCAAGAGATACTGAAGTTCCTGAAAAGGTTAGTTAGCCAGTTTGTTAGTCCAGTAATATTGGTTGGCATATTATTTTATTTCCACTGCTGGTTACATTATTAGCCCCGATATTTTTTTTTGTGTTATAACATACAGCCGGAAATAACTTTTGGATATCAGAGCGGCGGTAACTCACCAGCATTACGACCAGGAATACGACTTTCCTGAATTGGATCCTTTGTTCGTAACCCCCAGGGCTATTTAACTTATTCCAGAGGCTTCTCCAAAACACCGCTGGCAGAGAAGAGGTATTCGGTGTGGACTTCTAGTCCGACTCAGGAGGCATGCACACTATCCACCGCTTTCTAGTATATTACTCGCTAATGTTCAGTCTCTGGATAATAAAGTAGATGAGCTCAGGGTGAGGATCTCCTTCCAAAGAGACATCAGGGATTTTAAAATACTCTGTTTCACAGAAACATGGCTCTCTCGGGATATACGGTCCCCGTCCATACAGCCAGCTGGGTTCTCAGTACATTGAGCATACAGGAATAAGGTACTCTCTGGGAAGAAGAAAGGCGGGGGTGTATGTTTCATGATTAACTACAGAAACTCAGAAACTCAAGTCCTTTTGTTCACCCGACCTAGAATACCTCACAAGCAAATGCCGACCGTATTACCTCCGAAGAGCCGTCTATATTCCCCCTCAAGCCGATACCACGACGACCCTCAAAGAATTACACTGGACCTTATGCAAACTAGAAACCACACATCCTGAGGCCGTATTTATTGTAGCTGGGGATTTTAACAAAGCAAATTTGAGGAAAATGCTACCGAAGTTCTACCAACACATTGACACATTGACTCGTGCTGGAAAACCTGACATCTTAGACCCACTTCAATTTGTTTACCACCCCAATAGATCCACAGACAGTGCAATCGCCATCACACTGCACACTGCCCTACCCCATCTGGACAAGAGGAATACCTATATAAGAATGCTGTTCATTGACTATAGCTCAGCATTCAACACTATATTACCCTCCAAGCTCATCATTAAGCTTGTGGCCCTGGGTCTGAACCCTGCCCTGTGCAACTGGGTCCTGGACATCCTGACGGGCTGCCCCCAGGTGGTGAAGGTAGGAAACAACACCTCCACTTCACTGACCCTCAACACAGGTGCCCTACAAGGGTGCGTGCTCAGCCCCCTCCTTTTCTCCCTGTTCACCCATGACTGCGTGGCCACACGCCTCCAACTCAGTCATCAACTCAATCATGCAGACGACGCAACAGTAGTAGGCCTGATTACCAACAATGACGAGACAGCCTACAGGGAGGAGGTGAGGGCCCTGGGAGAGTGGTGCCAGGAAAATAACCTCTCACTCAACATCAACAAAACAAAGGAGCTGATCGTGGACTTCAGGAAACAGCAGAGGGAGCACGCCCCTATCCACATCGACGGGACCGCAGTGGAGAAAGGGGAAAGCTTCAAGTTCCTCGGCGTACACATCACAGATGATCTGAAATGGTTCACCCACACAGATAGCGTGGTGAAGAAGGCACAACAGCACCTCTTCAATCTTAGGAGGCTGAATAAATTTGGCTTGGCCCCTAAAACCCTCATAAACTTTTACAGATGCACAATTGAGAGCATCCTGTCGGGCTGTATCACCGCCTGGTATGGCAACTGCACCGGCCGCAACTGCAGGGCTCTCCAGAGGGTGGTGCGGTTTGCCTAACGCATCACCGGGGGCAAACTACCTGCACTCCAGGACACCTACAGCAGCCAATGTCACAGGAAGGCCAAAAAGATCATCAAGGACATCAACCACCCGAGCCACGGCCTGTTCACCCCACTATCATCCAGAAGTTGAGGTCAGTACAGGTGCATCAAAGCTGGAATCGAGAGACTGAAAATCAGCTTCTATCTCAAGGCCGTCAGACTGTTTAATAGCCATCACTAGCCGGGTCCACCCGGTTACGTAACCCTGCACCTTAGAGGCCGCTGCCCCATATACATAGACTTGGAATCACTGGCCACTTTAATAATGGAACACTAGTCACTTTTAAATAATGTTTACATACTGCTTTACTCATCTCATATGCATATACTGTGTTCTATTCTACTGTATTTTAGTCAATGCCACTCCGACATTGCTCGATCTAATATTTCTTAATTCCATTCTTTTACTTTTAGATTTGTGAGTATTGTTGTGAATTGTTAGATACTACTACACTGTTGGAGCTAGGAACACAAGCACTTCGCTAAACCCGCAATAACATCTGCTAAATATGTTTATGTGACCAATACGTTTTGATTTGGTGATTATTCACAAATGTTTGTGGTGAAAATGTCACTGTCTTAAAAGTAAACAAAAAATAAAAAATTCTGCAGCAGAACAGTCTACACAGACAATATGAACATATTTGTCCAATCATAACAGATGGATGGCAAATGCAGAAAGAGAGAATTGGTGGATTCTAGAACCACCCTAACTTTCACATATACAGAGACAGGCAGCCATCGTGGCGTCAGTCTTTTTCTACTAGCTAGTGCATAGTGACACCTACTGATAAGAAATAGTCATGCGGGTTTGGTTAGAATAGAGTGCAATAGAATGAGTGACATTCAATAAAATCTTCTTCATGAAAAGGGGGATTTTACAGGCAATCAGTTCCTACAGTGAGCGCCAGGGAACCAGCCTCTGATGGGCCAGATGGAGACCAAGACAACTACATTAGTGGTTTCATGACTTACACATAAAAAAAGTATACTGTGCATAGTGTAAAAATGTAACTACACCTGCCTTACACAACGCTTGCAGAATGAATAATTGCAGAAGAGCACCGTAATCAGATTAACAAATAATAGGTTTTATTTCATAAAAATTAAAACTGTCTGTCTTTTTTATTTTTCAAAGTCCACTGCTTAACATGTGTCTGTATAGAGTGAAATTCATATTTAAAGACATTAAAAATTGTATTTGCATAATGCTAAACCCTGCTACAGTAGTTCACTAAATTACAGAGTATGTTGTCCATTGAAGTTGTTGTCTCTCTGGCTCTTTTCATATCAGATTCAGAATGAATAGTAACAAGGCTTGTGGTGGTTTGAAAGGGTTTGATCCACGTTAGGCCAGGAGTGTTTTGAATGCACATGACCCAACAAGAAAAACCCCAGCCCAGTCATAGCACAAATGAAAAGGGAAGCTATCTATAATAATAATATTTTGTCATAACCTAGGAATAGGACCCAGAGTTTTACCTGGCCAGGTCATGAGATAAGGAAAAACTCCAGGCCCCAGAAAAAATACCTACACATTTTGCCACACCACTTTTGAACCTGTGCTGCCACGTTTAAATCCTAACTAGAGAGGCTGAGTGCATACTGCCTGTGTTTCTGTGGTGGGTCTGAAGGAGGTTTTGAATGACTGAATGACAATGGCTAAATAACGCTGCTGAAATTAATGTATGCACTAATGTATCGTCTGCAATAGTGTTCAACCTAACATTCCTGGAGTGCTTACGGTTTGGTTATGGTTGATCATTAGTGAAACCGTGGCTCCCCCTGCTGCCTCAACATAATCAATGAAATATTTGAAAAACTAGCGGACCTGTTGGGGTTTCGGCGGTATCTCTCACAGGGAGCGGTGGACAACGAGACAAGAAAAGGAAACCAGTTCAGAGTATCGGGACATAGCCATTGTCTCATATGCTAATATCTCGTTCACCTGCACTAATGTAGCAGTACTGAGAGCAGGGGTGTATTCATTACACCGATTCTGTAATAAAATGTTTCGTCTGTTGCAAAACATTACTCCAAACGGAAAACGTTTTGCAACGAAAACGAGAGTTTCTATTGGACAAATTCAGGTAGGCGCCTCCCTGTTCCGTATGCTCCGTTTACTTCCGTTTGGTTCTGAAACGGGAAACGGTTTCCGTTGCTGGACATAACTGGACCAGGAAATATTCAATGTGTTTCCCTATTATCCTGTCATGTATTCAGTCCCTCTCAGATCAGTAACCAAGGAAAGGAAGGAGACAAGAACAGCAATGGTGTTTACGAGTATCAGAACCCAGCACTCAACTCCTGGTAACGGTCATTCCCTATTCTAACCAGCAGAGGGCACTCTTTACTCTCCAAACAGAGCCTTGATGTTGCGCTTTGAGTAGTGCCTGACCTGTCAACATGTACTTGTGGGTTTTCCTTACGTTATCGTGCATAGCACTTTATTTGTGGCTCGATGAACAGCTGTTTGGCCTCTGAGCAACTAAACAAGTGATCTTTGACAGGTCCATTAAGATCACACTCTGTTAGGTAAAAAAGCTCTATTTACAACTCTGAGGACAGAACCATTAGGTTGTTGTCATAGTGATTTTTAAGTCTGTTTTTTTTTTATCTGATATGTATTTGCATGCAGCTTGTCAGTGTCTTCCCCACCAGTGTTTCTGCTCTTCCTGCCTGAAACACAGCATTAATTGAACATTTCTTTAAGCAGGTTCTAGATCCTGGGTCATAGTGAGTTTTACCCCAGAGGAGACTCTATCAAGTCTAATGCCATATAGCCTATTGCACTACCGTATCTGTACCACCAGAATCCCCTTTCTTATCCAATAGTTCTGGAGACTTGGAGCATCTCTGCCCCTGACACACACTCAGACAGATAACTCAACGGTATTTAGGTTCAAAACAGTGATATCCCCTGGTCACTTGCCATCCTAAATGGGCTCTTTAGCACACTGCCTATGGCGGTAAAGAAATAGCTGAGCTTTTATACCTTATGACTGGCTATATTAGCAGGTAATGTCCTTAAAGAGGATTATGTGATGGATTTGAGGAAGGACGGATGGAAGGAGGCAGGGTGAATGGACCGGAGGGATTCTAGAGGAGTAAATACGCAGGTGAAAGATAGCAGGGAGGATAGGAGAGGGTTTAATCTGCCTTACACTGCCTCAGGCTACAGAGAGGGTTTACTCTGCCTTACACTGCCTCAGGCTACAGAGAGGGTTTAATCTGCCTTACACTGCCTCAGGCTACAGAGAGGGTTTAATCTGCCTTACACTGCCTCAGGCTACAGAGAGGGTTTACTCTGCCTTACACTGCCTCATGCTACAGAGAGGGTTTAATCTGCCTTACACTGCCTCAGGCTACAGAGAGGGTTTACTCTGCCTTACACTGCCTCAGGCTACAGAGAGGGTTTAGCAGCTACTGTGGACACTGTGGCGTCCTGTGGACTGTGACTTCCAGGCATGTGTGTGTGTGTGTGTGTGTGTGTGTGTGTGTGTGTGTGTGTGTGTGTGTGTGTGTGTGTGTGTGTGTGTGTGTGTGTGTGTGTGTGTGTGTGTGTGTGTGTGTGTGTGTTATTGAGTACAATGAAATAGAATATAATTAGTAATAACATTTGAATGTTTTTTAAGTGTGACAGAATGTTAATTCATTGATGAGAAAAGCTGTAGTATCATTTTTCAAGGTCAATAAGAGGTTTAGGGTCTGTGTAGCCACTCTGCAAAGAATGCACTCAATGCATGAAAGTGAAATGCTGCAACCAAGACAAACCTATTACCATGTTTACTGTATACAGCAATTAAAAGGCTTCCCACTTGAAACACGCATTCCTCAGCAATGTCTTTGTGTGCACGAGTGAGTGTGTGTCTGCAACAGTGTGTATGTGTGTGAGAGCGTGCCCAAACATTCCCTGCTTGGCCCAGGAGGTGAAAGGCACCTTTGAAAAGTCCACTCATGGTAGCCGACAACCCCCTCTCGTCTCCCGCCATATGAACGTCCTGGTCCGTAGGGATTTCACTCTCAAAAGCAAAGATGACATTAAGTTTGAATGGGTCATTGCAGAAGCAGCCACACATCCCCGGTCTGGTGGAAAGGAATCAATTAGAGGGCAAGTACCTTGGTTACCTCAACTTTACTGCTTAACTGAGCCATCAGAGAGGAAGTATACCTGGGTTACCTCAACTTTACTGCTTAACTGAGCCAGCAGAGAGGAGGTAGGGCTGGGTTATCTATCCTTTACTGAGCTATATGGGAGAGGAGGTAGACCTAGGTTACCTACATTTACTAAGCAGGGGAGATGAAGTAGGGCTGTGGAGATGAGGTAGAGCTTGGGAGATGAGGTAGGCCTGAGGAGAGGAGGTAGACCTAGGGAGAGGAGGTAGGGCTGGGGAGAGGAGGTAGGCCTAGGGAGAGGACGTAGGCCTGGGGAGAGGAGGTAGACCTAGGGAGAGGAGGTAGGGCTGGGGAGAGGAGGTAGACCTAGGGAGAGGAGGTAGGCCTGGGGAGAGGAGGTAGGCCTGGGGAGAGGAGGTAGGCCTGGGGAGAGGTGGTAGGTCTAGTGAGAGGAGGTAGGTCTGGGGAGAGGAGGTAGGCCTGGGGAGAGGTGGTAGGTCTAGTGAGAGGAGGTAGGTCTGGGGAGAGGAGGTAGGCCTGGGGAGAGGAGGTAGGCCTAGGGAGAGGAGGTAGGCCTGGGGAGAGGAGGTAGGCCTGGGTTACCTAACTACTTGTTCTGGCACTTTTTCAAGATTCCCACTATAACTATCAGTCCTTCAAAAAATGTGTTACATCGCATTTTGAGGAGAGTAAAAAAAAAGTTCTGAAGCAAATCCGTACTGTTATTATCCCTCCAGTGAGGGGTAGGATGTGCTGTATGAATGGAGCGTTGTGAACTGAGGGTTTTACTTCACGCTCCATGGCCAATTGACTTCTCTTCCCACTAATCAAATACACTGTTTACCTAATCTTTCATAGAATTTCAAAACTATTCGAACTAAGCAGATTAGCTTAGAATTTCTGAGGGTGTACTTTTACAGTACTTCAGGTAAAGGTAACTTTCTCTCTCGCTTTATTTATGCTACCCCTACCTTCTCCCTCTCACCCGCCCCTCTCCCCCACCTGACCCCCCCCCCCCTCTCTCTCTCCCTCTCTGCTATCCATCTCTTCCAAAGGATTAGTTTCTGCATGAATTGCACTCTTTAAAGCGCAACCACATCTCACCATTGGACAATTGTACCTTCCTTCCACTCTGAATAAATAAAGTATTATTGTCCGATTTAAAGCAGATTAAGAAAATGGGAAAGGACTAGGTCTGACATTGGGTTTAATGCCGCACTTATCGGAATTCTTGACTGCTTTAATAGTGTCCACTTTTGTGTCTTTGAGCAGGAAGTTGGTGTGGGTTAGAGGGGGTACATTTCTAGAAGGCTGCAGGATATCTCACTGTAGGGTTAAAGGAGGAAATTGTGAGTTGAATTGCACTTAAAACCTCTCTTTGTAAAACAAGACAGATCGCAAAGTGTATTCACATGCCAGAACAGTTGGACTGGATTTGCTGGTGGGGGTATCAGTTGCAGCTCGTTCTGCACTGTAACTTGTCCTGCCTTAACAGCAGAGTACTGCGTCAATGTTATTTGATTGGTCCTTGCCTCACGAATATACATAACCTACTACACTTTTTAAATACAACACATGCACTTGTGGTTTGTTATTCTGTATTGGCACATTTTGACAATGTACTGTAGTTGATTCCAGTTAAAAGAAGTATGGAGTTATTCAGTTTCCAGTGCCAACAAATTGAGAGTCTAGGTGAATGGCCATGTACTGAGCATGCCTGTACTTGACTACCTCAGTCCTCTCACATGTTGAAATGGGATATTGATAGGAATCATTTCATGATAAGATGAGTTCACACACACACACACACACACACACAAACACACACACACACACACACACACACACACACTTGATGATTGATTGGGCAATGATGACTTGGGGGGTTAATCTGCATTTATATAGTTTGCTCATCCGGATGCCATTGCTTTGCCGCAGGGGCCATCTTAAGAAGGGAAATGAAATGTTGTGAGGCTGTTTTCAACAGAGACTTATTGAATTCAGTGAGCATTCCTCTTATTTATACTGTAGCTGATAGGGACTGGTGTCCTTATTGGTGCTGTCAGACCAAACGTAGACAAGAAGGCTGTTGTATTATAACTGAGGTTTCACAGGAAATACCAGTGTGTCAATCAAATGTATATTTCTTCATACAGTATAGACCTTAGCCACCACAGCCCCCAAGTTCTAAACTATTTGATGTCAAGATAATAAAATATTCTACAACTATAATGCTTAAAAGATCTGCCAATCATCTGGCCTCTGGATACAATGAGAGGTCATTTCTGAGTTGCCAGGGAGTTGACTGTACGTTTAGATGAAAGGGCCATGGTTTAATTGGAAATGATAACCCGCTGACTGAGGGGATCTGTCTATCCACAAGCCCTGGCTGTCTGTCTGCCAGTACTGCAACAATATCCACAGTGAGATTGGCAGATATAAGCTGCTGTCAACGCCCCCAGGCCCAGGGTTGCTCCTACACAAGACTTCCACTTGTGTTCGACTCAGGCCATGGCCACTGGCTGAAAGGCCCCCCACACACACACACACACACACACACACACACACACACACACACACACACACACACACACACACACACACACACACACACACAAGATAACACTGACAACCTGGGTTGGACCTATGGCTCTATATTTGTATATGCTGTAAGTGTCAGACATTTCCGGCGGTTTATTTTACATAACATATTCCAATCATACACAGGGCTTGTGTGCATGTGTGTTAGTGGGTTGGCAGGGGGGAGATGAGGGCCCCTGGAGTCCAGTATACGCGGGCCATCAGAGCAGTTCAACATGATCCCGGACATCAAAGCCACTTAAATATTTGTCATTCTTGAGGCCGCAATAAGTAGGACGTTATGACAGATGCACAAAAGAGCCACAGTTTCATCTTGGCCCCTGTGCTAGTGTTGACATGAGTAGAAATTAAGTTATCACCCCTTTTTAAAGTCCAGACGGTTGTCAGACAAGCCCCACTGACAGAGAGGATGGGTGGAGGGCTCCTGGGGGCCACTTCTTAAAGAGAGGGCCACTTTTTCTAGAGAACTGAGCCTCTATACAAATATTACATTTTTACAAAGTAAGCCGCATTTACAGTAGTTCTATATCTGTCCAATTAATATAGACAATGTCCAATGATATTACATAGCCTGTTGTGTGAGGTAACAAGGTCCCTGGCAAATGTTTTAAGCAAGTGTATTTGCAAATGAAAAGAAAAGTTCATATGATACTACATACAAAGCAAAAAAAAGTATCTTACACATTTCCCAGAATCACTTGGATTGGAGGACCTCGTATCCTCTTCTCAAAGTGTATGAAGTCTACTTTCATAACCCGTTGGGCAGCAGTCACCCTCTGCGGGTCAGAAACAACTGGATGCATAGGGTATTCAGGGGAAATGGAAATGCGACTTCCGCTTTTGGACGTTAACAAGAGCCATGTTTATACCTAGTGCTAACATGGGTCCTTGGCCTGATCTTGTCTTCATTCTAGTTGTGCCCACATTTCCAGAAATATGTCTACACATGGTACTAAAATGTGTATGTTATCCGTCCACTGTGTCTGCATTGTGACCCAGATTTCCTGGTCCCTTCCTTTATGCAAATTATTTCACACCTATTCTTTCAAAATAATATTTATTTATTGTAAGATACATATTGATGTAATCAGTCAGGGCAGAATAATGAATTAAGATTTAAATGTTTTCTCTGTCCAGATCTGTCTGCAATTGTAAGATATCCAGACACAATCTGTGGCGATTTTAGCATGTAAATCTTGGTGGGGGAAAAAAAGTTTTAGATGCATGCCAGCAAAGCCACTACACAACACAAAACCAAACAATACATTAACTGCGCTATAACGGTGACAAACGGTGCCCACAAACTGTTAGGGCATACATAAAGCTGTCCCAACAGCAGAGCTTTCTTTTCAGCTCCATGGAGTGAATCCTTACCACTGCTACATCTGGCTAGCAGCGGAGCCTTCTCTGGCAGCGGAACAATTCATTCAGTCTCATTTACTGCTTTGTAAAAAAAAACATTGCTGATATGGCTGACTTGCTTAAACAAATGTGGGTTCTACTGACAATTGATTTGTACAAACTATGGCATAAGGGAAAGATGAGCGGATAAGAGGCAATCCGTAATTTCGATTAAGTCATTAATGAAAGAGCTAAGATGGACGTAGTCAGTATGACTACTTGTTCAGCACTTTTGAAATGTACAGCGACAGAATTCAGATCTTACAATATTCTCCCTGTACACAGTCAGAATCGTAGGATAAATAAAGGGGGCATATACATTTACATTTACATTTAAGTCATTTAGCAGACGCTCTTATCCAGAGCGACTTACAAATTGGTGCATTCACCTTATGATATCAGCAGAAAATGAAAGCTCTTACAATATTCTCCCTGTACACAGTCAGAACCGTAGGATAAATAAAGAGGGCATATAAGCAGAAAATGAAAGCTCTTACAATATTCTCCCTGTACACAGTCAGAACCGTAGGATAAATAAAGGGGTCATATAAGCAGAAAATGAAAGCTCTTACAATATTCTCCCTGTACACAGTCAGAACCGTAGGATAAATAAAGGGGGCATATAAGCAGAAAATGAAAGCTCTTACAATATTTGATGATGACATTTCTCTAAATAGGCAATAGACTACATGTGCACCAGCAAGTCAGAACAGTAGGCTATGTTATGAGGGGGAAAGGGACCACATTATTAGGGTGAGGTACATGGGCAAATAACAGCTTACTACACAACATACACTTAGTATTGCTTTCTTAGTTACAGTATACATACAGTGCATTCAGAAAGTATTCAGCCCCCTTGACTTTTTCCACATTTTGTTACATTACAGCCTTATTCTAAAATGTAACAAATAATTTTTTCCCCTCATCAATTTACACACAGAAACAGAAATACCTTATTTACATAAGTATTCAGACCCTTTGCTATGAGACTCGAAATTGAGCTCAGGTTACTCCTGTTTCCATTGATCATCATTGAGATTAACATTTTCAATAATGAGGATCAGCCTGAAGCAGCAATTTTCAGTGAACTATTGTACAGTGCCTTTGGAAAGTATTCAAACCCCTTGACTTTGTCCACATTTTGTTACGTTACAGGCTTATTCTAAAATAGATTTAAAATAAAAAATACATAACATCCTGTTTCCATTGATCATCCTTGAGATGTTTCTACAACGTGATTGGAGACCACCTGAGGTAAATTCAATTGATTGGACATGATTTGGAAAGGCACACACCTGTTTATACAAGGTCCCTTAGTTGATAGTGCATGTCAGAGCAAAAACCAAGACATGAGGTCGAAGGAATTGTTGGTAGAGCTCCGAGACAGGATTGTGTCAAGGCACAGATCTGGGGAAGGGTACCAAGAAATGTCTGCAGCATTGAAGGTCCCCAAGAATACAGTGACCTCCATCATAAATGGAAGCAGTTTGGAACCACCAAGACTCTTCCTTGAGCTGGCCGTACAGCTAAACTGAGTAATCAGGGGAAAAGGGCCTTGGTCAGGGAGATGACCAAGAACCCAATGATCACTCTGACAGAGCTCCAGAGTTATCTGTGGAGATGGGAGAACCTTCCAGAAGGACAACCATCTCTGAAGCACTCCACCAATCAGGCCTTTATGGTAGAGTGGCCAGACCGAAGCCACTCCTCAATAAAAGGCACATGACAGCCTGCTTGGAGTTTGCCAAAAGGCACCTAAAGGACTCTCAGACCATGAGAAACAAGATTCTCTGACCTGATGAAACCAAGATTGAACTCCTTGGCCTGAATGCCAAGCGTCAAGTCTGGAGGAAACCTGGCACCATTCCTACGGTGAAGCATGGTGGTGGCAGCATCATGCTGTGGGGATGTTTTTCAGAGGCAGGGACTGGGAGACTAGTCAGGATCAAGGGAAAGATCAACGGAGCAAAGTACAGAGATATCCTTAATGAAAACCTGTTCCAGAGCGTTCAGGACCTCAGACTGGGGTGAAGGTTCACCTTCCAACAGGAATACAACCCTAAGCACACAGTCAAGACAATGCAGGAGTGGCTTCGGGACAAGCATATGAATGTCCTTCAGTGGCCCAGCCAGAGCCCGGACTTAACATCTCTGGAGAGACCTGAAAATAGCTGTGCAGCGACACTCCCCATCCTACCTGACAGAGCTTGAGCGGATCTGCAGAGAAGAATGGGCGAAACTCCCAAAATACAGGTGTGCCAAGCTTGTAGCATCATACCCCAAAAGGCTCGAGGCTATAATTGCTGCCAAAGGTGCTTCAACAAGGTGCAGAGTAAAGGGTCCGAATACTTATGTAAATGTAGTGTTTCATTTTTTCATATTTTATCAATTAGATTTTTTTAAATAAAAAACAGTTTTTGCTTTGTCATTATGGGGTATTGTGTGTAGATTGTTGAGGGGAAAAAACGATTTATCCATTTTAGAATAAGGCTGTAACGTAATAAAACTTGGAAAAAGTGAAGGGGTTTAAATACTTTCCGAATGCTCCTAGGTATATACATAATTTTTGCTGCAGCATACAATACATTTTTGGAATCACATTGTTGTGTTGTGCTCACTTTAACAGGAGGTGGCTCGGCGTTCCTTCTTGTGGGAAAATGTTGTCATGAACCTTTGTCATCAATGTCTGGTATTCTCTAGATTTAGGGTGACAACTGGGAATTCTGGGGGGGAAAAAAGGTTGAATCATGACGTCAGTGATCTTCAGCTCTAGAAAGAGGCCCGAGTTCCCGACTTGGAATTCCGAGTTGGATGACCGTTCAAAACGTATTTTCCCAGTCAGAGCTCGTTTTTTTCCCCCCGAGTTCCCAGTTGTCTTGAACTCACTGAAGTCTGAGATTTCCCAGATCCGAGTTTCCAGTTGTTTTGAACGCGGCAGAAGTCATGGTCAATGTATTCAACCTTTTCTGGCCCATGGTGTTCCGTGTGAATGTTTATCCTTTTAAGCTGGGAAAAGAGACCCTTCAACCCAGACTTGGGCCACACACCCTGTCCACTGAATAGCAGGCTAGTGATTGCTTTTCAATGCTTGCAGTTTGCCACTGATTCCTTCCAAACCACTCATTGTTGAATTTGCAATTTCCAACTTGTTATGTAATGTTTATGTCCAATGGCCGAAGAGCACCGATACGTTTTATCTATAATTTCTCTTCAATGATTTTTGACGTAATTCTATCTATGGCCAATGACCTTCAGCCATCTTGGATGGCCACTTCTAATGTAAATCTACAGCAGCACCCAAGGGGCTTGAATTTTCGAGCTCTACCCGTAGATTTTGCAGTGATGCAGTGTCCCCATGAGTGACAGAACACTGATCCGATCACAGCACAACTAGAGAACATTACCAACCCCTACGCTCTGTATTTTCCGCTGGCTGCGTCACTACCACAGAAAGCACTGAGCTAGGCTGAAACACCTGCATTTTGTAGCTGCCTTACTCAAGAAAGCAAAAGAGAGACCATGTTTGTATGTGACTCTATTAACTCAATTATATATTTCTTTACATTGTTTGCAAACTGATATGTGACACATATTAATGCCAAAATAACACGCAAAAAAAGGCAACAGGTGGGGCTCAAAACAGTAGTGAATGACGGGTCGCCAGTGGACACAATTCAAATCTGATTACCTCTGGAGGTGAGCAGGATGATCTGAACACAATCGAATCACAATGTGTCTTTTGATTGTCTACACCTGTCAAGAAATGTGGGCACAATCAGAATGTGGACAAGATCAGGACAAAGGATGCAATTAAGAACCAGGTATAAACAGGGCTAAGATGACGATCCATCTTAACTCCTCCTCCACATTTACTGGATTGGTTCAACAGTGCGGAAGAGAACTTCGCCCAACATTTTTTTTTTCTTGTCAGGACTAGAAAGAAAGAAACGCCGCTCATGCGTTAGTTTAGGCAGTAGTACACATGTGACATGACCCAGTCAGAGGGTGCTCTCCATCCTAAATTATCCCCCCTGCATGAAACCCAAGAGGATCCTGTTTTAAGGGGGAGTCACTCGCCATCAGAAAGCCACCATTTAATTATGACACACAGGAAATTACCCTTAGAATGGGCCTGGAGCTGATAAGAGGGCCGAGCCCCAGGGTTGACAGCTCTAGGAACCTGAGACGACTTATCACTACATAGGGGCCCCCGTGGTCTGGGCGCCTAGCAATCTGATTGGACTGTCATCCCCAGGTTATAATTAATATATTTATCAAATTAATTACTGAAAAAGAAATCTCGACGTCAATGCTGCTATCACTGAGGCTCGCCCTGCTCGACCGAAACAGTGGCCAAATTCATAGGCAGCTCGTTTCACTTGTGGTTAATAAGGGTGCTGTCAGTTTAATGGGGTAGGGGGCGGGGGAAATTGGGACACTTCTTTGGAAGGCAATGACAGACAAATTGCCTCCCCCGTGCGGAATGAAACATCATTTAGAGTAAGAAAATAAATATGTTATTGTTTGGTGACAACCACAACCACAGCCTTGTGTCTGAAAGCCTGCAATTAATTTGGAGCACCCTACAGCTTTACTAGTCGTGGGTAGGTCATCTGTATAAAGATATATGAACATTTTCCAAAATTCTAAGTATTTCAAGTATTTCACGCTGTAGGATTATATCATTGGAATGGTGTGTGAAGTATTGACCTAGATCTCACAATTCTAACAGATCAACCTGCACATTAGCCCTGTTTATACCTGGTTATAACTTGCATCCGTTGTCCTGATCTTTTCCACATTCTGATTGTGCCCACATTTTTAGACAGGTGTAGACAATCAAAAGACACATTAAGATCTGATTTATGATCAGATCATCCTGTCCACCTCCAGAGGTAGTCGGACACGCATTTTGTCTGGATATCTTACAAGTGCAGACAGATCTGGACAGAGAAACCATTTAAATCATCATTATTCCATACTCTAAAATCCTTGACAGGTGGCACCATTGACTGCTTTCCTCAATATGTATCTTACAATAAATAAATAAATATTATTTAGAAAAAAGAGCTGTGAAATAATTTGCATATAGGAAGGGACCAGGAAATCTGGTCACAATGCAGACACAGTGGACGGATAACAGACACATTTTAATACCATGTGTAGACACATATCTGGAAATGTGGGCACAATCAGAATGTAGACAAAATCAGGACAAAGGTCTCATGTTAGCACCAGGTATAAACAGGGCTAAAGGTCTTATTATAACCTCCTATCCCAGATGGGATTGATTGTCCAGTACCCTCCTGTTGGCTAGGGGGCAGTGCTCTGCTATGTTGCCTGCCAGATGGTGAAAGAGGCTGTGAAGGAACTCCCTGGTAACAAATAACAAGTCACAGTATACAAGTACCTATCTGAACCCCCCTGAATTAAGGTATCTTTTAGAAAGTATTTTAAGTAAACTGGCGGCCAATAACTCTTACCTTTTTTATATAAAAAATAAATAAATAGTGAGCACAGAAGCTGTTGCCACACCCATGATTGAAGCTATACCAAGCTTGTCTAATGTCAATGGGTCGTGCACTGGTTGTTGTGTAGTATTCAACAGTTTAATACTTAGGGGTTGAGAAACATGCCACTGATGCCATAGTTATAGTTGATCATTTTGCAGGTGGCAACTTTTGACTTTTGGAAGTTGAACAGTTAAAACACAGTTTTACAGTATCAGTGAGAAGGAACTGGAATAGCCACTATGCTAATAGCTAATATGGCTAAAGTTTGCTGACATTCAAAGTAGGTGTTTTTTCTTCTTCTTCAGAATATTGATCAATGATATCACTATCTCTGTGTCATTTGTTTCCTTGAAAGCCAGTTTATTATCAACTCCCTCAATCTCCCCATGTGCTGTTCAACCAACGTTTATTTGATTCCTCAATCCGCCCTTTCATTCCTGTATACTCAAATGCAGCCATATTCAAATGTGATATTGGTTCACCTGTTATGGACTCTCCATGACAGTTTATTAAGAAAATCAGATTGTGAATTGCTCCAGTCACTCCTCATTGTCTCCATCTCTATGGAGTGGTCAGATTGTGGGTGGATGGAGAGGGGTGAAGAAGAGAGTACATAAAGTGTTTAACGTTTTGGTGGTACCCGCTTTGGCCTTGTGCAATCAGTATGACACTAAATAAAGTGTATTGTCATTTGCAGTCAAGGAAGTGGCCAAGTTATTGCACTATCGTCTGTTAGTGTTGTTCCATTAGAACACTTGCCTACATAAACAAGTGTAGACTATATACAGTATGTAGGGTATGTAGACTTTCTGAGAGCATTCTGTGTCTTGAGAGAAGCCTCGAGAGAAGTGTCTCTAAGTATTTTTAACGGTACTGTGCCTCCTCCATCCTCTCCCCCTTTCCCTCCTCTCCAGAACAGGTGGAAACACACAGTAGAGCTAGCTTCATCGAGCATTCCAAAGGTAAAAACAGGAAGGGGGGAGCTGAATTGTGAAGGTAACACAATCGCCTCCTAAAGTAGTCGCAGGAGTATCGGTTTCTTTTAAGCTGCGCTGAGCGCGGCAGAAGATTAACACGTGGATTACTGAACATTTACTTCATGTCACGCTGAGAGTGGCATGTGGTTACTGTCGGGGAAGGAGACATCTTTCTTCGGTGAGCTCTACCTTTGCATAGTCCATACAGTCCTATCACCATGCTTTATTTAGTGCGTTGTCATTTTAAGATCTAAGACATTTAATCGCTTGAATCTCTAGCGAACAATCTGTCCAATCTTTGAGCTGTTTTCTCCAGATAGGAATCTGATCCCAAGGGCAGAGTTCACTTTCAACACTTGCACTTGACCCCTGACCTTGGGAATGAGCTGGTGGAAGTCAGGCCCGCTCAAACTCTGACCAACGGTGCTGCTCGACCAATCTCAGGTTGAACGGGAGGACAAGGCTGGGCGGGGGGGGCTGGAGAGAGATGGAGGGACAGAGGACTGCATCGGTTTCTCTCCAGCAACAAGATTACCAAAAGTGGCTGATTGATGATGACTGATTGATGTATAAACCCAAACAACCACTCTAATCTTATTCATTCTAAACCAAACATTCACTGAAAACATTGACTTTCATCCAAATGTTTCTACCATCCATTGAGTAGTCCCTAAACCAGAAAATGTTGCATTAAGATGAATCATCACCCAAACATTAATTTGGATAGTTTGGTGTGTGTGTGTTCTGTTCAATTGTGTGTTTTACCTGGAAAGAATGACTGATGTTGAGAGATAAACAGATAAATGTGCATAGGGCCTTGGAATCAATAGTAGCATGTTCAAGACATTCATCCAATTTGTTCACAACTTGTTACCATATCAAATGCATCAGCATTGAATCTAACACAAAAGACTACCAATGTCAGATGTCAATCACCATCAGTTCTGTGGCCCCTGGGGTCTTGCCCCCCACCCTCTGTGAATGAGTGAAAGTGTGGGTAGAGCAGGTGCACGCTGGTACACAGTTACACGACTACCTCCTGCCTCTCTGTGGTGTGTCCTCTTTAGTTCCATGTTCCATAGGGGCAACAGCATGTGTTTCCTGTAGTTCAAAAGGCCTTTGAAATCAACCTTGTGAAACATAGGCATCCTTCCTTAACCCCCTTAACCCACGCCTTGTTGCAAAGAAATACACAGCTTCTCTCCAACCTGGGGAAGGGGGATATAGAGGACGGAGGGGAGTGGGGGGGTGGAGGCATCGCCGCTACTCTACAGGCTCTCTTTCAGGACCTTGGTGTACAGAGAAGCCGGCCGCTGTCCCAATGCGTTTCGCCCCCCTGAGCGCGCACAAGACGCCCATTCATGTCGTCCACCCCACGCCTTCATCCATCCCCCACCACCTCCCCCTTCCTCTCTTCCACCCCAGCTGAGGCAATTCAACTCAGGCCAGAAGCAAGGACCTTTAATCTAACAGAATGTACCAGGTACCTGAACTACTTAACCGCTGTGCTTGTTGAAGGGGGTGGGCACGGAGGCTAAGGTAACCAATGTGTAACAAAAAGCCCTGAACTTTATCCTTTGCCGGGATGAGTACATTTCCTTTCTGTTGTTCCCAATAAAGGCCAGCAGGCACAAATGGTCTGCTATCTGTGTCACTGGGAAGTGGAGAGCAATTTGTTTCTATTAAACAGGACGGTCCCACCTCCTGATTCTGTTGGTTTTTGTCCTGCCGGGTTACCTGTGACAGTCAAGCCCTTGTGGTCCTCACTAGCAACCCCTCTGTTTTCGGGCCAAGGTAATTCAGAGAATGTAGAGGGGATACTTTGGGTTATTGGATTTAAAACACTCATGCACGGACAGACGCACTCACTCACACAATCCCCCAGTGATGAAAAAGAAAGTCAACTTGAATGCGACATTCAGGGAGAGGTTTGTCAGGCTGGCTGCTGCACCTGCTGGTGATTTGTCTCCTCCAGTTCATGGTGGGGTCACCGCAACCCCCCCCCCCCCCCCCCCCCAAACAACCCCCCCAACCCCCCATCATCCACCACCCCCAACCCCTCCATACAACTCCCCTCAACAACCCTCTGCCCTCCCCAACCAGAAGCCATCTCCCAGGCCTCTGTACCGGGCCACATCTGCGGCTGCTTGACCCCTCTGATTTACCCTGGTCCCTACGAGGCAGAAATACAGTGCTTGCCCACTGTAATTCACCCACACTGCTCCCCATGCTATACAGGCTCATTCACACACTGTGACAGAAACGAGAAGGCTGCTTTCACAAGAGGGTGTTTCTCTTTTTTATTTAAACCCCAGTGTGAGCCATCCATTTAGACAGCGCTTCAGATATGATGGTTAATGTGTGACTGTATATCAGTCGGGATACCGTAAAGCATGCCAACGGATCAGAGTGGTTATTTTACCACACAATAAATGTATGCTGCTTATGAAATAAAGCGACATGGTTATTGCTGTTTAAGTTTTTTGTATATCTTAAAAAACTATATTTTGTATCTTCCCTTAGGAGGATGATTGTCTGTGATATTTTAATAATAAAACGATTTTATTAAAGTTTGTGGACTGTACATGGTGTACTGGTGGAAAAAGTACACAATTTTCAAAGTAAAGATACCTAAATAGAAAATGACTCAAGTAAAAGCAAAAGTCACCCAGTAAAATACTACTTGAGTAAAAGTGTATCAAAAGTAAATGTAATTGCTAAAATATCCTCAAGTATCAAAAGTAAAAGTATAAATAATTTCAAATTCCTTATATTAACGCACTGGTGCATCAATCTAAGTAACATAATAAAAAAATCCCCATCAATATCCGTCACTTTAAGCTAGAGATATCTGGGGGGTTTTGCATTGGATGCGTCTCAATATGCCGATGTCGCACTCCCGCATCTGCGGTGAAAGGTGACAGAGCTAGAGCGGTGTTTGTCAGAGCATGAGACATCCCATCTGTGGTGAAAGGTGACAGAGCTAGAGCGGTGTTTGTCAGAGCATGAGACATCCCATCTGCGGTGAAAGGTGACAGAGCTAGAGCGGTGTTTGTCAGAGCATGAGACATCCCATCTGTGGTGAAAGGTGACAGAGCTAGAGCGGTGTTTGTCAGAGCATGAGAAATCCCAACTGCGGTGAAAGGTGACAGAGCTAGAGCGGTGTTTGTCAGAGCACGAGACACCCCGAAAACTGGTCATCTCGCAAAAACGTCTGTAGTGTACAAACTATTATGACCACTCTATAGAAAGGGGAGACTCTCATGATGGTGGTATCCATTTTCCTATACGACCCCTACAACTGTTAGTGGACTTGTCTGAAGGTAACCAGTACCGGTTAAAACAAAACAAATGGAAGTATGATGGTAGTTTTGTGCTTACCCCAAAAAAGGGGTTTAATATTTATTTTAAAAAATGAGTTTTTATTCTATCTCCTAGATTTATGACAGACACTTCAAAACCTTGTTTCTTATTATTTATATCTTGTCTGTCCTTTTTGCCATTTATGAATGTCTTATTCAATGCATTTCTGTGGGCTTAAAAGGCCAAAATCTATATTTTATCCAAAAAATGAATATAATTTTTTTTCTGATACCTAAAGGTGTCCTAAAATTCTAAATCAAATAGCTAACAAACCCCCCAACAAACATCTTAGTCTCTAAAGAATTAAGCAAACAAGTCAGCATTTTCTTTTCTTTTTTTACAGATAGCCAACGGCATACTCCAACACTCTGACATTATTTACAAATGAAGCATTTGTGTTTAGTGAGTCCAGCAGATCAGACGCAGTAGGGATGACCAGGGATTTTCTCTTGATAATTGTGTGAATTGGACCAGATTCCTATCCTGCTAAGCATTCAAAATGTAACAAATACGTTTAGGTGTCAGGGAAAATGTATGGAGTAAAAAGTACATTATTTTCTTTAGGAATGTAGTGTTGTAAAAGTAAAAGTTGTCAAAAATATGAATGGTAAAGTACACTAGTAAAGTACAGATACCCTCCAAAAATGCTTAACTAAAACATCTGCGCTCTCCTCCCTCTTTTTTTTCTCTCTTCTACTTACTTATTCCTCTCGTGCAGTTAATTAGCCACTGGACACATATGGTTCAATTCATTTAGCTAATGAGAACCTCTAAAAAAGTGGAGGGAGGACATAAGACATGCCCCCCCCCCCCCCCCTCCCCGCCTTCTCTCTTTGTATCGACGCCCTGGGACCCCATCTGGGGTCTTTTGGAGGCGTGAAATGCACAGTAATTATTAGTAATCATCACACACCATCAGAAGCTGATCCTAGAGCTGTAATTACATGATAAATGTCTGCCTAACACATGCCCCCTATTTACCAGCACCCTGGAGACTGGGGATAATAGACAGCTAACAGGGATCCGCAGAAAAGGCCTTTCAGCCCTGGCCGGGCCTATTGTCTACGCGCCAATACACCCCTGGCTTTGTTTGGCAACAACACAGACCCCGATCAAACCCCCCTTGCCCTATTAGACCCTAACCCCCCCCCCCATCACAACTAAGTAGACAGCTTCTTCAATTACTAGCGCCACAATACTAATAGTATGAAAACACTTTCACATGAGAGAAACATATTCATATTTACTCATTTTAGGTTATATAGCAAAACATTTTATCGCAGGTAAAGTGTCTTTGCCTTATTTACTTTTCGGTTTCCTGTTCCCTTTTATAATTCTATTCAAGGCTATGGACCTGATATGAGCACAATTATAACAAGTTTGACTGTTTATTGAGTACCTGTCAACCAGGCCTGGTCTGTATGACACACATTATGTCCTTGTTACAGTTGGAGTTTTGCTTCCACATTCAGGAAACTCCACAGGCTTGCATGGGATACTTGACCAGAAGTATCCCAACCATAACATAAAGCAGACAACATGGTCTATTTCTATCACTCTTTCACTGAGGTTATGTGTTGTTTATTTTCCAAGGAATTAGGGCATCTGTAGGTGTCACACCTTTCAACAGGGATACACTATTTAAAAGGCCTTCTTTTCAGAGACACGTCATACTGTTGTACAGTATGTGTGACTTAATGCATTCTGTTATTAATTACCAGAACCTGTGATTGGTCTTTTTTGTTACAGCCCAAGTTTGATCTCGGACGAGCCCCCAAATACGTGATTTCTGTGGATGCATGGAATAGAAAGTGGATTCTCACAATAGCTGTTACGGGGATGTGAAAACACGGTTCAACTCGGCCTTGCAGTATAACTGATACCTTATTGCTCTGCAGTGTTAATGCAAATAAGGACTACATGAGCAAATAATGGTATCAGTTATACATACACACACACACGCATAGATACACACACACACACACACTCATAGACACACATATACACACACACACACTGACTTGCCTAGTTAAATAAATAAATAAAAATATGTATATATGTATACACTATACATATATACGTGTGCGTGTGCGTGTGGTGTGTCATTTTTCCCTCATACTTGTTTTTATATTTTCCAATGAACTGCTTTGGACTGAACAACAAGGCAATGAGCAGATGTTGATTTGAACACCTTCAGCGCCTCTACATCAGATATGCATGCAAAAGAGTATATTATTATCTTAATGCTGACACCAAATGAGGAAATAATGTTTGTGAAAAACAAACTTTATTTGCCAGAGATTTGCCTACCCAGCTTCAAACAATGAACGACTCATTGGGAATATTGCATACATTCTCTAGGTGGCCGGGCGCTTGCCGCCCGTTAAACAAATTACATTTTTACCTTACTCTCACCTTGTGAGAATTACAACAGTGATTGTTTTTATAATGTGTTTTTTTTTATCAACTGATTATTCATTACCATTCTCATTCAAAGTCATGTTACTGATTTACTGGATGTGCAGTGACAGTTACTTTGTGGGAAGCCAGTTCAATTCCCCTCCCAGACAAAATGACAGTTGAAATGAACGATAACAAGAAATAAGTTCATACAACCAAGTGACCTCTCAGTTTAAGTTTAAAAAACAGGTAGATCAGACGTGCTGGATATGATAAGAGGATGATTGGAGCTGTCTAGTAGGTCTAACAGTTCTTCAGTTTGCCCCTAGGTGGCAACAGTTGACTTTTTCTCTATTATTTGATAGGTACAGCAGAAGAGAAGGGATGTGTGATTCTATGTTTTTTATGGATCCACAACCATAGAAGTACATATATAATCTGTTTTATTAATTTAATAAGATCTCTGTGCCCACAACAATAATATGTATGCTGTTCAGTATTCAGCCCCTAACGGTCCATGGTAGCAGAAAGCAGATTCTAGTCGAAGGTAGGTGGCCTACTGTAGTATGTGAACTAGCCACTATAAGACTTTCAGTGTAGTTCTCTCTGATTGATGTCTGATTTGTTATGGTACGTAGTTTGAGTTTTCCTGGTCAAGTCAGGTAGTTGCTCCTTCACAGTTGTCATTATAGTTACCTCTACGGTATAATAAATCAAGACATAGGTTTCACAATCTGATTATTTTAGCCTTCCATGGGTAATCTCACATTGTATCTGTATTTACCTATATGTACACTGAACGGCATATTATGCAAACAACAGCAGAGCAACTCTGCTGATATGAGATACAGTACTTTGTCGAACAAAATGTCAATTAGGCCCATCTTATTTGTGTCAGAGGACCTCCTTAAAATGACCACACACACAACTGTCTTTTGAAGAAAGAAAAAGGTTCAAAGGGCTTCCGAACCAAAACCAAAGTAACCAAGACGCACAAAGAATCAAAAGCACAGGGATTGGAAGCACAGTGAAACCACACAATGTCACAGACATGTCAGCTATTTCCTAATTGATATATCCAGCCATTCAGTTAGTTAGTCAGTCAGTCATTCAGTCAGTCAGTCATTCATTGGGTTGCTAATAGCTCTCAGCAATGCCTGAATGACAGCGACAAGAATTCCCACTGGGGATGGGCTGTCAGGAGAGTCGTGTGGACAGGGACACTTCTCATTAACGCATGTCCCTACAGCGCAGTAGGAGGAATGTCTGGTGATTGTTGCATCTTGTAAGTCACCCGCACAGAGAGAATATTCGCGCATGTGCTTTTCCATGAGCTGGCCTCTTAGCATCAGCTCTTTGACTGTCAGAAACGGAGACTTGATCACTGAGACGGAGCATTCCACTGGCCTAACCCCGAGGAACACAGAGATAGAGCTTTCTGTGGCACTCAGGATCTCAGCTACATAAATACTGCAATTAGAGGAGCACTGGTGCCAGCACAGAGCGTGTTGTACTGTAACAATAACCATGTGGTTACGAATGTCTAAAGAACTGACTGAACAGTGTATAAGATGGGTTTCGAAGTATCAAAAGATGGGTTGTTAAAATATAAAGCAAAATTCCAAAGGTATATTAAACCATGAGGATGATAAAAGATGATAATATGCATGAATAGATTAGATCCGTACTCTATGCTAGACCAAACTATGCATTTGGAAAAAACGTTGGATTTTGAGACCTTTCCTCCCAAATGTAAACACCTATTTGTGTTAGCGGGAGCACATTGAGTTCCATTTATCAAAGTACATAAGCACAATAGCGTCACGGTACTCAAAATCGAAAAGATGATTGATAAATCAAATTTCGCCATGTGAGCTTTATAGATTAAATGAGAATGATGGCTACCCCATCCCCCCTCTTGTGTATGGCATGAGTAGATATGCCATTTGTCTTAATGCAATGCTGCTAGCTAGCCTAGCCCTTTGCGTGACCCATAATATGCCACTAACAACTGCTGTGGGCTGGGTAATGATGGCTTTTCATTAGCGATAGCAGCCTGGACCAGGATTAGTTTAGCAAAAGGGTCCTTCCTCTAATTGCGTACCATTACAAATATAGTAGGTAAAGTGTAGAGGGGCCATCCGTGCCCCTTTGCTCACCGCTAATAGTAATTGAACAATTAAACTTTAGCGACTCAATTACCTCTTCACAAAAACAGAGCTATGGAGCATGCGTCAGTTATCATGATAGATATTGTTGTCTATGGGAAAAAGGATTTGACTGGATGATATATAATGCTGATATTTTCTATCTGTGCCAGGACGCCATCACAAAATATGACAAGTAAACTTAAAATGGAGCTGGATAAGGACAATATGTAAAGTGAACTTGGTGTCAGGTTTCATTGGTCAATTGTACTTTTAAAATGCAATCTAATGTTACTAGCTATATTTTGAATCCGGAAATGAATGCATATTCTTATGTCTTATAAATAACCAATTAGGCATCAACTTCTATTGATTAGTACACAGTGCCTTCAGAAAGTATTCCCCTTGACTTTTTCCACATTTTGTTACGTTACAGCCTTATTCTAAAATTGATGAAATAGTTTTTTCCCCTCATCAATCTACACACAATACCCCATAATGACAAAGCAAAAACAGGATTTTATGCATTGTTGCTAATTTATATTAAAAAAACTATCACATTTACATAAGTATTCAGACCCTTTACTCAGTACTTTGTTGAAGCACCTTGGCAGCGATTACAGGCTCGTGTCTTCTTGGGTATCACGCTACAAGATTGACACACCTGTAATTTGTGGAGTTTCTCCCATTCTTCTCTGCAGATCCTCTCAAGCTCTGTCAGGTTGGATGGGGAGCGTTGCTGCACAGCTATTTTCCGGTCTCTCCAGAGATGTTTGATCGGGTTCAAGTCCGGGCTGTGGCTGGGCCACTCAAGGACATTCAGAGACTTGTCCCGAAGCCACTTCTGTGTTGTCTTGGCTGTGTGCTTAAAGTCGTTGTCCTGTTGGAAGGTGAACCTTCGTCCCAGTCTGAGGTCCTGAGCGCTCTGGAGCAGGTTTTCATCAAGGATCTCTCTGTGCTCCATTCATCTTTGCTTCGATCCTGACTAGTCTCCCAGTCCCTGCAGCTGAGAAACATCCCCACAGCATGATGCTGCCACCACCATGCTTCACCGTAGGGATGGTTCCAGGTTTCCTCTAGAAGTGATGCTTGGCATTCAGGCAAAAGAGTTCAATCTTGGTTTCATCAGACCAGAGAATCTTGTTTCTCATGGTCTGAGAGTCCTTTAGGTGCCTTTTGGCAAACTCCAAGCGGACTGTCATGTGCCTTTTACTGAGGAGTGGCTTCCGTCTGGCCACTCTACCATAAAGGTCTGATTGGTGGAGTGCTGCAGAGATGGTTGTCATTCTGTAAGGTTCTCCCATCTCCACAGAGGAACTCTAGAGCTCTGTCAGGTTGACCATCGGGTTCTTGGTCATCTCCCTGACCAAGGCCCTTTTCCCCTGATTGCTCAGTTTGGCCGTACGGCCAGCTCAAGGAAGAGTCTTGGTGGATCCAAACTTCTTCCATTTAAGAATGATAGAGGCCACTGTGTTCTTGGGGACCTTCAATGCTGCAGACATCTTTTGGTACCATTCCCCAGATCTGTGCCTCGACACAATCCTGTCTTCCTTTGACTTCATGGCTTGGTTTTTGCTCTGACATTCACTATCAACTGTGGAACCTTATATAGACAGGTGTGTGCCTTTCCAAATAATTTCCAATCAATTGAATTTACCTCAGGTGGTCTCCAATCAAGTTGTAGAAACATCTCAAGGATGATCAATGGAAACAGGATGTTATTTAGTTTTTATTACATTTCTTTATCTATTTTAGAATATGCCTGTAACGTAAGAAAATGTGGAAAAAGTCAAGGGGTTTGAATACTTTCCAAAGGCACTGTACAATAGTTCACTGAAAATAGCTCCTTCAGGCTGATCCTCATTATTGAGAATGTTAACAAAAACACCAGACCCAAATCTCTGAGAAACAAGGGTGTTCTTTAACAATCCAATATTCACTCCAAGTAGGAAACCCACCATGCAGCTCCTCATTAAGTGGAATTAAAACTGTGCAGGTTTATAATTATCTAATAAATCCTGGTCCATATTAATGAATTAATGTGTGTGCTATAATTCTCCCTTACTCAGTGGAGCTATGGCATTGAATGAGTCTTTTGTGTCCCAGTAGGGAGGCTTTTGTAAAATGACACCCGCGCATAATGACGCTAATCATAAATTACCATTTTCAAGATAGGTGACCGTATGTGTGTGTATGCGGGTGATAATTACCACCCCTCTACCACCCCTCTTGATTTCAAAGTAAGGCCTAAGCAGTGGATTACATGGAGGAAACATCAAATAACAAGCATGCATTGGTAAACATCACTTCCTGTTACTCTCAGCTGCCTACTTTCTCCTTTGATGGCAGACTCAAGAGGATGTAGGCTGAGGAGAGGATTTGATCCCAAGGAGTGACCTGTTGTTTTACTGAGAAGTCTCCTTATTTCTGCACTCACTCACTCACTCCACACACACACACACACACACACACACACACACACACACACACACACACACACACACACACACACACACACACACACACACACACACACACACACACACACACACACACACACACACAGGAAACTGAAAAACAAGATACAAAGTGATACAATTTTATTTGTCACATGCGAAATGATTACTTACGAGCCCTTTCCTAACAATGCAGCGTTACAAAGTAAGAACATTTTGCAAAAAAAAGTAAATAGTAACACAATAAAATAACAATAACGAGGCTATATAGCAGTTCTGAGTCAGTGTTCTGAGTCAGTGTGCAGGGGTACGAGGTAGTTGAGGTAATTGAGGTAATATGTACAGTACCTGTAGGTAGGGGTAAAAGTGACTAGGCAATCAGTATAGATAATAAACAGAAGATATTAGATTATATCAGATTATTAGATTCATATGATATTAGATTCACATTTCAATATTATATATTAGATTAATATGATGATTCAAGTTTCAATTGATGCCAGGTGTGTGTTTCATTCCCAACCAATGAAAGAGGCTCTCCAGTGTGGGCTCCTTACAGTAGGGCCTTGACCTCTAATCAAAAGAAACAAACAGACCAATCTAGAGATAGGGCCACCTCAGTGTCCACTTATCACCAGGCTGGAACCCTGGACAATTAAAACATGCTTGTTTGATGTCGCAATTAACACTGGGCTGCTTGCTTGGTCATTAATCTCTATATGGTTTCACTGCTTCTCCATTCATTAATGTATCTGGGCCATACCCACTTGGTTATGTTTATGGAAAACATTTAGTGATGATGAAAACAAGGACCAGCAACAATTTCCCCTCTGTTTAGCCTCCTGTATCGATAATTAACCATCTATTTTTTCTATGTTTATTACTCAACTTGTGAGAATTACTGATTTTATGTTATATGAGGACTGAAGGAATGTTATCACCAAGAAGATGTTGTGAACATGCTTATGGAAAGAAGATGGGTCGAGTTGGGTCAGTCTGGTGCTCATAGGTCTTGTCACACCAGCCTTCACTTTGGCTCCCCCTCCTGTCCAGCTCAGGCGTTCGGTGTCGCCGGCCTCTAGCTGCTGCCGAACCTACTGCTGGAAAACGCCCTTCACTCATCAACCCCGGACATGTCTAGTCATCATTACAGACACCTGGTTCCAATCCCCACTCTATCACTGTATATATATACTCCCATGTGTCTTTGTAGGTCATTGCAAATGTTACTTGTTTTCTTGAGATGAATCTCTCCTACTATTTCATGAGTACTTATATTTTGTACTTTGGGTTCGCCCTGTGCCTTTTTGTTTATGAAGATATATTTTGAGCACAACAGCGTTTGGGTTTCATCCCGCTTTGATCTATGGTGCTTAAATAAACTCAGTAGTTCTAAACCTGCGACTGCCTCCTGCCTACTCCTCTCTACACCAGTGACAGAATGACCGACCCAAGAAAACAGGAAGCAGCAGGACATCCTGCAACCACGATTTGTGCCTTGAGCGCCTTGGGACTGCTATGGACGAGGTGCTCCGGGCCATACGTAAACTGCGGGCTACACCACCACCTTCCCATCTCCCCGTGGTCGTTCCAGCCACGCCACCCCCATCTACGTCACCCGGTCCTATCAGCAATGTCCACCTGCCACTCCCGGAGCAGTTTGACAGCACCCCAGCTTATTGCAGGGCATTTCTCTTGCAGTGTGACCTCCACCTGGCCTGTCATGCAGGGACAGCCTCCAAGAGGTACAAGGTGGCCTTGCTGATCTCGGTGCTGACAGGCCACGCTCTGGAGTGGGCGCACGCCGTCTGGGAGAGGAACGGTCCAGGACAGTGTCGGCGTACGCTCTGGATTTCCAGACGGTGGCTGCGTCCACTGGCTGGAACGACCAGGCCCTATTGACGGTTTTCCGCAGCGGGCTACAGGTGGACGTCCAGACCAAGCTGGCCTGTCGCGATGAGGACCTCATTCTGGACCAGCTCATCGCCATGGCCATCACCTGGATAATCTCCTGCGTGCCTCTTCTCACCCATCCTGGGGGTTCGGGTCTCTTCCAGGAACCTCCAGAGAGACAGAGCCATGGAGGTGGGCACGGGTTGGTTGCAGGAGTGTCAAGGGAGGTGTCTTTCTGTGTCAATCTGTGCCACCTCCGTGGAAAGTCCGGACCAGGCCACCCACGTCCCTATCCCGGAGGAGTACCGGGACCTACAGGTGGCCATTTCGAAGACTCATGCCATGTGCCTGCCCCATCATCACCCATGGGACTGCACTGTCAACCTACTGTCTGGTTCTACCCTCCCGCGGGGGCACATATACCCTATCTCGCATGCAGAGACCAAAGCCATGGAGGCTTTCATCCAGGAGGCACTGGCCCAAGGATTCATTCATCCGTCCACCTCTCCGTCCGCCTCCAGCTTCTTTTTCATGAAGAAGGAGGGAGGTCTCCAACCCTGTATCGATTAGCAGACACTGAATAAGGCTACTGTTAAATTCAGTTATCCCCTGTGATCTAACAGATGCACGGTGCTAAGTACTTTACTAAATTGGATTTAGGCAGTGCCTGCAACCTGGTGCGCATCAGAGAGAGGGATGAATGGAATACCACTTTCAGCACCAGCACCAGGCACTACGAATACAGGGTAATGACCAACGGCCTGACAAATGCACCCTCTGTGTTTCAATCATTCATTAAAAAGGTGTTTAGAGACATGTTGGATCGCTGTGTAGTGGTGTACATAAAAGACATCTTGGTGTACTCTACTACATGCGAGCAACATGTCTCTCCTGTCAGGTCTGTTTTGGAGAGGCTGATAGGGCATCACCTGTACGCCAAGGCAGAGACTTGCCTTTTCTTTCTGCAGGCGATCTCCTTCCTGGGATATCCACCGCGGGAGTGGAGATGGAAGAGCAGAGGGTCAGTACAGTATGGTCTTGGCCTGTTCCATCCAACATCAAGGCGGTGCAGCACTTCCTTGGTTTTGCCAACTATTTCCGGCGCTTCATTAGAGGTTTCAGCACAGTGGTGGCCCCTCTCACCTCCCTCCTGAAGAGAGGTCCTCAACAGCTGCGCTGGACTGGGGAGGCCAACGAAGCCGGAATTACGATGTGGGGGATTGTGAGTTGTTGGCCGTCGAGAAGGCGCTGAAAGAATGGAGGCACTGGCTGGAGGGTGCTAAACACCCATTCTTTGTCTGGACGGACCACAGGAACTTGTCAGGCCAGGTGGGCCCTATTCTTCGGCAGGTTTGACTTTGGGTTTGACTGGTCTCCCTACAGCCCTGCAGACTGCGGAGGCTCTCTTCTCTCACGTCTTCCGGCACTACGGGATCCCAGAGGACATCGTGTCTGACCGTGGTCCTCAGTTCACCTTCCGTGTCTGGAAGGCCTTCATGGAAGGGCTAGGGGTCACGTTCAGCCTTACCTCTTGGTACCATCCACGGTCAAATGGGCAGGTGGAAAGGGTAAACCAGGAACTGGGTAGGTGCCTTTGTAGTTACTGTCAGTACCGGCTGGGGGAGTGGGCTGCATTCCTGCCTTGGACTGAATATGCACAAAACTCCCTCTGTCACTCCGCCACTAACCTCACACCCTTTCAGTGTGTTCTAGGCTATCAACCGGCCCTGGCACCCTGGCACCGGAGGTGGACGATTGGTTCTAGCATGGCGAGGAGGTATGGAACACCGCGCACACCCGTCTCTAGCGCGTCGTCCTCCGGCAGAAGGCGCAGGCCGATCGTCACCTCAGTGTGGCCTCTGTCTTTCACCCAGGTGACAGGGTCTGGCTTTCTACGAAGGACCTGCCCCTCTGCCTGCCCTCCCGGAAGCTGAACCTGCGGTTTGTGGGGCCGTTCAAAGTCCTGAGGAGAGTCAATAAGGTGACATACAGATTACAGCTCCCCGTCAATTTCCGTATCTCACCCTTATTTCATGTAGTATCTCTCCTCAGGCCGGTGGCAGGTGGTCTCTTGGCTAGTGCTGGACCCCACAACACACCTCCCCCTCCCTTGGACTTCGTGGGGGCCCCGGCACACCTGGTACCTGGTCGGTTGGGAGGGTTGCGGTCACGAAAAGCGGTGCTGGGTTCCGGCGAGGGACGTCCTGGATCGTTCTCTCATTCTGGACTTCTAAAGGCGTCGTCCCGACCGACCTGCACCGTGTCTCCGGGGTCGTCCCCAAGGTCAGCAGCCTTCTAGCTGCTGCCGAACCTACTGCTGGAAAACGCCCTTCACTCATCAACCCGGACATGTCTCATCATCATTACACACACCTGGTTCCAATCCCCCCTCTATCACTGTAAATATACTCCCATGTGTTTTTGTCAGTCATTGCAAATGTTACTTGTTTTCCTGAGAGGAATCTCTCCCACTATTTCCTGAGTACTTTATATTTTGCACTTTGGGTTTGCCCTGTGCCTTTTTGGTCATGAAGATATATTTTGAGCACAACAGCGTTTGAGTTTCGTCCCACTTAACCTGCAACTGCCTCCTGCCTACTCCTCTCTACACCAGCCTCTCTACACCAGTGACAGGTCTTGTCTGTCATAATAACTAACATTTTCTGTTACCAGACAGTGACTTTCTAAGTTGTGTACCACTTAAAAATTTTTTTTAACCTTTATTTAACTAGGCAAGTCAGTTAAGAACAAATACTTATTTTCAATGACAGCCTAGGAACAGTGGGTTAACTGCCTTGTTCAGGAGCAGAATGACAGATTTGTACCTTGTCAGCTCAGGGATTCAATCCTGCAACCTTTCAGTTACTAGTCCAACACTCTAACCACTAGGCTACACTGCCACCCCTTCACTTTGCATGAAGAATGTGTCTATTTCCCTGTGTGAACCACAGATGTAAATGATAACTGATCTAGTTTGTCATCTAACAATGGACTGTGATGATAACCGTCTAGGTACCGCAGCTATCTTGTCAGTACATTTCAATACCATTTTCCTAAGCACAGGATTTTTTCACTAGAGATTTATCTCCTGGAAACACATCCACTGTTGTTGGACCTCCAGGTAAATGCTTATCGGTTGTTGTTTAAAGAGACCATATAGAGCCGTGTTGCTTTGCATCACTTTTAGCCCTTCTAAACAAATGGAGTTTATGTATGCAAGCCTATGGCATTACTGTGAAATGTTTATGGCTTTATACACCAGGAAAGTAGCCACTTTCTTCAACATGAAAACCTTTAATCTGGTTCTTGAATGGCGCTTGACAGCCAGCTGAAAGCGACAACTGTTCTGGTCTGAAACAAACTGGGGATTGTTCTTCTAAGCATCTTCCTCTTTTGGTTGTGGGATTAACATGAACCGCTTTTGACTGTGGCAGCAGGTCATTTCCATGTTGCTGTTTACATGGAGTTTTCCCAACTGTCTTCCCCAATGTCTACTTTACTAGCCTTAGGTGTATGTTCACCTTATTTTCATTAGGTAAAATGGAGAACTAAGGTTCCTGAAAATGACATAGGATTTATATTGTAATTAAGTAACTATTAGTTGCTGGTTGATTTGAGACCAAACATGTCACTATTTTATTTTTATTTGACAGGGACAAAGCATAATAATCAACATACTGAACCAGACAGTCAGAGTTGTAAAAACCTTGCTTTGACATTATGGGGTATTGTGATGTCATTATCAAATCAAATCAAATGTATTTATAAAGCCCTTCTTACATCAGCTGATATCTCAAAGTGCTGTACAGAAACCCAGCCTAAAACCCCAAAACAGCAAGCAATGCAGGTGTAGAAGCACGGTGGCTAGGAAAAACTCCCTTGAAAGACCAGAACCCAGGAAGAAACCTAGAGCGGAACCAGGCTCTGATAGGTGGCCAGTCCTCTTCTGGCTGTGCTGGGTGGAGATCATAACAGAACATGGCCAAGATGTTCAAATGTTCATAGATGACCAGCAGGGTCAAATAATAGTAATCACAGTGGTTGTTGAGGGTGCAACAGGTCAGCACCTCAGGAGTAAATGTCAATTGGCTTTTCATAGCCGAAAATTCAGAGTATCTCTACTGATCCTGCTGTCTCTAGAGAGTTGAAAACAGCAGGTCTGGGACAGGTAGCACGTCCGGTGAACAGGTCAGGGTTCCATAGCCGCAGGCAGAACAGTTGAAACTGGAGCAGCAGTACGGCCAGGTGGACTAGGGACCGCAAGGAGACATCAGGCCAGGTAGTCCTGAGGCATGGTCCTAGGGCTCAGGTCCTCTGAAAGAAATTTAAGAAAGAAAGAAAGAAAGAAAGAAAGAAAGAAAGAAAGAAAGAAAGAAAGAAAGAAAGAAAGAAAGAAAGAAAGAAAGAAAGAAAGAAAGAAAGAAAGAAAGAAAGAAAGAAAGAAAGAGAAAGAGAGAAAGAAAGAGAGAGGGATTTAGAGAGAGCATACTTAAATTCACACAGGACACCGGATAAGACAGGAGAAATACTCCAGATATAACAGACTGACCCTAGCCCCTCGACACATAAACTACTGCAGCATAAATACTGGAGGCTGAGACAGGAGGGGTCGGGGGTATTATGGGGTATGGGGTATTGTGATTTTATTATGGAGTATTGTGTGGAAATTGAGGAGGGAAAAAAACAATTTAATACATTTTAGAATAAGGCTGTAACGTAACAAAATGTGGGAAAAGTCAAGGGGTTTTAATAATTTCCGAATGCACTGTATGTTATGCTAATTAGCAATTGTCTCCAGTCCCTGGCATTCACTAGAGTTTCACTATTCTCACAGATAAAGCACTGTAAGCAGTCATGTTAGATTATCAGTGACGATGTGTAATATCAACACTCAAGGTCCTAGATCTGGCTCATCCACAGCTGTGAATACAGCGTTACGGTAGGTAGGTGGTGTCCTTTCTCTTCATCCGTATACAGTAGAACCAGGTGGAGCCTCATACTTAATGATTTACTGTATGTATCTGGACTATCACAAAATTTGAGCGAAATAAGCTTTTGTGAATATGGAAAATGTCTGAGATATTTTATTCTGCTCATAAAACATGGGACCAACACTTTACCTATTACATTTATATTTTTGCTCAGTGTATATATATATATATATATATATTATAGTTGCATATGCAGAAGTATAGCTGTAATATTATTTAGCCTATGTCTTTCTTCTTAGTTTACAGGGCCAGTTCTCAGTATAGAGGTGTTACACTCTTAGAAAAAAGTGTTCCAAAAGGGTTTTGCGGCTGTCCCCATAGGATAACCCTTTTTTGGTACAAATCCTTTTGGTTCCATGTAGAACCCTCTGTGGGTTCACAGGAACCCAAAAGAGTTGGACCTGCAACCAGAAAGGGTTCTCCTATGGGGAAAAGGGGCTCTTTATTAAAGGGTTCTCCTATGGGGACAGCCGAAGAACCCTTTTCAATTCTAGATAGCACCTTTTTTCTAAGAGCATAGATATCAAATCAAAGTTTATTGGTCACGTGCGCCGAATACAAAAGGTGTAGACCTTACAGTGAAATGCTTACTTACAGGCTCTAATCAGCAGTGCAAAAAAATGTATTAGGTGAACAATACATAAGTAAAGAAATAAAAACAACAGTAAAAAGACAGTGAAAAATAACAGTAGCGAGGCTATATACAGTAGCGAGGCTATAACAGTAGCGAGGCTACATACAGGTAGTATGTACTAGTAGATATGGTTAAAGTGACTATGCATATATGATGAACAGAGAGTAGCAGTAGCGTAACTATATTCAAGATATATTCAAATGTTTATATTCAAATGTTTATGCTACTATATTAGCCCTCTGTTCAATCGGCTAAAACTTGTGTTTATTGTCTATTTAACATGACTGACCTCAGCAGCATTAGCTCCGTATCCTGGAGTTTAAAGGGTGTCTTTATTGCATCCACCACCCAATGATGGGCAAGCTATAAGTGTAAGCAGGTCCAAAACATCTAACATAATACAGATTGAAATTATACTCAAAAATATGTATGTTCACCTGAATATTATTGGATGTAAAGCTTGAGCAGGGAATGGTTGGACAGTATACAATAGAAATCATTATCTTGGTCTCTCCCTCTCAAGCTTTCTGTACTATACACTCATGCACACATTTGCTATCTCTTTCTTTCTTTCTTTCTTTCTTTCTTTCTTTCTTTCTTTCTTTCTTTCTTTCTTTCTTTCTTTCTTTCTTTCTTTCTTTCTTTCTTTCTTTCTTTCTTTCCTTCTCTCTCTCTCTCACACATACTCACACACACACATTCCCCTCCTTTGCTCCATTTACAGTGTAATCTGTTTCCCTATAGAGGACTATTCTCCCTCTCACTAACTTATAATAATGTGAACTGAGGAGTGAAAACTAATGATAGTTGATTAAAAGTAATTCAGGTGATGACGGCCCCTGTGCCACGGCTAAGAGCCTCCAGTTTCGGCTTAGGAGGGCAGCAGCTGGAAGTGTAATTACATGGGTTGATTTATACGTGATTAAAGCTCCTATATAAGTCACCGCTTTTGAAAAGAGCAGTTAAGCTACTTATACTTTTCACCAAACAGCGTCAATTTCGTATAAAATGAATGTATGTAGCTCCTCCGAGAGCATATGGTATATTTCTCAGCGATTAATAATTCAAGGCGAATGAGCAAAAATTAGTTGGCTCGGTTACCGCCACATTTGTCCCGCATTAATTCTGACAACGTTTTGTAAATGGAGCTATTACGCTAAAAACAATGCATGGTGAATGGCCACGGTTTGCCGTGCTTAGGAAAAGAGAAGGCCTCATTCGTATACTTGTCATTCTCTAGCACTATTAGGGGTTGCAGTGCAAAGACATCATACCTTTATGATCTTACCTTCGGTAACTGAAAAAGCAATTGGAATTTAGATCTTTTAAAAAGTCCTTCATCATTTTATAAAGGATGTTTGGTTTCTGTGCAGGAATTAAATCTATCCTCTAGCTAAGAATGTTTGTTACACTCAGAGGACTTCATTTATTAGCTTTGGTTTGTATGCACTACTGTATGCACTACTATTTCAAGCTTGTAATATATATTGTGTAGATTGTAACATATACTGTATTATAAACCTGGTGGTTCAAGCACTGAATGCTGATTGGCTGAAAGCCGTGGTATATCAGACCGTATACCACAGACAGGTATGACAAAAAAAGCATTTTACTGTTCTAATTAATTTGGTAAGTAGTTTATAATAGCGATAAGGCACCTCTGGGTTTTGTGATATATGGCCAATATATCACGGCTAATGGTTGTATACAGGCACTCTGCGTTGCGTCGTGCAAAAGAACAGCCCTTAGTTGTGGTATATTGGCCATATACCACACCCCATCGTGCCTTATTGCTTAAATATACCATGTAGTTTCTTGTTATCCCCTTCAATATTCATGGTTCTCTTTGTGAGGGTTAATATGAATCCTATCTCTTCGATTAGCCTCAAACTACACTAGATTAATGAACAGGTGTCCTTTGAGAGGTATAAACGGTCTAGCGACCCTTGACACCTCGCAAACACATGTTCAGTTTTTCATTCAAGCGGGCTTGGTACTACTCACAAACACCCGTGAGCATGCACACGCACACGCACACACATACACAACCACACAAGCAGACCACACAAGCAGCACAATGGTACATCAAACCTGGGACAGAGAGGCTGAAAAAAAGCTTCTATCTGAAGGCCATCAGACTGTTAAATAGCCATCACTAGCCGGCCTCCACCCAGTACCCTGCCCTGAACTTAGTCACTAGCCGGCTACCAACCGGTTACTTAACCCTACTCCTTAGAGGCTGCTGCCCGATGTGCATAGACATGGAACACTGGTCCCTTTAATAATGGAACACTGGTCACTAATAGTATTTACATACTGTTTTACTCATTTCAAATGTATAAACTGTATTCTAGTCAATTTGATTTTGAACCACACAAGCAGCTCAATGGGACTGAGCACATTGTTGCTTTAACCTTTTGCTCCAGTCATCCCTCTCAGACCTCCAGGCCTTGGCAGGCAGCTCTATTGGCTTCTATGACAGGGAGGGAGGGAGAACAAAAAGGTGAGAAAGTAATCCTCCCTTTCAGGTCTTTTCGTCCTCAAGTGGTGGGTGTGAGAGTAAAGAGGAGGACGGGGAGTGTGGGGCCCTTCTGCTCAGGGGCCGTTAAGCCCAGAAGATCATTAGGGTCTGGAGAGGGGCCACACGCCAGAGAGTCTGAGACTTCCACCTCTGCCCACTCCAGAGCCTTCACTAGGAGGGGGGTGAACTGTGAATAAATGACCTGCACAATGCCCCAATGCCCTCCACTGGATGCTCGGTGCACTGATGGAGAGAACAGGACTGAGGGAAGCTATAGACTTCCTTTCCAATCTCCAGGACAATGTGGAGTGTTAATGGCAGGGTAAAGAGGGATCAGGTGCACACTCTTTTACCTCTTCATCCCTCCATCTTCAGTGGCTCTGCAGGACTACTGGTCTGGTAGGCCCTCTGGAAAGACAAAGAGCTGTGTAGCTAGCAATGAGTGAGGGTGTGCTCTTTAGTCGGGCACGGTGTCATTCAACTAGCTCTGAAAGAGGCAGTAATACAGTACATGTAATTTCTTCCATTACGTCCCATTATGTGATGGATATGTATTATAATATACACATTAGCCCACAGGAAGCAGAGAGCAGTCGTAGTGAGGTCATATCTCTTAACTGGTTCATCATCGTAAATAAACGGCCAATGACAAGCGAGATTGGTATATTCGCATTGGCTGATTCATTTATATAGTGTGCATCTTCTCTCTCTCTCTCTGTCTCTCTGGTTTGGATGTCACCACTCAGCAGGAGGATTTAACGTTGCTTTTAACCCTCGTTGCCACTTAATTAGCTTGACATTTACCCTGCGTTCAATCAACTCCCTACCAGCAGTTTTATCCCCAGGACGTTTTTGTATTTCAGAAGGCCGCAGTAATTACGCATGTTATAAAGAGTCTCTGTTACATGGAGCTATATATCGACAACTACGTATAGCCAATGTATTTTCCTTTTCACCTACAGTACAATGGTGGCCTTACAATGACACAGTAAAGAACAGAAATACTATTAAATGAAGTACCAGATGAGTAAGGCTGCGAAGAGTGGAACATGCAGTACTCTCTCTCCTTCCTTTATTGCCTAGGTTATTATCACAACTGCAGTAGAATTGTGGAGACGGGGAGATAGGAGTGGCAACGATCCATCAGGGACTCGTCCATCACAAGCGACCGCAACCCGAATTGAAATTACATCTGCATTTGAATTAGTAACATTATTCGCCAATTTGGCTCAGAGTGAACATTGTTCCATTGAAGATGGTATTAAATTAGAAAATGAGTGAGTCATTAATTTCCAGAATATAAATCACAGAATATAATTCACCTCCTCGTACCTTAAGGGCAATCACATTATACTAAGCGACATTTTATCCTCAGACCCGGCAAGTGATATCATCATGGCGCTCAGTCACACAAATCAAGTTTTCTGGGGAGCAGGAAATACATATTTCCCTCCTCAAATTAGACATAAAATATTAGTATCGACTCCTGCATGAAAGCTTGTTTTACATGAAATTTGATAGTCCTTTTGAACTCATAAACATTGTACCAAATTACTTTGTTCAAGTGCTATAGCTAGTCTCCTTTCAGTAAGATCAAACCTGTCAGTTGAAAGAGTTCATATTGAGAGAGCTGCTTCTCCTTTTTTCTGCCTACAGTATACCTGATGGGGAGGTTCTGGGGGGAATCTATGTTGAAGACCTATAATGTTGAGTGCCCAGTGTGCTAGAATAAACCATTGGAAACCTGCAAGTAAATAGAGCTCCAGATCAAGGTTCAGTCTGAATGAATAGCCGTTAGTAGTTTATATGAAAAAGCTGAACGTTAAACTTGATAGTAACTTGTCATGGGTGCATGTTAATTAGTTATATAGTAAAATATAAATTGGCCTTCATTTGCTTGGCCATGTGCCCACTGCCCAGGCCTCATTGGCTATCAAAACACTCCCCTAATCCCAAATACTATGGTGTTTAGATAAGCAGGAGAGATCTGGGGGTGATAAACATTATTTGGGAGTCGGATATAAATCACGTGAAGACTGGGTGCAGTATTGAAAGGCCATAGAGAAGTGAATTTCCCTTGCAGTTTCATATCGCTACTGCTTAATTTGATTTCTATTTACTTTTGTCCATTGTTGTGGTTTTGTTGAGGTGGGCCGTTTCATCAACCCAATCAGGAGTTGGGTTGTTTCCAGGCTTATTGGCACATTTGCCAGCCACAATCTCGGGTATTGAAAAATGTTCTTATCTTACTTTTAATGACCACTAGCTATCTATTGTTGCACTATTATGGCGCTGTGTGTGTTTGCATGAGCGTTGAATGTGGCTGAACACTGCAGTCTACATGATATACAGGCGTATTTTCATGTAAACAATGCTTTGGTGCTTTTCCCATAAAAAGCAATAAACATTGACAGGCCATTGGAGATTCACCCCAGAGCATTGCACACACAAGATCCCAGACATATACATGCAATATCCCTCTGGATGCCTATTGACTGATTGATTTCATGGGCCATGGTTAATGTCATCATCAATACTAGCCTTTGGACCTGGAGACTGGATTAATTGGAAATGATTAATTATAGCCATGCCATTTATTCAACCTTTATTTTGACAGGGAGTCATGCTGAAACCAATGGAGAGCTTGGTTCTATCTGGAAAAAGATGATTCTGAGAGAATTGGTTTTAAAGTTCCCGAACTCTTATTATTTTGAATTGTGTCAGCAATTACTGTATTATTTTGAACTTAACAACACGAATTGGGGTATTTAAAGTACTTTATAGGTAAAGAACATTGAACAGAAAAAGGCTGTCAAGAAATACATTTTGACAAAAATGCAGATAGAACCTTCTAGTACCAAGCTCTCGCAGTGTCTCTTGCAGATGAGCCCTGTTATTACAAAAATATACACAATACAATATGAAAAGAAAACAAACACATTCTTCATTAGAAAGGTCCTCAATCTGAAATGCCCTAGAGGCACCCATTCATCCAGTTTTAGAGCGTTTTGGAGATTATTCCACAAATAAGTGGAAAAAAAGCGAAAAGCTGATTTACCTAACTCTGTAGAGAGTAGAGACCGAAGGAATTTCCAGGGTTAGCCGTCCCTGAGACTGGGTATGGTAACTCGTACATCTAAATGTTATTAATGATGTTAGGTACAGTATAGTTTTTTGTAAAAGAGCTGTATAAACAAGAAAAGAGCCATGCAGTATCGATTTATGAGACTTCAAAGAAGGCCAACCTATTTCTTTAAACAGAATGCAGTGATGTGTACTGAATCACCCGTAATAAAGTTGTGCGGAATATAAGTTATTTAATTAAAGGAAGCTTTATAAATATCTATCCAATGAAAATCACATTTCGAAAAGACTTTCAACACGTGATGAAGACAGAAAATCATAAAATACAGGGTTACAAGTACACAGCATATGAAGAGGATGGGAACATTTTTAGTAACTCAGAAAACGGTGTCCTGATTGACCATGTTTGACCCTATCTACAGCCTGAAACAAACCCTCAGTACCACAGCTATCCCCTGGTGGCACAGAGGGTTAATGATCTGGCTATAGATCTGAATGTTACTGGTTAAACATCTGCATGTGTAGATTGTCAACATATGCAGTGTAAAAAATATGGTTGTGTTTGTATAATTAAATGCTGTTCAAATGCCCTATGAATTAAATGCCATGTGTCTATATCACCTTGTAGTAAGCCTACAATGCAACCCTCAATTATAACTTAGATCTGGAGAGAAGCATAATGGGGAAACATTTATGGAAAAATAAATATGCATGCTGAGATTGTTGTGGTAATATTAAGTGAAACTTAAATATAGCATTTTCAAAATGTACTGAGACCAAGACATTGTTATGTTAAAGTAAAAAACAAATATGCTACGATAGTCATTAAAACGTACTTATTTGGATATTGTGGAACATTGTGGGAATGCTCTGTGCCACCTCTTAAGTACAATAAGGGAATATCAAAAGAATACTCTTGCAACATAACTTAATGAAATGTGCTGGGAACCTTTAAAGAACTCAGACCAGGTGTCTGTCAACATTCTTACAACATTAAGCTAGCTAGTTTAAACATTTGTATGAATGTCATCACAACTGAGCATATTTTGTGCTTTGGGAACCTGTCACTTGTAATACACCCACACTGTTCCCACAACCTAATTACATGTTCTGGGAACCTTTAAATCAAATCAAATGTTATTTGTCACACGCTTCGTAAACAACAGGTGTAGACTAACAGTGAAATGCTTACTTCCCAACAATGCAGAGAGAGAAAATCGAGAAATAATAGAAAAGTAATAACATGTAATAGTACAAGTAATAATACATATACAATAAGTAACGTTAACATGGCTATATACACAGGGTTCGAGTACCGAGTCGATGTGCAGAGGTATGAGGGAATTGAGGTACATATATCTAGGAATAAAGTCACTAGGCAACAGGATAGATAATAAACAGTAGCAGCAGCATATGTGAGGAGTCTTTTTTTTTTCTTCTAAAAGAGTCAATGTAGATAGTCCGGGTAGCTATTTGGTTAACTATATAACTAACTATTTAGCGGTCTAATGGCTTGGCGGTTCAGAGTCCTGTTGGTTCCATACTTGGTGCATCGGTACCGCTTGCCGTGCAGTAGCAGAGAGAACCGTCTATGACTCAGAATAGGCTGTTCTGTCAACATTCTTGCAACATCAAAGGAATGTCTTGTGCACCCTGATACAAACATTATCTGAATGTGGCACAACTGGACAGTTTTAGTGTTTGGGAACCTACCTCTTGTCATATCCCTACAATGTTCCCACAACCTAAAGAAACATTCTGGGAACCTTTAAAGAACAGATTAAATGTGTTCTGGGAACTTTCTTGCACAAACATTATATAATCATTCGCACAACTTTACCATTTTTGTGTTATGAGAACACATGCTACAACCTAACAAATGTTCTGGGAATTTTCACAGAAGCAATTTTGGTTTGCTGGGACTTCATAGGCCTCCCAAGTGGCTCAGTGGTCTAAGGCACTGCATCTCAGTGCTAGAGGTGTCACTACAGACCCTGGTTCGATACTGGGTTGTATCACAACCGGCCGTGATTGGGAGTGCCATAGGGTGGCGCACAATTGGGCCCAGCGTCGTCTGGGTTAGGGGAGGGTTTGGCCGGGGTAGGAATTTGTTCTTAACTGACTTGCCTAGTTAAATAAATAAATGAAATACATAAATAAAAAATATGGATTGGTGTGTGTGCAACACAATCCCATGCCTTGCAGTGTGTGTGTGCACATTTGCATACTTTATGTGCATGTTTGGTTGGAGTTAGATCCACACACATGTAAAGTGAAAAACACACCCTCAAGAGACAGTTTTTTAAATCGTTGCATCTTTGCATTTAGCCATGTTGAGAATTCCAGGCTTTAAGCGGAATTTGATCTGAATAACCCTGGCTGTTTGACCTAGCTGGCTAGAGATGTTCCTGTCCTGGGTTAGCGTGGTTCTGTGACCCGAGGTGGGTGATAATGGCTTGGATACGCGGCGCCACAGGGCATGGATGTGATGGGCTTCAGCTCAGGCACACATTAATATTAATACTTATAAAAGCCATCTGTCTGGCTTGGAAACATCAGCTAGCATCACACACAGGTAAAAGCCCATTATTACTATAACTGTGCTGTGTTTGCAGGCAGAGCCTTTACCAAGGTCAGTTTGAAACATTTGCCAACAGGATACCAACACAGAGTGACGGTTGTTCACACCATCTAGGGAAAACATGCATTATGGAAATGTTTCTTCTTTTGGAATTGAACAATTCTAGACAGCATGCTAATGGCTGTAATATGGACACATTTTAATGGTTTGCTCTGTGTGTGTGCACCTGCATTTGTGGCTTTAGCCTTAGCCAAGCCATCTATTGTTTAAACCCTCTGAACCGTGGACCAGGAAATCTTTTTTGTGCTCTACCATTTCCAGTTCATTTCCAAAAGCGGTTTGTTAAATGTTTGTGGACACATACAGTTGAGGTACACAGCCAATAACAAGTCAGTTGGAGAAGGTCACCGTTGTGAAGGAACACAATGTCATCCATGTCTCTCTGACACCCGTTGGAGGAAGTTAGCGATGAAGTAACAGCCAGTTGTCATTTGCATGTTGATAAATTGACCCATGATGCAGTATCACTACCTGGAAGCATTCTGAATTAATGGAGCACACAACAGAGAGTGATTCTAATGTGTCAGAACGTGTCTTTCTATGTTTGTGTAGTAGCCTTGACGTTCAAGCACAAGGGCAATGAGGAAATAAAACGAATATCATTTGAAATTATAGTTATTGAGCTGTATCGAAATCAATGAAATGAAATGAGAGGATGTTGACAGAGCAGAATGAAAACCAGATTTCAATGTTAATAGTCATGATGTCAGTTGTCAGGCCCATTCTTAGAATTTCGATGGAATGCAACAGAAACTTCAAACCATTGGTGGAAATATGGAAGAAATTAGCCAATAAAGGCCAATATGGTTTCATCTGTCATGTTATTTGTCACTGCAGGAAATAAATATAACTCTATTCTTTGGGTTGAGATGCAAAGAGTCACAGTACAATTTGTGCTTGGACAAATACACAATATTTCTGTGTATCAGGCCTGTGTATCTGTAAGCAGTCATGGCCAAAGCGATCCTGGTTTACTACAAAAGAGAAGGTAATTCTACGTAGGTGGAGGAGCAGCCCTAAAGGCCTTCAAATCCCCTTCCAGGAAGTGCAGAGGGGCAGAAAGAGTAGAGTGCTAGCAGTTTTCACCCCCACCTGGACTTCCTTGAACTTAACAGAATCTTGCTGTGTCAATACTCTTAGGAAGAGGGTGGATGAAGGGATAAAGGCCTCTATTCTCCTTCTACACAGCCTATTAGGCTGGACAATACAGTCATATTAGGTTGAAGACCGTCCTCAGTACATTTTTTATCTGAGCAAATTAAACTCTGAGCCCCTGCGGTGTCCTCTGGGAGGATACTTGACACTGTCCCTCACCCCAAACAAAGACACACACTGAGACACAGCAATACCCTGGAAGATGGCTCCCCACCACCAATGAGAGGGAGAGAAAAAGAATGAAGGAGAGAGTAAAGAGATTGAAAGAGAAGCCCCAAGCTCAGATCTCCTATCCTGTTGTGAAGATGTATATGAAGTAGAAGACTTGTAATGATCTGGGGTATTAATGCAGTCGCACACCGCAGTTCAAGGAAATGATTAAACTAAAAGGAAAAAAGGGGAAGGAGAATCTAAATAGTCACTGGGTGGGAGTTAAAACCAAAGCTCCAGACTAAAACAAGTCTGTGCCTCTCCTGAAGGGGAGCAACGGCAGGTAATATTTCACCGCTGACGTCCCCAACAATACGCGCCGGGTGACAAATAACCCGGGACATGATTGAAATCTGACAAAATACCACTGTGTTTTATAATAACGTCCCCCAGCAGAAATATGGCTGTGGTAACTAAACAGTGCTTCATCACACCATGCCACTCTCAACGGTTCCCCATTATGGGCCAGATCATTGTGTTATGCCTCCCCTCTCCCCAGCTGACCGCTGGACTGACAGTATAGGCTTGGCGCTTTGACATTGACAAATATTTGCACTGACAAGGCCACAAATCAAGCCGAGACAAGTTTTAAAACTCAATATTCACTCAACGTGCATCTGCTATATTCTTGTTAGAAGTGTGATATGGTACTCTCTCCCTTCCAAGTTCTTTTATTATTACGTATTGACAGCGACAATAATAAAGTTGTGCTGCTTTGATGCCATGGAGGGAAGAGGGGGTGAACGGGGGTAAGGGGCCTTGGAATAACTGTAATGGATGAATGGTCACATGGTATAGTAGCAAAATACATTTTATTTTATGAAATAGAGTACCATTCACAAATTTTACCCTCTAGCACTTAGATTATATCAGTTGTTTCTTATTTTTTAGCTCAAAATGATCCTAATATTTCCCTAAACCTAGACTTCTATCATAGGTTGAATTTCGATTAATCTTGTTCATCACTATTATCAATGTTATGATTTACTGTCAAATCATTTGATGCTGGTTCTTTTGTCATTCTGGTGCGTCATCCCATGTTCTGTATGTTCTTCAATGCAATCTGAACCCGTAATTATAGTCTAATATCTCTCATTATTTTCAGCCTTGTCGACCACGTAGACCCTAATAGTGCATGCTATGCGCCAGTACGTGTGCTTAAGGCCCATTGTTAACATAAGGCCAAATCTGTAATATAGCATGGACAATTAAGTGCACAATTTTTTTATAAATGCTAAATCCCTCACTGTGAATTATTTAATCCCTCCTCTCCAGTTCATTTAATAGAGCTCTTTCTGCGGCAGTTTGAGTCACAGAAAACTAATTTCATTCTGCTCTTTGATTTAATTAGATTTTATGATATATGGTATTACTAATTCGGTGGCTCACCATGCGTAGTCTGGGCCTGTCACGTGCATTGGCGGCGAGCTGTCAGAACCCCATTTTTAACAGTATTGAAAAATTCAAGCTTTATTATTGCCCCCTCACTCATATTCTCCCATCAGGAGGAAAGTAATGAGCTTTCCCCTCTTTTCTCTCTCTCCTTCACTTGCTTTACCGTGTCTCCCACTCTCTCATTGTCCCTCCCTCTCTCATTCTCTCTCCCTCTTTCTTGCTCTCTTCCTCTGAGACTAACAGTGAGTGTAAAGAGAGGTTCAGAGAAAGACAATAGAAGGATGGGTACAGGAGAACAAGGGGAAGAGGAAGAGCAATAAGAGAGAGGTATAGACAGTGTCATGGAGAGAGAATTAAAATGAGCATAAGTGCAGGAAGAGGGTAACGAGGAAAGAGAGAGAAGGAATGGAACAAAATGAAAGGGTATCAGAGAGAAGTGGAATGAGAGTGAAAGAGAGAGGAAAAAAGAGGGGGGGTGGAGAGAGTAAGAGGGATTGAGATCCTGCCATACGCTCACAGTGCTCGGGGCTTGCTGCACTAGCATTAGCTCTCTGATTCATGAGATAAGTTTCCCAAACTGCCCGTGGCTATAAGCTTTTAGTTCCTTTGGCTGTCATTTAGACTCTAAAGAGTATTTTGGTTAATGCACTGTTTTAATGAGAGCGCAGCGCACGCTAATATATTTGACTGTATGAAAGGTCACAACAGGAAACAAAACAGATTGGGGGGAATGTAGCGCAACGGCGGTGCTGTCAAGACGCAAGGCGGGTTTTCGGGGAGGGGGTTAGAGGTGTGGGATGGAGAAAAAGAGGGTAGGGAGGGAACAGGGGGGATTGTTAACCTGGCAGGCAGCCCGCTATGCATTCCACAGCTCGCGCCCCCTATACCCAGCATCCCGCTCTCGCTAATGGGCCTATAAGAACTGATGGGCTGCCACTCACCCCAACAGTTGCGCCCCATCCATCACAGGGCCTTAAGCAGAGAAAGAGAGAGAGATTGAGAGGGGGAGAGAGACGGGGAAAGAGTCGAGCGATGTAAGGGACAGACACCTAGAGGAGGCACGTGTTTCATTACCCATATAATCACTTGTCTGATTGCCATACAAGCAATGGAGTCGCACTCCACGGCAGCCTCAGACAATTTATGGCCATCCAGGTACGAGATTCCCAACAACCCGTTAAATATTCTAGTCGGAACATCAGCCAGAGACAGGAGGCGGGATTCCATAAAACTTTACAAGTCGTTTCATAGCAAGATTTCATCCAATTTCCCACTGTAACTTAGAAAATTATTTTATTTGGATTCCTTTTGTACATGTTGTAATTTGTCATTCAGTTTATGGATTTTATCCTTAATTTCAACCATCCTTGATTTGATTATACTGTTTATCAGCTTGAATTCCAATTATTGGCTGTTAACCTTGGGAACCTAATAAACTGCATGTAGGTTGACTTATTTCAACAACACATTGCCCAACAACACATTGCCCAACAACACATTGCCCAACAACACATAGGCAAATGACAGGCAATGCAATGCTGTCACAGGTCTAATAAACAGAGACTCAACTGTGCATCAATAAGGAACACCCTCCCTTCACTTTGCCTAGGCTACAGTAAACATGTCGTTGGCATGTCATCATGGGTGGATGGCGTGGGGCCATCACAGGAAGCAGACTGGTGCCTGCATTTAGACCCCAAACCCCATAATCCATTCATAAGCAACGGTAATCCATTCAAAACGAATCAAACATTTACAGAGGTGCTATGGCAGAGTGGGAGGACGATTCATCATCTCCCCACCACCATCTCGTTTCTCTTCCTCTCGTTATGCTTGCGGCGTCTCAATCTACCTATGCAAATGAGTCCGGGAAGGCGAGTTAGCTGACACTGAGACTTGTGCATAGAAATGATGAACAAATATTGATCCATTTTGAGGGGTTGGCACAGTGGCATGTGGTTTGAAGTGCCTGGCGGTGAGCTGAACTCATGACACCCCCTACATGTAGTAGCGTTTCTTCCCCAAGCAGGAAGTGACAGCACTGTCAAGGTGAATTAGCAGCATATGTCAAGCTTTTGTTATAAATCCTGGCCTACTGTAACCCTCATTTTCCGGTGCTGTGTACGTACACGACTGACGATATATCAACACTACTCCCAGATTAATAATTCAGAGGGGTGATTCCACCGGGGGAGTCATGACGGGATGTGGGTTCAGACACGATGTTGAGGGTGAGGTGTTTTGGGGGTGAAAAGTGTCTACCTTTCATTGTAATCCTCTATTGGTGCCTGTAGGGCCCTTGGCCCAGACTATTCCCTCAGTCCCCTATTACTGGAACCATTTGTTTATTGGGCAGTAATTACAAACTTCAAGCCCAGAGGCAAACAGGCAGAGACCAATAACCCTGTAATGATGTGTACATTGGTGACAGAATATGATGACCGCAAAATAATCGAACAATGAGTTTGTCATAAAAAAATCGATATGATCTTACTACAGAACAGCGGATATTGTTTCGTTAGAGTCTAGTTACATGTTGGGTTCATGAAGGTATTGTGTATTGCTTATTAAGTAAGATGTCTTATAAATCCTATATGAAGTGTCAGCGAGATAAAACAGCATGTTTTATTTAGGTGTTTCATGCATATTTTCTCCACACAGAGGTTAAAAACCACAACCTATCCTGAATAAAAAATCTCCCATTTCCAGCACTCCAGAAGCCATCTGCAGCTCCTAGTGTAAGAAGGCAATCCCTATTACCGCTGAATAAAGTGTACCCTTTTTTATTTGAAATGAACATGTCAGTAATTTCTTGGAGATTGATGACTCCTTACATGCGGGCCCAATAAATGAAATATAGATGAGGCTCAGTTCTCTCTTTTAATATTTAAGGCAATATTAAAGTCCTCTTACATCTCATGGAAATAGTTTTATTTAAAAGGAATAAGACCATTGGGCATTGTTTACTGAACACCTCATGCATATTTGATCTACCCAGGCGGTACTTGGAGAAATTCAAAGGCCCCTGGAATCGTTACTGTTTTGCAGAACGTATAAAACGACTTAAGAGGAAGTAAAATGGCATTGCTGTACTCCCTTGTTGCTTGATGGAGAAATGCTCTGATGAAGGTGGTGGTGGTGCTAAGATGGAGGGAGAGGTTCGTACAATAGATGGCTTAGATTGTATTTCTTCTATTGGATTGTAATGTGTGCTCGTTGAGGAAATTGATGTTTAACGTGGCCGAGCGGACGAACGGGATGAATTGCCATTTTAAAACAAAGGCCCATGGGTAGAAAGGGAGGAAGTTGGAAGTAGGGCGAAGGGAGGAAGCTGCTAGAATTGCTTTGGAGATTTGAAACAAGCCAGAGAGGAAGCGAGTTCTATGCAGAAACAGAAAATGATACCGTGGTATAACCAGGTAATTGTCTCGGTTAGGAAGTTCTATAAATGCATTGAGACAGGGAGCTTACAGAACATGCAAGACACACAAAGGGCTAAATCAACCAAGGGGATTCTTGTCACCATACAAAACCTGACCCGCCATCATGACTTTGTGTGTGATGTGCTTTCAGATGATAGAAAAGTGTAATATTAGGGAATGAAGTCTAAGCCTCAAGTTAAATGACTGACCCCAAAATCGTTCTATAGTCATCTGTGAGAACTTGGAGATGACAGAGCTAGCTATCGTTTATGATGCATTCATGATGACAGAGAGGTACACACTGGTATTCACCGGTTGACTGATCAGTGTCCACTGTGTTGTTTTCTGATTGAGCTTAAGTTTTGAATGTAATTTATTGATGTGTCCAACTGTCAATGAATTTGTTACAGAGGAGCACACAAGTAGTCTGGTTAAAGCGGCATGGAGACAAGATTTATAAATGTTACTGTATACAGTTGAAGTCGGAAGTTTACACACACCTTAGCCAAATACATGTAAACTCAGTTTTTCACAATTCCTGACATTCTAATCCTGGTAAACATTCCATGTCTTAGGTCAGTTAAGATCACCACTTTATTTTAAGAATGTGAAATGTCAGAATAATAGTAGAGTGAATGATTTATTTCAGATTTTATTTCTTTCATCATATTCCCAGTTGGTCAGAAGTTTACATACACTCAATTAGTATTTGGTAGCATTGCCTTTAAATTGTTTAACATGGGTCAAACGTTTCAGGTAGCCTTCCACAAACTTCTCACAATAATTTGGGTGAATTTTGGCCCATTCCTCCTGACAGAGCTGGTGTAACTGAGTCAGGTTTGTAGGCCTCCTTGCTCGCACACGCTTTTTCAGTTTTGCCAACAAATTTTCTATAGGATTGAGGGCAGGGCTTTGTGATGGCCACTCCAATACCTTGACTTTGTTGTCCTTAAGCCATTTTGCCACAACGTTGGAAGTATGCTTGGGGTCATTGTCCATTTAGAAGACCCATTTGCGACCAAGCTTTAACTTCCTGACTGATGTATTGAGATCTTGCTTCAATATATCCACATAATATTCCTTCCTCATGATGCCATCTATTTTGTGAATTGCACCAGTCCCTCCTGCAGCAAAGCACCCCCACAACATGATGCTGCCACCCCCATGCTTCACGGTTGGGATGGTGTTCTTCGGCTTGCAAGCCTCCCCCTTTTTCCACCAGACATAGCGATGGTCATTATGGCCAAACAGTTCTATTATTGTTTCATCAGACCAGAGGACATTTCTCCAAAAAGTACGATCTTGTCCCCATGTGCAGTTGCAAACCGTAGTCTGGCTTTTTTATGGCGGTTTTGGAGCAGTGGCTTCTTCCTTGCTGAGCGGCCTTTCAGGTTATGTCGATATAAGACTCATTTTACTGTGGATATAGATACTTTTGTACCTGTTTTCTCCAGCATCTTCACAAGGTCCTTTGCTGTTGTTCTGGGATTGATTTGCACTTTTTGCACCAAAGTACGTTCATCTCTAGGAGACAGAACGCGTCTCCTTCCTGAGCGGTATGACGGCCGTGTGATCCCATGGTGTTTATACTTGCGTACTATTGTTTGTACAGATGAACGTGGTACCTTCAGGCGTTTGGAAATTGCTCCCAAAGATGAACCATGCTTGTGGAGGTCTACAATGTTTTTTCTGAGGTCTTGACTGATTTCTTTAGATTTTCCCATGATGTCAAGCAAAGAGGCACAGAGTTTGAAGGTAGGCCTTGAAATACATCCACAGGTACACCTCCAATTGACACAAATTATGTCAATTAGCCTATCAGAAGCTTCTAAACCCATGACATTTTCTGGAATTTTCCAAGCTGTTTAAAGGCACAGTCAACTTAGTGTATGTAAACTTCTGACCCACTGGAATTGTGATACAGTGAATTATAAGTGAAATAATCTGTTTGTAAACAATTGTTGGAAAAATTACTTGTGTCACACACAAAGTAGATGTCCTAACCGACTTGCCAAAACTACAGTTTGTGAACAAGAGATTTGTGGAGTGGTTGAAAAACAAGTTTTAATGACTCCAACCTAAGTGTATGTAAACTTCCGACTTCAACTGTATATAACATCCCTTACATACGCATGCACTCACGCATACAGAAAAATAGGAGCCTCAGTGGCAATGCCCTTGCTGTAAATGGCTGGCCACAATCAGCAACACTGTGTTGAGTAGCCCTTTACATTCGTTTTAACATTTAACTGGGCAAGTCAGTTAAGAACAAATTCTTATTTACAATGACAACCTTCCCACCCGGCCAAACCCTCCCCTAACCTGGACAATTGTGCGCCACCCTATGGGACTCACGATCACGACCGGTTGTGAAACAGCCTGGGAACGAACCAGGGTCTGTAATGACAACTCTAGCGCTGCAATGCCCTGCCTCAGACCGCTGCGTCACTCAGGAGGACAAGAATTATAGTGGTAGTTAACAGAAATATTCAAACTGACAACCAAGACACTCCAGCTTCTATTTGGGTAAATTTCAATCATCACAGATTATACCAAACATTAGGAAAACCCTTTTGCTCTCAGAACAGACTCAATTCGTTGGGGCATGGACTCTACTAGGTGTCAAAAGCGTTCCACGGGGATGATGGCCCATGTTGACTCCAATGCTTCCCACAGTTGTGTCAAGTTGGCTGGATGTCCTTTGGGTGGTGGACCATTCTTGATACAGACGGGAAACTGTTGCTCATGAAAAACCCAGCAGCGTTGCAGTTCTTGACACAAACAGGTGTGCCTGGCACCTACTACCATACCCCGTTCAAAGACACTTAAATCTTTTGTCTTGCCCATTCACCCTATGAATGGCACACATACACAATCCATGTCTCAATTGTCTCAAGGCTTAAAAATCCTTCTTTATCCTGTCTCCTTCCCTTCATCTACACTGATTTCATATAGATTTACCAAGTGACATAAATAAGGGATCATAACTTTCACCTGGATTCACCTGGTCAGTCTATGTCATGGAAAGACCAAGTGTTCTTAATGTTTTGTATACTCAGTGTATGTGTTGCCTGGACGACACAGCAGAGCACACACAGCCATGATGGAGTAGTGAAATGAAGCCTTTTATGTTACAACAGGTACCTTCTACCTGTGGAGTGTTGTCAAAGGCACTGGTTTCACATTTTTGATTGCTCTAAATTGCACGTCCGTGAGTGCTTCTGTAGCATGATAGGTAGTGACTACTTGTACATTATTAAACTCTCCAAGCAGCTGCTCTGCTTTTGGATTGGTGTAATTATGTGCACTGGACGCACAACAAGAGGGCCAAACACAGCTGTTGGCATCCCTGTGTATTGCTAGAATAGATAGTATTCATTGATTCTGAACTCTAGCTACATTTGGTGAGGTTGGCATTAAGCGGAGGGAGGCAAATATGTCTTAATGGACAATTTTTTTTAAAGCAAAGAACATACTCCTGTACTCAGCAAAAAGCAAGCGCAGGGGTGGATTGGCCATCTGGCAATTCTGGCAAATGCCAGATGGGCTGGACATTTTTTGTTGTTGAGGGGGCTAGTTGAAATTGACACACACAAAAATATATATTTATATAAAAATAAAACAATGAAAAGGTGACATGGCTGGCGGCCCTTGAGCCTGTTTAAATATATTAGTAATATATTTTTTAAAGATATACTAACCTATAATGAGTTTTTGTCTGATTAGTCGGCATGGCCGGCCCCCCTACCAAGATGGGCTGAGCTGAGGTCACGTAAAATCACATTCAAAGTCAAACGTGGCATCAGCAAAGAGACTTGCTCTGACTCTGTTGTCAGTTAGACAGCCAAGATCATGGCTTGTAAAAAAAAAAAAGGAAAGTGTGCTATAAATGTAAAAAGAGCATATAACAGATAGAATAACATTTCAAAATGTAATTGGGGGAAAAACACAGCTTGGACGCTTTGTCCCCTTGTTCTTGTCGAAGTGAGGAGGGTCTCAGCTTTCTGTAGGTATCATTTTTATTTCTTAACTCTCAATACTCAGCAGGTAGCCAAGTGGTTAAGAGTGTTTGGCCAGTAAACGAAAAGTTGCTGGTTTGAATCCCTGAGCTCGCAAGGTGGAGTAATCAACCATTCTGCCCTTGAGCAAGGCAATTAACCCCCAACAACTGCTCCCGGGCACTAATGATGTCGATTAAGGTAGTTCCCTGTACCTCTCTGACTCAGAGGAGTTGGGTTAAATGTGGAAGACACATTTTGGTTGAATACATTCAGTTGAATAACTGAATAGATATCTCATTTCCCTCTACTAGACCCCAGACATAAACCAAAAATGGCCTTCCTCTTAGGGCTGTCAAACCTTTTTTTTTTGCTTTGGTTCGGGCTGTGTGGTTTTTTAGGGGGCACTAGGGAGGGTAGAGCATTTTTTCCCTGGTTTACATTCGCTCTTCTGCTCGTATTTTCCTTAAAAATAATGGCTTGGCTTACTTTTGATATTACCCTAATAAAGTCTAGAAACATTTGTGAAGGTTTGGTATGGTGTGGCTATTATTAAGCTTTAGCTACTCCGACAGCTGAACTTAAGGTGAGGAAGACTGTTTCAGGGCTACCAGAGTTACTCCTATAATCAAACAATATAATGCATATCTTTATACAAAATATTTGTATGTCTATATCTGTATAGCAGACGCAGTAGCCATCTGACATGAGGAAATATATGTCAGTGACGTAATGTATCTTTCTGGGGTTAGGCCTAAGTTTCTCTTCCTTTATATAGGATATACTGTATATACAGTGCATTCGGAAAGTATTCAGACCCCTTGACTTTTTGCACATTTTGTTACATTACAGCCTTATTCTAAAATTGATTAAATTGTTTTTTCCCCCCCTCATCAATGACCCAATAATGACAAAGCAAAAACATGTTAGATCAGTTTCAAGTCTGGGCTCTGGCTGGGCCACTCAAGGACATTCAGAGACTAGTCCTGAAGCCATTCCTGCGTTGTGTTGGCTGTGTGCTTAAGGTCGTTGACCTGTTGGAAGGTGAACGTCCTGAGTGATCTGGAGCAGGTTTTCATCAAGGATCTCTCTGTACTTTGCTCGGTTCATCTTTCCCTCGATCCTGACTAGTCTCACAGTCCCTGCCGGTGAAAAACATCCCCACAGCATGATATTGCCACCACCATGCTTCACTGTAGGGATGGTGCCAGGTTTCCTCCAGACGTGACACTTGGCATTCAGGCCAAAGAGTTCAATCTTGGTTTCTTCAGACCAGAGAATCTTGTTTCTCATGGTCAGAGAGAACTTCAGGTGCATTTCGTCAAACTCAAAGCGGGCTGTCATATGCGTTTTACTGAGGAGTGGCTTCCGTCTGGCCATAAAGGCTTGATTGGTAGAGTACTGCAGAGATGGTTGTCCTTCTGGAAGGTTCTCCCATTTCCACAGAGGAACTCTGGAGCTCTGTCAGAGTGACCATCGAGTTCTTGGTCATCTCCCTGATCAAGGCCCTTCTCCCCTGATTGCTCAGTTTGGCTGGGCGGCCAGCTCTAAGAAGAGTCTTGGTGGTTCCAAACTGCTTCCATTTAATAATGATGGAGGCCACTGTGTTCTTCGGGACCTTCAATGCTGCAGAAATGTTTTGGTACCCTTCCCCATATCTGTGCCTCAACACAATCTTGTCTCGGAGCTCTACAGACAATTCCTTTGACCGCATGGCTTGGTTTTTTCTCTGACATGCTCTGTCAACTGTGGGACCTTATAGAGACAGGTGTGTGCCTTTCCAAATCATGTCCAATCAATTGAATTTACCACAGGAGGACTCCAATCAAGTTGTAGAAAAATCTCAAGGATGATCAATGGAAACAGGAGCAATCTGAGCTCAATTTCGAGTCTCATAGCAAAGGGTCTGAATACTTATGTAAATATGATATTTCTGGTTTAAATGTTTTATCAATTCTAAAAACCTGTTTTCACTTTGTCATTATGGGCTATTGTGTGTAGATTGATGATAAGAAAATAGTTTTAATACATTTTAGAATCAGGCTGTAATGTAACAAAATATGAAAAAGTCAAGGGGTCTGAATACTTTCTGAATGCACTGTATATATTTATAAAAATAAAATAAACACAATCTAGTGGACACCTAAACCTATAGGCCTTTTCATGCAATGCCCTTATACATTTGACAGCTGAACCGTGAGGTGGACAATTACTGTTTTAGGAAAGTAGCCCCAAAAAAATACAATAATTCGCTATAAAGTTTTGCATATGCTACACATCAAAACACAAGGAATAGTGTTTTTGTAATTTGTTATAGGCTGTTTTTAAGGAAAAATAATTGTGGATCTGAATGCATACGGATACCAATAACATTTCTCAAATGTCAGGTAAATGAAAACCTTCCCTGTCATGTTGTCCGACGCTAAATTTTCCTAAATGAAACTCTGAAATGGCATATTGTTTTTATAAAGATTTTAGAATATTCACATGAAAATCTGTTGCCAATTGGATGGAAACCTAGCTATAGACATCCTAAAGACTCTTGTAAGTGCGCTAGTCCAGTATCACTTTGATTATGCCTGCATATCATTGTTCACCAGCCGCTCCAAACATCAAAATATTAAGCTACCAGCCAAAGAAGCTTGTAAGAATTGTACTTAAACGTATCCTGGGTAAGCCTACACATTATTTTGAGTTCATTCTATGAGGGGGAGGGTGCCCAATTTATTTTATAGTACTAGGATAGATAGGGTCATGATGGACCAGCCCCCCCAGGGTATTTCGTTCAGTCCCTTCATTTTTGGTGATTTTACATCACAACGTTCCTGTAAATTGTTCCAAAATCATTATTTGGACAACAATAATACCCTATGCATTATGTTGATTCCTGCTATGAAAATATCTGCCGGTCTTGTTGTCTGCTGCAACTCCGTCTCCCCACTGTGTGCACGGAGGGAGAGATGCATCCTGAGAAGCACAAGCACATGTTGCTGCTCAAAATGCAATTGCGGTAAAAATACAGTTTTCAAAGCAACTACTGTTGTTCTAGTTACGGAGAAGTTCATGGCACCACTTTTCAACAAGAGTAGGCTGTAGTATGGTTTCGATACGCCTGCGGAGTGGAGACAAGCACACCATTTGCAGTGAATAGGCCTACCCCAAGTAGCCTAGGCATAGCTCTGGAAAAGTTTTTGTAGGAGATATGCCTACATTTACTGAAAACTGTATCAATTAGCCTACATGGCAATATAGCAACAATATCATATTTAGAGTTAGCAATCTAGCTAAGTGTTTTGAGTTTCCACTTCCTCAGGTGGTGAATAATAGAGCCTATAGGCCAATATGCACAAAGATGTCAGCAAATTATCGGAAGAGACTAAAATAAATCTGATCCTTCTGGATCCAGTTTTGACATACTGTACATCAAAATAGCAATCATGCCTTCCCTGGATATGTTAGATGAAATAGATGTATTTTTTAGGCTACCCTCTCAGCTATCTTACTTGGCACTGTAAAATGTTTTTACGTTTTTTTATTGTTGTATTTATTGTTATTGAGCAGAGTAGTTACATTTATCACATTTATCACAGGGTGATGTGGGCTGGAGTGGATAAAATGCTAGGGCCGAATTCTTGTCCCAGTCCTCCCCTGAGCAAGGATCCTATTCAAAACTGGGAATCAAGTCTCTTGAGGCTAAAGTGGGCCATTCCAGTAAGTTTAGCCGCTGTAGAAGTATGTGTCCTTATGACACCCATTGAAATCACATCCTGCAAGCAGGAGGAAACAGATGGAAGTCTGGGAGAGCCCAGGGACCTCTGTGGGACTCTGCCCAGGGTCATGTGACCTGTGTGTCCGACACTCTGGCACCATTGTGGCTTTGTGGCAAAGAGATGCTGCTGTGGTGAGAGAGATGGTAAAAAGCCCATATCTGTATTTGTTATTCTGCAGTTTTTATTAATACTGCTTATTTTTGTACAAGCAACTGCATGGTAGTATGTGATGCAGCTGCTTTTTATATCCCATAACATTTATCATATAGTATGTATCTCCTCTCTGTCTTCTGCATGTTAACAGTACTTCATACTTTTCATGATTTACCTCATTGGTTACTGTTGGAGAGTTGAACAGCTGGAGATGCAGGCATCTAATACAGATTCATACAGAACTAGACATAATATCTGGCAATATAGGAGCGGACTGAAAAGCTATTGAAATGCAAATAGCCTGCTGAGGCAGTAGCGGCTTGGAAAGGAAATTGGCTGCGATGACAATGCAAGTAAACCACTCCAGTTTGTCAAGAAGGCCATGCTTTGTCATCGAACAGGGAATGAATTTCAATACAAGTGCTACTTTTATACTAAAAAAGAATGATAATGATCAAAAAGAGAGGAAAAAGGGAAATAAAACAGTCGCAGACAGGACACAACTCTTGTGAAAAGATTGAGAAAGCGCTGTAAAGTTTGCGCTTTTTAGTTTATTGCTGTGTATTTTCCGAGGGGCCCCATCACGTCCATTGTTTTATGGTAGCCCATGAAAGTGAGGGATGTTCGCAGGGTGTGTGTGTTTTAACGTATGTGTGCGTACGCGTCATTGGTGAGGTTGGCACGCTCACTCAGGGGGACCCTGGCAGAAAGTGACGGAAGGCCTGATCGCGGACCCCAGCCATAATAAATTACCTACAAGTGCTGCAAAACAATAACACAAAAAAGTGCGAGCCATCCATTTCGCCACCATTTACAAGAAATCAATATCAATACTTAATGCAATACGGGTGAAAAATGAGCACAGATACAGGGGTATAATAGAAGCTCAAATGAAAGACCTTGGAGTGGGGTTCTCCCCAGGACGGAGGTTGCGGAGACGAACGGTCTGAGGTGTAAACAACAAGGGATAGAAGAGAGAACGTATTTTAACCTGTGTTTTTGTCTCATTTTTGTGTGTTGCATTACGTGGAGATGTTTCTCATCACGTTGTTTCATTGCCACGTCATTCTGTTTGGGTTGCAGTGTGTTCCCGAACACGTATGTTCATGCAGGGGAAATTACAACATTTTGTATATTATTTTGGAGGGGGAAAAGACGGCGTCTAGTTGGGTCAAACTGACAATTGGCCCTTGGATGTGGGGAGAAACACGGAAGAGATAAACTGCTAAAACAAGAAGAAGCGTTTAAGTGAATAAGAGTCAATGGAGAGCATAGACGTGCTACAAATGAATTATACTCTGATGTTAAATGATCTTTATTCCTCAGGGAACTACATCATCATGATGTCATCAAAGCCATAATGCCCATTTCATTGTGCTTGTCAATGAACTGATGTTCTTTCTTCCGAATGGTGGAGCTGAGTGGCGCTATAGGCCCACTGTGGCGTTCAATCACAGTGTGTAAATGCATTTAACGATGTACATAGTGTGGGGTATTTGTTGTTCTGATTATATTTTGAAATTACATTTTAAATGTATTGCAGTGGCTATTGTAATACTAATGTTTTAATGTCTGCAAAAATATTATGTATTGTAGCGATCCTAACTATTATGAGCCAGCCACGTTACAATTCCCAACAGGTAGGTTAACCCTATTAGCGCGATGCGATGCGTAGGGGTTCACTTCCCTGCCCAACCGTTCTCTACCAGTATAACCAATATCACCAAATAATTTAAGGCCTATGGCAAAATACTAGTCTGTAGTATGTTTACATCTAACTGTCACACACTATCAGTTCAAGTAAATGTTTTAATATGTCCCGTATCACAGTAAGTGCATTCACAGCTTTAGCTGATACACTACATGGCCAAAAGTATATGGACAATCCTTCAAATTAGTGGATTCGGCTATTTCAGCCACACCAATTGCTGACAGGTGTATACAATCAAGCACACACCCATGCAATCTCCATAGACAAACATTTGCAGTTGAATTGCCCTTACTGAAGAGCTCAGGGACTTTTAACGTTGCACCGTCATAGCATGCCACCTTTCCAACAAGTAATTTCCTTCAAATGTCTGACCTGCTAGAGCTGCCCCGGTCAACTGTAAGTGCTGTTATTGTGAAGTGGAACCTCTAGGAACCAGAACGGCTGAGCCGCGAAGTGGTAGGCCACACAAGCTCACAGAACAGGAACACCGAGAGCTGAAGCGCGTAGCGCGTAAAAATCGTCTGTCCTCGGTTGCAACACTCACTACCGAGTTCCAAACTGCCTCTGGAAGCAACGTTAGCACAAGAACTGTTCGGAGTTTCATGAAATGGGTTTCCATGGCCGAGCAACCGCACACAAGCCTATGATCACCATTCGCAATGCCAAATGTCGGCTGGAGTGGTGTAAAGCTTGCCGCCATTGGACTCTGGAGCAGTGGAAACGCGTTCTCTGGAGTGATGAATCACGCTTCACCATCTGGCAGTCCGCCGGACGAATCTGGGTTTGACGGATGCCAGGAAAACACTACCTGCCCCAATGCATAGTGCATAGAGTTTGGTGGAGGAGGAATAATGGTCTGTGGCTGTTTTTCATGGTTTGGTCTAGGCCCCTTAGTTCCAGTGATGGGAAATCTTCGCGCTGTAGCATACAATTACATTCTAGATGATTCTGTGCTTCCAACTTTGTGGCAACAGTTTGGGGAAGGCCCTTTCCTGCTTCAGCAGGACAATGCCCCAATGCACAAGGTGAGGTGCATACAGAAATGGTTTGTCGACATCGGTGTGGAAAAACTTGACTGGCCTGCACAGAGCCCTGACCTCAACCCCATCGAAAACCTTTAGGATGAATTGGAACGCCGACTGCGAGCCAGGCCTAATTGCCCGACCTCACTAATGCTCTTGTGGTTGAATGGAAGCAAGTCCCTGCAGCAACGTTTCAACATCTGGTGGAAAGCCTTCCCACAAGAGTGGAGGCTGTTAGAGCAGGAAAGGGGGGACCAACTCCTTATTAATGCCCATGATTTTGGAATGAGATGTTCGACGAGCAGTGTACTTTATTATATGGTTGTTCTACATCTACTGCTAGGTGCATCACCTGGCTCAATTGGACTTGTCGTCGCATTGAAAGGCCCTCTAAATGATGCCTTGTGTTGGATTCCCTCATGTGTTGTGGTTTGGTAATGTACAAACTGTTCCCCTCCCCTGGACAGTGGAAGTTTAAATTATTTTGTTGGTACTCTCTCTTTCAGACAAAGCGGCAGCGGTCCTAGTCATGCCTATTTGGACGTGTTCAAGTGGAGAAATGCACCCACATGTTTTGTCCACACTAAACTTTATCCTCAAATTCCTTAAACAGTTGTACAATCACTACCATACCTCCCTAACTAAAGTGGCATCTTAGCAAGTAGGTCACATTAGTCAACAAATAAAAAAGGAAGACTAACACAATATACAGCACATTGAAATATTTGGATAAGTTGCCTTCCCCAAGCCAAACCTTCAGATGTGTGTTATTGATGCTGTTTACGAGAGTTTGTTGTTGTTGATCAGCCCCTGTTCAGGCTGTGTGTTCTCACACCAGCAGATGGCACTGCAGCCAAGTCCTCAGAGAAGACAGCACTTCTACCTGGCAGCTCCTGTTGCCAGAGAGACGAAGTGCAAATGTATTTATTTTGCAGAGGCTCTATGGGCTTATTCTCTTGTTGTTTTTAGAAGCCAGATGCAATGGGTGATATGCAGAGAGAATGTCAATTCCCAATAGGCACGGGGCTGTATGTCTGTGAGGATGGCCAATGGTTCCAGCATCACTTAGATCCCTGGCAATTTCCCTTAAAGGTCTGACCCTATTACAATTATATTTCTCAGAAAACACAAATGATCCAATGATAACCAACAATAGTTTGAAATGACCTGCATTGGAGGAAAGTTCTCCTGCAACGGGTCGATCAAATTAAGATCCTACTTATGCCTTACCGTCACGTCTGCCTGGCTCAGAATTATCAAAAGATGAATAACGCCAATTAGTCCAGAGGATAGAGTATTTTGGTATTGTTGGGGGCCGGTGTCGTGTTCCAGTAAAAGGCTTTGTAACTTCTTGAGGTTGAATCCCTTGGAGAGTAGATAAGTGTTTATTGGACTCAGTAGAAAGTACCAGAACAAAGAGGCTAGATATTCTAACTGAGTTGCATAGTTCGTATCATAATTTCAATATAAACTGTGGCAATTGCTGTGGGAGGAATTTGGCAGCCATTCAATGTGGCTCTTTGAACCCTGCTGGCCCTGTTGTATTCTGTGTTACACCTGGCCACTCTGGAGGGCCAATATTCCCAGAACAATCCTGTTGACTTTGAGGGTATTCTGGATTTCATGACTGGTGTTGGGAAGGGAGTTAATTTGGAAGTGGAGGAGTGGAGCAGGGTGACCGAATCGTTGAAAAGACTGTGGTTTGACATGACAGGTGAGAGCTGTCCTCTATTGTGCCTCTGTAGATTGAGCTGCAGGCTAACAACAGGAGAGCTACTGCTAAGGTTTCTGGACATGGTTTGTTGACGGATGGATGCTTGTTCAGATTGTGTGACACAGATTGTTTTCCTTAGCCACCAAAAATGAATCCATAATTATTTTGTTTGTCGTGTTATAGTAATATAAAATGCAATGTGTAGTGCAAGTATTACAATATTGCATGTCATCATTGGCAACCGGACCTACACTAATGGAAAGTTCTGATCCTTGCAATGGATTAAGTATTATTTTTTTGTAATGCCTCACATCCGTTTTTCCCAGACAGATAAGTAAGTGATATATAGAGTGAGACAAAGTTCAGCCCTTACATGCCCCGAGGGTTGTTGAGCTCATAACTGTGCTGTATGGAATCCTAGAGGAGTGTTAGGTTGAACTTGGGGTGGGCACCAACATTTATCTGAACTTCTGTAGACTAATGTTAAGATTACCAGTGATTATATCTATCATGATAGATCGGAGTGTAACATGCAGTGTTAAATACATTGTGGTTGTCCATCGTTAGTTATGTACTGAGTGTACAAATCATTAGGAACTCTTTCCGTGACATAGACTGACCACGTGACTTGATGTTACTTGTTAAATCCACTTCAATCAGTTTAGATGAAGTGGAGGAGACAGGTTAAAGAATTATTTTTAAGCCTTGAGACAATTGAGACATGGATTGTGTATGTGTGCCATTCAGAAGGTGAATAGGCAAGACAAGATAAGTGCCTTTGAAAGGGGTATGGTAGTAGGTGCCAGGCACACCTGTTTGTGTCAAGAACTGCAACGCTGCTGGGTTTTTCACGCTCAACATTTTCCCCTGGGGATCAAGAATAGTCCAGCTCCCAAAGGACATTCAGCCAACTGTGGGAAGCATTGGAGTCAACATGGGCCATCATCCCTGTGGAACGCTTTCGACACCTAGTTAAGTCCATGCCCTGATGAATTGAGTCTGTTCTGAGGGCAAAAGGGGGTGCAACTCAATATTAAGAAAGTGTTCCTAATGTTTTGTACACTCCGTGTATACTATAGTATGGACCAATATTCAGTGATAAATAATTCACTAATATCAAGAGAAGAAATACATATACTGTAGATAGATAGATAGATAGATAGATAGATAGATAGATAGATAGATAGATAGATAGATAGATAGATAGATAGATAGATAGATAGATAGATAGATAGATAGATAGATAGATAGATAGATAGATAGATAGATAGATAGATAGATAGATAGATAGATAGATAGATAGATAGATAGATAGATAGATAGATAGATAGATAGATAGATAGATAACTTCAGACACCAGTTGCATTGTGTGTTTTTAGCAGTATCGCCATAGCAATGTGTCTATGTGTGGAAGGTCCTAGGGCATATTGGCTCCATCTAGACTGTGAAATATATGGAATAGAGCTGACTAATGTATTTAAAAAAAAATAATAATAATACTTCTTGCTAAATTAAGTCAAATGTAACATCACTATTAATAGTTTCTACTGTGTTGAAATTGGGGTTGTTGTTACACAATTGAGTATACTTTGACCCATGAGTCTCTCTCTCTCTCTCTCTCTCTCTCTCTCTCTCTCTCTCTCTCTCTCTCTCTCTCTCTCTCTCTCTCTCTCTCTCTCTCTCCTCTCTCTCTCTCTCTCTCTGTCATCCATCTCAGCCATTTTGCAGCCCCTCTATTCCCAGTCCACACTCCTCCTGTCCTCTCTTCTCCTCCTCCCACCTGACACTGATGATGTTTTAGATCACTTCCATTAACACTGGCACGCTGAGCACTAATTACTCACTCACTCCGAGTTCTGGGCTGCCTGCCGCTCGTTTGGCTAAGCAACGCCGCCCGTTAGCAAGATGCTTGTTAACTGAATGCGCTTCATTATATAAGAAGATAATTGCATGCAAATGTTGCTTCTAAAAGCAGTCATCCAGCCCGCTTGCTGATTTAATAGGCGGGTGTTTAGGATCCCTGTTTTGTTTATTTTAGAGTGAGCCGATTAATTGACTTCACTGATGAAGTAAATATGCTGGATACTCTCTCAGTGGTGGCAGACGTCCAAATTGGATGGGGTTCATAGAGACATTTGCCATGTGTGGGGTTGTTGTTGGTTAATGTGCATAAACCCAAAGCACAATGTGAGAAACAATGCATATGGTTAATATACAATATATTTACACATATCTCTCCAAATCTACTGCTCAGTAATTCAGTGCCACCAATAAATGCTCTCATTACAATTTATGCTTTTTGTCATTACATATTTAAAATGTATACTTTTAGTTTGGTGAATGTATAATCATGTTTGTGTATGGGTGCTGAATTGAATATGAACAACACCTTTCATTTTGTGTTCATCAGATAGTAAACCCTGGCCTTAAAACCTGCATCTTCCTCCAATTTGTGTCCCTCCATTAAAAATCAAGTAGGACAATGATACACATATACCAAAATGCCATTGTCCAGGGCAAATGATGCAGCTCTAAGATGAATTTCATTCAAGCCCCTGTCAAATGAAAGATTATTTAGGGTGTTTTAAGAACGCGAAGTCAAGAGTAGAGATAGATAGATAGAGGTCAGAGTGGGAGGGCTCCCGTGGGAGGCCCTGAGAGTCCACAGGACTCATCCATTATGAGGGGGGGGGCTGTGTTTCCTAAAGCACCAGAAGGCTGGCCCCCCAGGACCAACACCAGGGTACTTCCAACAGCATCTAACATCCAACCCCCATCTCTGGTCAGAACCTTCCCAGCCCTAACAGGGGGCATCCAGACCTCCAGATGCTCGGAGTTCGATACTGGCCCCCAAATATGTCATCCACCCTACTCTCTTAGGGCTCTTTGGGCACCCCAAGGGGCTTGCTGTGTTAAAATATGATATGTTATTTACAAAAAAATATTAGTAAATGGGGACCTCTTGGTTCTACAATATGTTTCTCTGTGCTTCCAACCCGGGCTGGCGTCTCTGAGAGGGAAACGTGACCCAAGGAGGATGGATGACAGGAGATGTATGCCCCAGACGCATGGGCTGGACCGTGTCTGTCTTATCCAGTCAGCCCTCATGTCCGCTTGGCCATCTTTAAATCACTCAACTGGAGACGTAACAGCTCCTTCACTTACTGAAGTGAATGCCCGGATTATGCCTTGATGACTTAAAGCGTCTGAAAACATAACAACGTATTTCATTTCACGCTGTTCGAATGCTACACAACGGATGCGAGGCTGTTAAATTCCTGGAAGATGTGCTGCTTTTTTCAAACGAGCACTTTCAGATAATGAATTGACGTTTCGATTAGATGGGCTTTATTCGCGGCCACTCAGGAAACAAATACGCCACAAGAAACCAAATATTGTATGGAAGAAGTTGGCATTGATTTTTTTCTCTCTTTTTCAGTATTAAAATAAAAAATTCAAGCCATATAACTGAATGTATAATGCACTTACTAAAAGCTCAAGGAGAAAATCATATAAAAAACTACAACCAATAAGGTTAGGCCTATTTATATGGACATTGCAGTGAGGAGATCAAAATGTCAAATTCAGATCATCAAAAAATGTGTATTGTGGTTGAGGGAGTAAACTAAGTATCATCTTTATTTTATACAGGTCTTTAGCCGCTGAAACTCAACGCTGTCTCACACCCTTTCGCATGATATACGTTTTCTGTGTCCCTCCATTTCGTAAGATATGTTACATTCTCCAATTAGTTTTATATTGTAATGAAACAGGCAGGGAGTGCGGCTCAAACCCTCAACCTTCCGAATCCCAGCACGCCATCGACTGTGACAGAAACGCATGATCACTTATAAACCAGGGTCTACACAACTTCCTCCTTTCAAAGAGCGCATCCTCGCTCTAGACCTCACAGGACGCCATCTTGCAGGAACACGCTCACCGGCCAAGCACACGCACTGTCGTAGATGCGAGGTCCAATCACCTCTGACACCAACGTAATGAAACTGTGCCACAAAAGCATGCTCACTTATAAACCAGGGTCACTACAATATGTTACGAATGGTCTGGTGGCGGATTAGCGGTCGTACGGTATCATACGTCTTGTTGTGTTACCATTTGCAGCTAATGTTAGCTGTCAGTATTTGTGGCTAATGTTAGCTGTCAGTATTTGTGGCTAATGTTAGCTGTCAGCATTTGTGGCTAATGTTTTCTAGGTTAGGGTTAGGGCCAGGGGTTAGGGGATAGGGTTAGTTAACATGCTAAGTAGTTGCAAAACACTATGGTTGTGGTTAGCTAAAGTTGCTAATTAGCTAAGGAGCTGAAGTTGTCCCCTACACGATTTGAACACACAATCTTTGGGTTGTTAGATGTTCGCATTATATGGCCACTCACCCTCCCCGATCAACCTCCCTACTTTAATTTCTGTCTTAAGTAACCTTCTGTCTTTAAGCAGCCAGACCATCTGTAACATATCATACATTTTGGAGGTACCAAAAAAAAATGTCTACTATACTACGTCAAAGTGGGAGTGACCAGGCTGTGATACTAGATGATCTAAAAGAACAATAATACCAGACCAAGCATCAGTACAAGATTAACTGCACATGTAACCTTACTCTTAGTATAAGCCAGGGAAGTACAATATCTAGCATTGCCTTGGAGACGGTTGAGACGGGTTGTCTGCTCACAGAGACCAGGATGTGTTTTGAAGATTACATAAAAAGATAACGCACTTATTCTTAAGCACTTAATTATGCAGCTTGTTTGCTGTGTTCATTTAGAGAATACATGGATTGGTAGGCTGTAAGTAGCAGTTGCTGTGGGAGGCTTGGGTGTAGCAGAGACACCCGATATGTCCCCAGACGCGCTTTTGCAGCCTCTGAAATGAGACGCATCTTTGATTTGCTCCCCTGTAAACAGACAGAGACATGAAGGAGCTCGGATCTCACCCCCGACAGCCCCACTGACTGACTGAACAGGCAGCCAGGGCTTCTGTCCAATGCAGGGCAAAGTCACCCTGACACTAATCTGATTGTAGAACAGTTGTGCTAACACTACTTTCATAAATGACTGATGTCTATGCTCATGATGCTATACCAGTATGCAGCATGGGATATACATAAAGTCAAATAAACTGAGATACACACACACACACACACACACACACACACACACACACACACACACACACACACACACACACACACACACACACACACACACACACACACACACACACACACACAAGAGAGAGACAGACAGACAGAGCATAGATTTCTGGTCTCCCCTCAGGGAGCTGTCAACATGAGGGCCAGGGCAGGCACATGAACCCAGATCTGACAGCCTATGGCTGCAGGCTGTAAAGGCCACCAGTGGTTGTCTGCAGTGCTGAGGAAGCAACTCTGAATATATAGTTTACCAAGCTACCAATTACTTCACACTGGAAGAAGTTAAGCTACACTAAAGCTAACCTTAAGAAAAATATAGCTACCTCAACTAATGTTACTTTGTGAAAAATGATCATATGTCAATCTGAAATGTCATAGACTACAAATTGCAAGAACAGATCACTTTGGGGTCATATGTTTATCAGAATGTGTAATTTAGCCTATTTAACACTAAAACAATGTTTCAAATGACAATTAGGCAGGTCTGATGCCAAAAATTGTTGCCTACTTCACCCATATTTTCTTTTAGTTTTTGCAAAAAATGTCATGTTTAGTTCCCGTAGTTCGCTACACCCCTACATGGCCAAAACGCTATGAACAACTGAAAACACTACCTAGATTTGACTTTAGTTCAACTACCACCAAGCTACTGCAAAACGTAGTTCAATTACTAGTTGAAATGTAATTCACTACTCTCCAACTGGGTTTGATGAGATAATACAGTATGCAGAGGAAAGATAAAACCACAATAGGAAATAGTTGGTGTGATGAACAAAGATCAGGCGATAAAGGTGGCTCAGTTCCTGAAGGAGATCCATGGTTGTGTAAGGCAGAGTGGTTGGGGCGTTCTAGTCGATGGAAGACTTGAGCCTCTGTTCGAGCCATGAGCAAACCAAACTGGTTTTACAGTGTAAGTGAGCTGTCATCAAACTGCTAAGCAGGGTTGGGTAGGTTACTTTCTAAATGTAATCCGTTACAGTTACTAGTTATCTGTCCAAAATTGTAATCAGTAATGTAACTTTTGGATTACAGTAACGTAATCTGATTACATGCAGTTACTTTTAGATTACTTTCCCCTTAAGAGGCATTAGAAGAAGACAAAAATGTATGTTACCAATTGAACGACATCTATTACAGGATAAATCCATGTTAAAGTTTACATAGCTGGCCATATATGGATGCTAAATGTTACTTTATGGGTTGGTTGTGTAGGCTTCTTCTAACCAATCTCTTTCTACTACATATAATTTTATGATTAAATTATATTTTTACATTAATATATACCGTAAATTCCGGACTATAAGCCGCAACTTTTTTCCCAGGCTTTGAACCTCGCGGCTTAAACAATGACGCGGCTAATATATGGATTTTTCCCGCTTTCAATAAAAAAAAATTTAAAAAACACATTCTGTGACATGCTCAGTTTTTTGGCGGCATGAAGCTTTCATTAGACCAATGAAATTGACGAATGGGTTAAGGTCAAACAACTTTTTTGTTTACTGTTTAGATTAAATCGAGTGCTTTCAAACTTCCCATCATTCTGATTACGGTAGTCATTTTGTCACCCTCATCATGGCAAAGACACAGAGAAATGCATATGATGCAGCTTTCAAGTTGAAGGCGATTGATCTGGCTGTTGGAAAAGGAAATAGAGCTGCTGCACGGGAGCTTGGTCTTAATGAGTTGATGATAAGACGTTGGAAACAGCAGCGTGAGGAATTGACTCAGTGCAAAAACACAAGCCGTGTTTCGTTAAAGCCTATTTATTTTTGTTACAAGCCGTGTTACATTAAAGCCTATTTATTTTTGTTACAAGCCGTGTTTCGTTAAAGCCAATGTACCGGTAGGCACCTGCGGCTTATAGACATGTGCGGCTTATTTATGTTCAAAATAATATATATTTTTTAAATTCAGTGGGTGCGGCTTATATTCAGGTGCGCTTAATAGTCCGGAAATTACGGTATCATTTATGTCCGAAAATGGATGTAGCAACTACAGATTGCACCTTTAAGTCTATCAAAAGTGTGTTAGTTTGAGCATGTGTCCATTAGGCCTATGGATTTATATTTTTTATCAAATTGAATTAGATTGAGCAATAAAAGCCCCACTTTTATTCCGTAGGCTGATATCCACACTATGCAGCTGTTGCAAGAGCGCATTTTTCACTGGCTGCCCACTGGTTTCAAAAACAATGTTTGATAGACAGCTAAAACGTCTTGAATTCAACCATTATTAGGTTCAAATACACATTTAGATGTGTGAACAGCCATCCCCAACAACCACAACCTGTAAGGCACAAATATCTAAATGAGCTAATTGTGATTCACGTCATGTAGATATCAATAATAAATGATATCCGTATCGCCCGTAGACTACACCACTGCTGTCATCCTTACCTCCAAGCGTTTATTAAAGTTGGATAATCTTTGGATGCCGACAGCAGTCACACCATTGGAAGACAGCTTGGACTGTAGCCTACAAAAGCCTATTCCTGCTCTTTTCCCGCAATCCATCAAACACATTTGGTGTGTCATCATAGTGATCTCTGACTTCTGGTCAGACACACTCAGGTGGAACAAACTTAAACTTGTGCCTTTTTTAAATGCTGATTTGAATGTCATTGAGAAAACAGAGAAGTGTCAAAGATTTTCTGCAAACATCCTTTCTGAATTTAAAAGTAATCCTCAAAGTAAACAATTACATGTAATCCGTTACTCGCCACCCTGCTGCTAAGTAGGTCTTTACAATCGCGTCAAATGAATATATCTTGGGATGTATTTTCTTGTAGACATACATGGTGAGTATGATGTTTCAGGACTATATTACCCTCCATTTAACCCTTCAAATTACCATTCATATTTATTATGTCTTGGGGGGAAAAAGCTGCAAACATTGAAGTGTCGGGGCTGTATGTAGCCCCATGGAGTTTGAGCCCTCACATAGGGAATGGACTTGACAGCCATCTTATGTTGACAGCCATCTTATGTTGACAGCCATTGTATTGTCCTGCCCTGCTACACTCAGTCACACCAGAGGTGAGTGAGAAACCTCAAGCCATACAGGTCCAGGGGTTAGAGTGGTAATTAAGATACCATTACCCTGCGTACACCACAATACTCTCACAGCTATCATGTCATTACACTGTCACATACAATCTACAGTGGCCCAAGTGTGTGCATGCACGCTTGGGTGAGTGTGCGTACTTGTGTGTGTGTGTGTGTGTGTGTGTGTGTGTGTGTGTGTGTGTGTGTGTGTGTGTGTGTGTGTGTGTGTGTGTGTGTGTGTGTGTGTGTGTGTGTGTGTGTGTGTGTGTGTGTGTGTGTGTGCATCAGTATATCAACGTATCAGCGTGTCAGACAAGGGAATAATGGCAATGTCTGCTGTGTGTGTTTTAGGTTAATCAACTGCTCTATCCTATTAGCGCTGTGCCACAGATTGTTTATCTAGACAGATGAATCACTACTTAATTGGCTGTAATGAGCTCAAATGTTTTTAGCAAACTAATTGTGGCAGTCTAATAGAGCAGGGGAAAAAAGTTTAAGCAATTTTGTATTTGAAAATAATGTAGTAAAAATAATAATTCTGCATGTTAGTTTTAGACGTTTCCATAACTATGGGTTTCATGAATGGTGAGTATTGTATTGTCTCCCTCTTTAAGTCTAGTTTGACCTTTTCCTTTGTCCCTGAGTGGACAGAAGAACGGTGATGAGTCAGGATGGGGAGTCGTGAGTGCTGCGGCTAGGCAGTCAGCGACTTCTAGACTGTCTGCCTCCAGTCTGTGAATTTGAAGCGGTGTGGTTGGCTAATGTGGCCAGGGAGAGAGCAGCGGAGGTAAGATGTCATGTTCGTCTGTTGGCTAACAATTAAATGTGGCACCTCAAGCAGATCAATTAGATTTTGGGGTTTCAGGTTTATACTAATTCTCTCTCTTCACATTATCTATCTATCTATCTATCTATCTATCATCTATCTATCTATCTATCTATCTATCTATCTATCTATCTATCTATCTATCTATCTATCTATCTATCTATCTATCTATCTATCTATCTATCTATCTATCTATCGCTCTCTCGCTCGCTCTCTCTCTCGCTCTTTCTCTCGCTCTTTCTCTCTCTCTCTCTCTCTCTCTCTCTCTCTCTCTCTCTCTCTCTATGTATCAATCTATCGATCCATTGATCCATCTATCCAGCCATCTCTCTCTCTCTCCTGTCTCCCTCTCTTCATGTCTCTCTTTGCTAATGAAGGGGGGTCAGGTGAAAGTCATCACGGGGCATTGTGAAGTGTATTGAACACCAGACTGACTCCCACCAAGAAAGCCAAGCTGCTCCTATAAGAAAAGCAACACTATCACAAACCAGCACTTGAAATCTCAACATCCCAGTCATCTCATTAGAGCCAAGCCTAATGGGGTCTAATTGCATGGCTAAAATGCACCAGTTGAGTTCTCTCTAGTGTAACTTGACTACACATCTCCCTGTATAGATTAATGGGGGCCGGAGCTGCTAACTGAAATGCTGTTAATTTATCGGAAGATCTATTAATGCGGATGAAAAGAGGGAGGGAGGGAGGGAGGGAGGGAGGGAGGGAGGGAGGGAGGGAGGGAGGGAGGGAGGGAGGGAGGGAGGGAGGGAGGGAGGGAGGGAGGGAGGGAGGGAGGGAGGGAGGGAGGGAGGGAGGGAGGAAAAACATAATTAGCCTCTTGTTATTAGAGATGCATTTAATTTCTGCCTCATGAGGTTTCCATTCAGATTAAGCTTGTTCATTTTATTTACCTCTGACATCCTTCTCGTTGGCCTAAGCTCATGCCATGGGCCCAGTATTGTAAGGAAGCGAGGGTCCAGGACAACAGTTACATTAACTACTTAATGCTTTTAATTAATCTAATTATACCAAAAAGAGGAGAGATGAGTGGAGAGATGGAGAGCGGTGGGGATGGAGAAGTGGGGGGATGGAGAAGTGGAGGGAGGAAAGGGCACCATTTCGTAGCTTTTGTAGAAATTATGCCAGATCTAGGCTTTTATACATTTCTCTCCTTTCATTGTCTGCTTTTTATTTGGCTGGAGACATTTTCAGTAGTGAGAGAGACAAAACCTGTTCAATAAGAGCACAATATACTTGTTTAAATGACTATTTTCCCCCTATGAGGAAAACCATTAAGATGGGTGCTTTGAGTATGTTTTTTTTCTCGACATCCCAGTCTTTTATTGTAGTCAGTTTATGCTTTATAACAGCTTTTATCAAATCCGGCTATTAATCCATTAGAAGGTGATATTCGCATGGGCTAATTTCTTTGCACATTTCATGAATTGAAAGCACGAGCAAGAAGCTTCTGTGCTGTATTTAGACTAATGTGCTTTCTATTTGGATGTGATTCCCATTATAGTGCTTTGGCCAGGATAGTGTATTGAGAAATGTGTTTTTAATCTTGGCCTCGTTAACTTGCCAGTTGACTGAATAAAAAGGGGAATGGTGAAAACGTTCTGTAAAATGTATCTTCTGAATTTATGCATCATTACTATTATCTGAGTGTAAAAATAAAAACAAGGAGAAATAAAGCACAGTAATTTACCTGCAGTTGTACAGTATATGGTTTTCTATAGGTTCTCTACGATTTTCAATAGGATTCAATCTTTTTCAGCACTATCACATTTTGCTTCAATTTTGCTTTTTGGGACTGATTTTAGGGAGGCACAAGTCACCGATTTTTTTCAAAGGTGGAATGAAAAACTGATTTTTCTCAAATTGTGCTCTAAAGTATTAACAGATATTCTGAATGGAGATTTCTTAATTAACATGAAAATTAACATTATTGAAGAATATTTTATTTGTTTAAATGATTACCACCAAAAAGCACATACTATATATTCTCGATAAATACAAAATTAATTACAAAGATTTGTCTATCTATGGCAGTGGATAAGAAGGCAAAAGTGTTTGTGCTGAAGCCCCACAAGCACACTAATAATTAAGAAGGACTGAATGAATTAAAATTTGTCTCAAAGTAAGTCTGAAACTGCACTGTTCACAAACATTGCAGTGAAATGCAGTCACATGCAGTTTGTAATGTCACCACTCAATATCAGCGTCAGAATTCGTATTGAGTAGATTCACTACAGTGGTTTACAACGGACAAAGTTCATGTAAAGAAACTTCATGGCAACCTCGCAATAACAGCTTGTTATGACAAGCACACGCTAGCTGTTCATTACCAAAACATTATCTTACTGAAACCATAATGTAAATGACACTGTTATTCAATACAAAATGTATTGGCTATATATTTCAACTGGAAATGGCATACGCTGATGACTGAAAACTTTCATGTCGGAAAATACTTGCCACAATGGTTTTAGTCACACACGTTCTAATTTAGTTAGCTAGCTAGCTGACAATCTTAGCTCATCATCAATGCCAGCACATGGCCTGAATGATAGGTCTGCGCCAACTCTCTTACTTTTTCCAGATTGCATATTTCAGAAAACTAACTAAATAAGCCCACTAACATAGTAGGTGCAGAGAGTAACGGTGTTATTTTTGTATCAAGGATGATTCAGTGTTCACTTTCGCGCCAGTCCAGTGTTCGTACATACATTATATACTGTATACAAAAAAATGTGGACACTCATTCAAATTAGGGGATTCGGCTATTTCAGCCACACCCGTTGCTGACAGGTGTATAAAATCAAGCACACAGCCATGCAATCTCCATAGACAAACATTGGCAGTAGAATGGCCTTACTGAAGAGCTGAGTGACTTTCAATATGGCACCATTATAGCATGCCTTTCCAACAAGTCAGTTTGTCAAATTTCTGCCCTGCTAGAGCTGCCCCGGTCAACTGTAAGTACTGTTATTGTGAAGTGGAAACATCTAGGAGCAACAACTGCTCAGCCGCAAAGTGATAGGCCACACAAGCTCACAGAATGGGAATAAGTGCGTAGCACGTAAAAATCGTCTGTCCTCGGTTGCAACACTCGCTACCGAATTCCAAACTCCCTCTGGAAGAAATGTCAGCACAAGAACTGTTAGTCGGGAGATTCATGAAAAGGGTTTCCATGGCCGAGCAGCCGCATAAAAGCCCATGATCACCATTCACAATGCCAAGCGTTGGCTGGAGTGGTGTAAAGCTCGCTGCCGTTGGACTCTGGAGCGGTGGAAATGCATTCTCTGGAGTGATAAATCACGCTTTATTATCTGGCAGTCCAACGGACGAATCTGGGTTTGGCGGATGCCAGGATAAAGCTACCTGTCCCAATGCATAGTGCCAACTGTAAAGTTTGGTGGAGGAGGAATAATGTCTGGGGCTGTTTTTCACGGTTCGGGCTAGGTCCTGTGATGAGGACAGTGCTGCTTGCTTGATGAAGTGTACTTTAGAATATTTACTTATTAGAATATGCTGTTGGTGGCTATGGCAAGCTACTCACCATACTACCATCTCTCTCTTCATGGCTTACGGGCTAAATTATGTTCAATGAACAGCTCATAGAACACCTTCTTCAGGCAACCACTGAAACATTTAAGAAATTACAAATGAGAAGACGTATTTGTTCTTCCTAGGTATATAATGCCGGCGCTTTATCTGTGAAATAAAGACCTATGCAAATATTTATGTGAAAGGCTAATATCAGCCGATAATATCTGTCAACCGATTTATCAGTCGGGGTCTAATAACGTCTTTACATTTGTGTTTTTTGTATATATATTTTTTTTTTACAATGTAAACTTACTATGTATTTTCTCTTGAGATTTAGAAAAAATATATTTTGGTTATCAGGGTTCATCCAGTTCTGATATCAAGAGCCAATGTTTAATGTATAGGGGGAAAAACATGTTTTTCCTAATTGTGTAATTAGATAAAATTACTATAATTTTCATATGCTCACAATTGCGAAATGGTTCTTTAAAAGGGCCTAGGTAATTGGTGGGTAAGTGCATATATTCTAGGGCAGCACAGGTTAGAACAGAGAGAAGTCAACTATGTGTAATTGCACATTACTTAATGCTGAAAATTCAGAGCAGTCCAGTGAAATGGTATGTGTCATATATGCATAGAAATGATGAAGAGAGACACAGAGAGAGACAGAGAGAGAGAGAGAGAGAGAGAGAGACAGACAGAGAGCGAGAGACAGAGAGTATGAGAGAGAGAGAGAGAATGAGAGAGAAAGAGAGAGAGAGAGAGAGAGCATGTGAGAGCATGATAGAGCATGAGAGAGCATGGGAGAGAGAGAGAGTCAGTCTGTAACAAATGTGTGCATTACAAGTAGACCATTAGCATAAACATTTTACAAATAAAATAAAATGTTATTGGTCACATACATATATTTTGCAGATGTTATTGTGGGTGTAGCGAAATGCTTGTGTTCCTAGTTTCAACAGTGCAATAGTATCTTTGAATTCACAACAATACACACAAATTTAAAAGTAAAATAATGGAATTAAGAGATTAATAAATATTAGGATGAGCAATATTGAAATGACATTGACTAAAATACAGTAGAATACAGTATATACACCACCTTTCAAAAATGTCCTTGTTTTTTTTGTCCATTAAAATAGCATCAAATTGATCAGAAATACAGTGTAGACATTATTAATGTTGTAAATGAATATTGGAAACGGCCATTGTTTTATGGAATATCTACATAGGCGTACGGAGGCCCATTATCAGCAACCATCACTCCTGTGTTCCAATGGGACGTTGTGTTAGCTAATCCAAGTTTATCATTTTAAAAGGCTAATTGATCATTAGAAAACCCTTTTGCAATTATGTTAGCACAGCTGAAAACTGTTGGTCTGATTTAAGAAGCAATAAAACTGGCCTTCTTTAGACTAGTTGAATAACTGGAGCATCAGCATTTGTGGGTTCGATTACAGGCTCAAAATGGCCAGAAACAAAGGACTTTCTTCTGAAACTCGTCAGTCTATTCTTGTTCTGAGAAATGAAGGCTATTCCATGCGAGAAATTGCCAAGAAACTGAAGCTCTAACCAGAATAGAAAGAGGAGTGGGAGGCCCCGGGGCACACCTGAGCAAGAGGACAAGTACATTAGAGTGTCTAGTTTGAAAACAGACGCCTCACAAGTCCTCAACTGGCAGCTTCATTAAATATGACCGCAAAACACCAGTCTCAACGTCAACAGTGAAGAGGTGACTCCGGGATGCTGGCCTTCTATGCAGAGTTCCACTGTCCATTGTCTGTGTTCTTTTGCACATCTTAATCTTTTCTTTTTATTGGCCAGTCTGCGATATGGCTTTTTCTTTGCAACTCTGCCGAAAAGGCAAGCATCCCGGAGTCGCTTCTTCACTGTTGACGTTGACACTGGTGTTTGCGGGTACTATATAATGAAGCTGCCAGTTGAGGACTTGTGAGGCAACTGTTTCTCAAACTAGACACTCTAATGTACTTGTCTTCTTGCTCAGTTGTGCACCGGGGCCTCCCACTCCTCTTTCTATTCTGGTTAGAGCCAGTTTGCGCTGTTCTGTTAAGGGAGTAGTACACAGCGTTGTACGAGTTCTTCAGTTTCTTGGCAATTTTTCGCATTGAATAGCCTTCGTTCACGAACAGCTCCTTCATTTTGTTGAAGTTGAGGGAGACCACTCCGCCAGGGCCCTCACCTCCTCCATGTAGGCTGTCTCGTCATTGTTGGTAATCAGGCATATTACTGTTGTGTCGTCTGCAAACTTGATGATTGAGTTGGAGGCGTGCGTGGTCACGCAGTCATGGGGGAACAGGCAGTACAGGAGGGGGTTGAGCACGCACCCTTGTGGGGCCCCTGTGTTGAGGATCAGCGAAATGGAGGTGTTGTTTTGATGAGCTTACTATAGTGTTGAAGGCTGAGCAATAGTCAATGAAAAACATTCGTACGTAGGTATTCCTCTTGTCCAGATGGGATAGGGCAGTGTGCAGTGCGATGGCGATTGCATCGTTTGTGGATCTATTGGTGCGGTATACAAATTGAAGTGGGTCTAGGGTGTCAGGTAAGGTAGAGGTGATATGATCCTTAACTAGCCTCTCAAAGCACTTCATGATGACAGAAGTGAGTGCTACAGGGTGATAGTCATTTGGTTCAGTTACCTTTACTTTCTTGTGTACAGGAACAATGGTGGACATCTTGAAGCAAGTGGGGACAGCAGACTGGGATAGGGAGAGATTCAATATGTCCGTAAATACTCCATTCAGCTGGTCTGCGCATGCTCTGAGGACGGCGCTAGGATGCCGTCTGTGCCGGCAGCCTTGCGATGGTTAGCACGCTTAAATATCTTACTCACGTTAGCCACGGAGAACGAGAGCCCACAGTCCTTGGGAGCGGGCCACGTTGACGGCACTGTGTCATCCTCAAAGCGGGCACAGAAGGTGTTTAGCTTGTCCTGGAGCAAGACGTCGGTGTCCGCGATGTGGCTGGTTTCCCCTTTGTGATCCATGATTGTCTGTAGACCCTGCCACATACGTCTCGTGTCTGAGCTGTTTAAATGTGACTCCACTTTGTCTCTGTACTGTTGTTTTGCCTATTTCATTGGCTTACGGAGGGAATAACTACACTGTTTGTATTCGGCCATATTCCCAGTCACCTTGCCGTGGTGAAATGCAGTGGGTCGCGCTTTCAGTTTTGCACGAATTCTGCCATCTATCGACGGTTTTTGGTTTGGATAGGTTTTAATAGTCACAGTGGGAACAACATCCCCTATACACTTCCTGATGAACTTAGTCCCCATGTCAATGTATACGTCAATGTTATTCTCAGAGGCAACCCGGAACATATCCCAGTCCATGTAATCAAAACAATCTTGAAGCATGGATTCCGATTGGTCAGACCAGCATTGGATAGACCTTAGCATGGGTACTTACTGTTTGGGTTTCTGCCTATTGGAAGGGAGGAGCAGGTTGGAGTCGTGATCTGATTTTCAGAAGGGAGGGTGGGGGAGTGCCTTGTAGCCATCCCGGAAGGGGGAGACACAATGGTCGAGAGTTTTTGATGCACGAGTACTACAGGCAATGTGTTGATAGAACTTTGGTAGTGTTTTTGTCAAATTTGCATTGTTAAAATTTCCAGCTACAATAAATGCAATCTCAGGATATGTGGTTTCCAGTTTGCAAATTCCAGCGTATTTCCTTGAGGGCCGTCGTGGTATCGGCTTGAGGGGGAATATACATGGCTGTGACTATAACCGAAGAGAACGTCAAACCATACTGTAGATTTCAAGTAAATTATACAATTCAACACATATTCCCAACCCACTACTTACTTTGGATGTTCTTTCAAATTCAACATGACAAAGTCCAGTCAATTGACAACTTGACTCGATCTTTCAGCATTTCCAGACATTTAGTCTTTAATCATGCTCACATTAATTTAACCCCTCTTTCCTTCATTAATAGCTCCATCTGGCTAATTGGTTTCTGCACTTTTTTAATTGTAATGTATTGATTACAAAAGGTCATCTCTGTTTCAGAGTCAAACAATTAAAACACTTTTGCTTTGCTTGTGTTGTGTAACTTCTGTATGACTTTTCATTGTCTGGTTCTATGGGGATGTATAAAGGCAATTATACATTTGTAATTACAGACCAGCTGGGGTGTGGATAATGCATCGAAGGACCATTCAAAAAAAATCTCTCTCTCCCTCTCTCTCTCTCTCTCTCTCTCTCTCTCTCTCTCTCTCTCTGTCTGTCTCTCTCTTTCTCTCTCTGTCTCTCTCTCTATCTATCCTCCAACCTTAGCTCATCCTTATGGTGTATCTGTTTAGGGCATTAGGGCAGTTGTCTCTGTTTTTTTACTAGACAGCCCCGTACAATGCACACCCTGATTGGGGAGCGCTGCACTTTAAACATCCATTTGTTTCAGTCCTATGGATGTTATGGGGCGGCCGATAGCAAATAAAGGGAAAATCAATGGGGCTTCATTAAAAGTAGCAGGCAGTCTTTTGCCTGGACACGGCTTAATTACAGTTTCACTGGCGTTTGCTTAAATTGGGGAGAATAAAGGGAGTGAAGTGGAGTGAATGGAGGACATTAGCATATCTATCACTAAGAGAGATCAGGGGGCTGCATCGAACCTGCGGCTACACACCCCACCTTTAGCCATTACACACACACGCATACACATGGAAGCACACACACACACACACGCATGCACACGCGCACACACCCATGCACACGCGCGCACACACGCATGCACATGTACGCACACACATACAAGCACACATACAGAAACGCACATGTGCACACACACAGAAACGCACATCCACACTCACTCCTCTCACCCCTTCGCTCTCTACATGGGTTCTGAAGAGTTGTCTCTCCAGACTGAGGATAGGGGAAAGTGGAGGGAGAGTGGGAGGAGAGTGGGGTGGGGGGGGGGGGAGGGGGGCTGGGTTCACAAAGGGACTGGGGAAAATACGGGGAGGCAATTTGCAAATCATCACTTTGCTGCTTCTTCGATCATGCAAATGAGAGCATTGTGTCGTGATTCCTCGTTGGTGCTGCCTCATTAATTGGATTGGATAGAGAGAGTCAAAGACAGGAGGAAAAAGCCAGTCAGTAGCACTTTACAGTGTCACAGTGAAGGGCTCAGTGTTCTGTACACACAGGTATTGTTGACAAGACAAATATGTTGAGAAGGGCCTTCATCAGGAACTTTTCCACATCATTCACTGCTGATAAAGGTCAAGGCAGCACTTGGTCGGATGATCTCTGTGTCACCAGATCTCATTAGGCCTACTTTACTGTTTATTTCATATTACAGATTCTGGATTGCTGAGTATATAATAGTTATAGTACATGATAATACCTATCCATTAATCTGGCTGAGAGGAAGGCCCTAAAAATTGTATAAGACTCCAGCCACCCAAGTCAAGACTATTCTCTCTGCTACCACACAGCAAGCGGTACAGATGCAGCAAGTCTGGAACCAACAGCACCCTGAACAGCTTCTACTCCCAAGACATAAGACCACTAAATAGTTAGTTAAATAGTTAACCAAATCGCTACCCGGACTATCTGCATTGACCCTTTTTTGATTTTCTCTTTTGATTCATCACATACGATGCTGCTACTGTTTATTATCTGTCACTTTATTCCAAGTTATATGTACCGTAAATTCCGGACTATAAGCCGTAACTTTTTTCCCAGGCTTTGAACCTCGCGGCTTAAACAATGATGCGGCTAATATATGGATTTTTCCCGCTTTCAATTATTTTTTTTTTTTTTAAACACATTCTGTGACGTGCTCAGTTTTTTGGCGGCATGAAGCTTTCATTAGACCAATGAAATTGACGAACGGGTTAAGGTCAAACAACTTTTTTGTTTACTGTTTAGATTAAATCGAGCGCTCTCAAACTTCCCATCATTCTGATTACGGTAGTCATTTTGTCACCCTCATCATGGCAAAGACACGGAGAAATGCATATGATGCAGCTTTCAAGTTGAAGGCGATTGATCTGGCTGTTGGAAAAGGAAATAGAGCTGCTGCACGGGAGCTTGGTCTTAATGAGTCGGTGATAAGACGTTGGAAACAGCAGTGTGAGGAATTGACTCAGTGCAAAAAGACAACTAAAGCTTACTGCTAATTTTTTATTTTTTGTTACATGCCGTGTTTCGTTAAAGCCTATTTATTTTTGTTACAAGCCGTGTTTCGTTAAAGCCTGTGTAAAGTTAATTTGTTTCAATGTACCGGTAGGCACCTGCGGCTTATAGACATGCGCGGCTTATTTATGTTCAAAATAAAAATAAAAATGTCATTCAGTCGGTGCGGCTTATATTCAGGTGCGCTTAATAGTCCGGAAATTACAGTACATAAATACCTCATTTACCTCGTACAACTGCACATCGACTCAGTCAGTACTGGTACCCTGTGTATATTGCCAAGTTATCGTTATTCATTATTACTTTTATTATTACATGTTTTACTTTCAATTTGTTCTCTCTTTCTTTCTCTCTGCGTTGTTGGGAATGGCCGTGAGTAAGTATTTCACTGTTTGTCTACACCTGTTGTTTACGAAGAATGTGACAAATAAAACGTGATTGGATTTGATTTGAAAAGTTTTCCTCGTCCTCCTCAGGGTCCTTGCTCAAAGCCACTATCCTGAGATCAGTCCTATCCGCCAGTACATGTGGTTATGTGTCCCCATCTGGCTGTGGGGAGGGTGGCACCCCCCGCTCCATTTCCATCCTAACTGCCATGGTGCCATCTCTGACAGTGACGGATAGCCAGGGAGAATCAAGGCGTTGTGTGAGCCGGTAGCGACAGGGAGCGGAGACAGTTTGAGCCCCATCCTGTTCCTGAACAGTTAATAACAGTTTGCGAGGGCTTCCAGGGTTAATAACACAATCATTACCACGGTCACTACGTGGCAGACAGCTGTAAGCATGTATGCAGATGGACAGGAGTCATTTGTCCCTGTCAAACTGCTCAATAGACGTTTAACAACACTCTTCCTTTTTCCGTAGCTTAGACAAATCACAGCTCAGGACCCATCCACATTAGGTTTGCTTTGGGTTACATCACCACACAAAAATGTTATTCAGAAAATATAATATTACAGGATGAACTACTCGAAGATGGTCTCATTACACTATATGTTATACTGTTGTCTGTCTTTGGTCCATAATTTCACACAAATCAACTGCCCATTTCTCAACCTTAACGCTGCAGGTTCTGGTAAAACCTTCTGGCTTATAGATGCTGTCTATTTACTCACAGCAGTGGACCGAATGAGCGAGAACACAGCGCGGTCCGCCAGCATTGAAAAGCTTGATTTATAATTTGTAGCATTCCCATCTGTTGTAGTTACGTGAAATTACAGCTAAACCAGTTAGTAGACACTTTGCCCCATTGTCTGTTGTTTTGATAATCACCCATAATAGCATCCAGCATCAATATGGTCTTTAAACCCGATTTAGGAGTTAATGGAATAAGAGGGAGAGGCAGTCAGTATATGCACTGGGGGTAATGTCATTAGAAATGTTTGCGAAGGCCAAATTAAATCAGTCGTAAATTGTGCTCTCAAGTCGACCAGAAAACCCTGCCTTATTCAAGAGAGGAGAGGGGGAAGGGATTCATATTTTAACCTCGCACAGAAAATGCACTTAAACAGATTAAACTAAAATAGGGAACTGTGTGGATGGATGGAAATGGTAATTGCTGGTAGCTGTAATGGTTTCCTGTTAGCCAAGGCAGGCTGAAGGCAGAGCTATTTTAAAGTTGGAACGGTGATTGAGGTCATAGCTTTGGCAATCTGCTGATTAAACTGCTGCAAGCATGTCACCAAACAGCAGATTAGCCATCTAATGGGGTTTGCTGAAAACAGATGTTTTTGGAGGGGTTTTGAATGTTCGCTATTGAAAGCTATGTTGCTAAGCAGGTGTGTGGTTGAGGAGGCAGCTTTTGACACAGAGGCAATACTAAGAGCGTCTGATAGGGAACAGCCACACGGTTGCTATGTTGGTGTGCGTGTGTCTGTGTGTCTGTGTGTCTGTGTGTCTGTGTTTGTGTATACACTCATGTGCGTACGTGGATGAGTGTGTGCACGTGTGTGCAGCCCACCCAGGTCTCCTAGATTCTGTTTCATTGTCGCTGTTAGTACACGTAGTATATGTCTGACTGAGTCAGAAATCACAGCTCAGACAGTAATCCTAGCAGTACATGGTTTGGGAATTTCCAAATCGGCATTTAATGAGATGGGTGTCTTTTCCAAAATCAGTCAGAGGGTACAACACCATTCACAGGATATTTTCAGGGGGGTCTATAACATACTATATAATGCATATCTATATTATGCATTCATGAGACCATTTCAATTTCAAGCTGATATGGTGGGAATATAAAGAATATTGAATGTACTCTAGCAATATGTCAATGCGTTTACTCGCCCTTTTCTCTACAAGAGCGGTGGATGAATGAGAAGGAGAGGAGATGAGGAAAGGAAAGGAGTACATGGGGAAGTTTCATTCAACCCTCCACTTGTGGGACTGTTTATTCTCTCCCATTATGCTTTTCATCTCTTCCCCAGGCCTGTGTCTGCACCATGTCTCTTTCTTCTCTGTCAAACAGGAAACAGAATTCTGTGCCAGCCAGTCTGTGTCAAAGCATCTCTGTCAACATCAGAGAGGAAATGAATGTGATGTCCACCCAAACACAATTGTTTGTAGCCCAACGTCTTGCTGAAATTCATCCTATAACTGTGTCTTCTAGGGGATTAAGATGTCAAATGTTCTGATGGATGGCAATAAGATAAGAGGATTGGGTATTTTGTGTGGAGAATGTAAGGTAAGCATTGGACACCACTGATGGTGGTTTTGGATTTGGACATAGATGTAAAAGTCATTGATAGCAATAGAAACTGGTGAGTTTATACACTGTAAAAAAGCCAACTTAACCAATTGCTTAATCAGCATTATTCTGTGAGTCGAGGGGACTTCAAAAGGACAAGAATTTGAGCTAATGTGTTAAAGTTTTTTTACTTAACATACTCTGTTCGAAGTGAACTGAATTTGAATAAGCTTGTTGAGTAAAATTACAAATTCATATTTGCTTAAAGCCACTCAAAACCACGCCCATCATTATCATATTTCCTAGCATACACTTTTGCAGGTTGATTTTCAGAATTGTTTCTTTCAATCCCTGTGTTTTTGCATAACTGTTTTTGTAACTAAAGAAATAAAATGTTAAAAACCTTGAGTAAATGAGGGATACAAAGTATATTGAAAGCAGGTGCTTCCACACAGGTGTGGTTCCTGAGTTAATTAAGCAATTAACATCCCATTTCGCATGTGACAAATAAAATTGTATCACTTTGTATCTTGTTTTTCAGTTTCCTGTGTGTGTGTGTGTGTGTGTGTGTGTGTGTGTGTGTGTGTGTGTGTGTGTGTGTGTGTGTGTGTGTGTGTGTGTGTGTGTGTGTGTGTGTGTGTGCGCGCATCAGTATATCGATGTATCAGTGTGTCAGACATGTCATTCACCAGATCTCAACCCAAATGAACACTTATGTGAGATTCTGGAGCAGCGCCTGAGACAGGTTTTCCACCACCATCAACAAAACACCAAATTATTGAATTTCTCCTGGTATAATGGTGTCGCATCCCTCCAATAGATTTCCAGACACTTGTAGAATCTATGCCAAGGCGCATATCCTCATTCTGGCTGGATTCCAATAGGAATTACACTTTGCAAGTGAGCATAATGTGACTAGCAGGCTTGATGTGGCCTGTAACCCAGGAGTCTCAGACCACTGATTAGGGTGTAGCTAGGCCCTCTTAAAAAGGCCTTATGATATATGGAATGTATTTTCATAAAGAGTTTAATTTTAAAGATAACATATTGACTTAGACACTCACTTGGTGAAGGCTACAGGACTGAAAGCCATTGAATACAACAACCATGTGTTTGTCACTAACAAATACAGTCTTAGGTGGTAATTACAATTCACTCAAAAGGTAAGTCAAATATTCAAATAAGGTAGATTACATTCTCAAGTTGAATTGTATGTTCACTGCCAGAATCCCATCCCAGCAACACACACACACCCTCCTCTCGTCCCCATCCCTTGGTCCTTGTCGGTGTAGATTTACCCTCAATCCTGGGTTCACCTGTAACACAGCACCTTTGGCTTGAGGTAAAACTCTGGCCCCGTGCACGCTGATATTCAGCCATTGTCTAAATTAACAAGGAAAAGGCGGTGCAGATTGAATGGCAAACATGCAGGTGATGACATGTCCTCGGCAAACACAAAGTACATGTCATTACTCAATGACCGGTGCCTTGTCAGGTACCCAACCGTCACCAACATACATTTTCTCTCCTGGCATCCCCCAAGAAAGAAGGGAATGTGAAGGTTTTCTCTCTGGTTTTGAGTCTGGTGAGATGGATAGCTGGTGACAGTGAGGACTGTACTGAGGTAATGTTTCTGTGTTAATCTGTTAAGCAAGGGAACCAAGGAGAAGTTATCTGTGTTTGTTTGGGTGGAGTAAAGGAAATGAAGAATGTGACATTATCTCATCGCTGTAACTCTAGACATGTGTGGAAGATGTCAGGTCTCTTATCACGATCATCTCTTGGGACCAGAACTAAGAGACAAACCTATTGTCAGTTTGGACAATAAAAATGAGCTGATAGGAATTAATGATACAAATGAAGTCAAAGTGTGAATGTTCACTTCCTCATTCAAAAGTTCTAGTTCTTTATCTACGTTTGGTCTATTCCTTAATCTACTTTTATCTTAATTGTGTAGCTACATTAATTGAGAACACATGCTAGATTTTTGTAATTCCTTATTTTAAACAAAATGCCAAGCAACATCTACAACTGATGAACAAAAACAGAAAGATGAACAAAAATAATGCTGTATGTGAAATACAAGACTGGTAGTTTTGCAACAGCGAGTAAGACCTGTCCAAATTCAGATGTCCTTTCACATCAGCATCACTTCACAACAGCGCTATCGGGTAACCAGAGAGAGAGTGAGAAGTAAAATGAACAACAACTACAAGACACTTGGAAAACAGTGATGCATTTCACAATAGTTCTGGGATCGAGGGCAAGGGGTGAAACAAAGGTAGTGAAAAACAGGAGAGTTATGACTGCTGCTAGTAAGTGGAGACCATGGCTCGTTTGTTAGGGAGCCAAAGGTTGATGTCATAAAGACACTCTGGATGACAGAGATGGAGAGTGTGAACTAGTAGAAGGGGGACACGAGGACAGGCAGCCATGTTATTCCCCTAATATCTTCTGCTGGGGGGCAGAAGGCTGACTAGGTCACGAGTGGTGTGTAGTTAGGTCAGCTCTAACTCCTTTGTATGCCACCTGCTCCCCCAGGGGCTCTGTCTCATGACTGGGACAGATATCCCAGATATATCCCCCTCTATCTCTCTAGCCTCTGGCTGGTTCATGGTACACAATGTAGAGATTAGAAATATCTTTGACAAAACCCCGTACAAAGAAACCAGGTAAATGTTTATGAAGATTGTGCAAATGGTCTTGACAAGTGTAGAGAAGGTAAACTAGTAGGTTGATATTGGTTGAGGCAGCTACAGAAACATCTGGAGAGTGTTCCTTGCGTCCCTGGCAACCGTTTCACTAGGCATTGGCTGGTGAAACAGTTTTATGAGAAAATGCTCATGGTTTTGGGTTTGAATTGCCGTAGGGTTGATTGACATTTCATATGCAACTTATTCTAGAATGTACTGCGGAATGAAGTGAAAGAATGGGGAGATCCACTGGAAAGTGTAGTCTGGCCTCAAGTTCATGTCCCCTGCGCCAGACCGAGACAATGTTCAGGCACGTTGTCAACAACTCTACCCTTGCTTATCTGAGGTATGTAAACCTCTGTGGTTCATCTGTAATTCTATTGTGAGTTGGTCGGTTGTCCCCAAGTGTCTGTATAATCTAATGAAATGCACACCTTGCTTGTCTGTGACACCACATACCTGGGTTTGGAACGAGTGTCTCGACTCAGCCTCAATTTAAAATTCTTTGGCAGGCATGTTGACTACTAGACCACACCAAACCTTCCCCGCTGCATTCTTCGCGTGATTCAAATGCATATTTTTCTCCCATTGGGACACACTTGATCAGAAGCCTGATCAGAAGACAGTGCAGCGTTGAGTTTGGAGTGGAGGTGGAGGAGGGGGCTGTTTGTTGTGTTTTTAGCTGTTATTATATTCATTTGTAGGAAAAGATGAATGGAGGGATAAATGGGTGATGGGTTGGTGGGGGTTGGGGGAAATTCCCTTGTCTGGTTTGGGGGGGTAGGAGAACTTGGGATGGGGATTGGAGTGCGGGGAGGGAGGGTGCCTGATGTAGAGGATGTTGTCATGGCCTAGACAGGGGGGTCTTTGTCTTCCCTATAATCGCTTTCTGTACCTCTCCTTTCCTCCTCTCTCCCTTCCAATCCTGTCTTTTCCTCTCTTCTTCACTCTTCCTCAGGTCCTCTCAACTCCTCTCTACTATTTGCCTCAACTCTATATCTGGAACCATGCTGCATGTCAGCTGTCTCCACTCTGCAGGAGACGGCAGTCAAATGGAATGCCCAACAGTTGTAAAGTGTCCGTATCTATTTTATCTCATTACTGAAGGAACAGGTTATGAACGGGTTAGGAATGGTTAGGAACGGGTTAGGAATGGTTTAGGAACGGGTTAGGAATGGGTTAGGAATGGGTTAGGAATGGGTAAGGAATGGGTTAGGAATGGGTTAGGAATGGTTAGGAACGGGTTAGGAATGGGTAAGGAATGGTTAGGAACGGGTTAGGAATGGTTTAGGAATGGTTAGGAACGGGTTAGGAATGGCTTAGGAATGGGTTAGGAATGGATTAGGAACGGGTTAGGAATGGGTAAGGAATGGGTTAGGAACGGGTTAGGAATGGTTTAGGAACAAGTTAGGAATGGGTTAGGAACGGGTTAGGAACGGTTAGGAATGGGTAAGGAATGGGTAAGGAATGGGTTAGGAATGGTTAGGAACGGGCTATGAACGGGTTAGGAATGGTTAGGAATGGGCTAGGAACGGATTAGGAACGGTTAGGAATGGGTAAGGAACGGGCTATGAACGGGTAAGGAATGGTTAGGAACGGGCTAGGAACGGGTTAGGAATGGTTAGGAATGGGCTAGGAACGGGTTAGGAACGGTTAGGAATGGGTAAGGAATGGGTTAGGAACGGGTTAGGAATGGTTAGGAACGGGCTATGAACGGGTTAGGAATGGTTAGGAACGGGCTAGGAACGGGTTAGGAACGGTTAGGAATGGGTAAGGAACGGGCTATGAACGGGTTAGGAATGGTTAGGAACGGGCTAGGAACGGGTTAGGAACGGTTAGGAAAGGGGCTAATTAGGAAGGGGTTAGGAAGGGGTTAGGAATGGTTAGGAACGGGTTAGGAATGGGTTAGGAAGGGGTTAGGAACGGGTTAGGAATGGTTAGGAACGGGCTATGAACGGGTTAGGAATGGTTAGGAATGGGCTAGGAACGGGTTAGGAACGGTTTGGAATGGGTAAGGAACGGGCTATGAACGGGTTAGGAATGGTTAGGAACGGGCTAGGAATGGGTTAGGAACGGTTAGGAAAGGGGCTAATTAGGAAGGGGTTAGGAAGGGGTTAGGAATGGTTAGGAACGGGTTAGGAATGGGTTAGGAACGGGTTAGGAACAGGTCGATAAAAGAAAGAAGAAGAACCTTTAAAGGAGAGACAGAATTCAGGATTATCAACAACAAAAAAGTACAATCCTTATGTTGCTTTGAGCAAGACAAGAATGACAAATACCTGTAGAGTATCACACTGTACCTAGTCATATAATCCAGAGGAGCCCATACCTGGAAGCCATAGATACCTTATACGGTGTATCACGCCCGGTCCCAGACATGCTTCTCACCACCAGACACAACACAACCAGCTCTGTCCAAATGTTCCTGCCAACCAGGCCAGGATCAAAGGGCTTGCTTTAGGTTTGTCTTCTGTCTTTTCAATAAGAGATGTGATAGTGCCACTCATGTTTATTCATCAGTCTCTTATGAATCTGTCATTAATTAAGATTGGATCGAGAATAATATAAAGACAAGGCATACTTGTGTAACAGTTTTTATTTTCAGTGGGTTTACAAATGAACACATATTTGGATGATTTTAGGCGATTCAGGGTTGAAGAGGACAGCTGAATATTCTAGTACGACATGTCTCCTCTTTCCCATTCCATTCACTGTTGGAGGAGACGACATATTTTTACAGATATGTGAGGAATGTCAGATTATCATACTCAAGTCAGGTGGTCGTTGGACCACAGCGGTTCTGAATAATCACAGCTTTATTATCATTAAACCCACAGTCTGCAGATGACAGGTGCTCTGATTTTGTCAATGGGATTCTTGTGTTTAAAAACAAAATGTAATTGTCTCTGGTTCGTGAGATGGACAAATTATTCCTAGTTGTTTTTCTGACCCAATTTTTTTATGGAAAAGTTTATAGACATACATGAATATTCTAATTGAGAAATTAATCATATTTTCAATATCAGACAAGCTTATTAGAAAGGGAAATAACATATTTCATATGTTTCATAGGTCTTATCAATTAAATGTTTGGTTATGGAATTTACAGCGAGTTTCAGATCTATAATCTAGTGTTGGAGACTTACATCTCGACCCACCCTAGTCACAACCACATGTAGCTCACACTCTCTTTCCTTAGTACAGACCAACCAACATAGCCAACCTGACTCTATCAATTCTACTCAAGATTCTCCAAGCCAAAAATAAATCATCAAAATAGCTGGAGAAGTGACAACAGCAGGGAGGCCAGACAGTAAATAAATGTTTGTTGTTTCTTTCTTTCTTTCTTTCTTTCTTCTGTTAATGGATGAGGTGGTGCTCGGGCTAACCTCTGGGCAGAAAAAGTTGTTTTGTTGGGTAAAAAGCCCCACATCCTGAGAGGGGCTCTGTAGGGAATGTTACAGTAGGACCCTGGCATCTCTCCCCCCTACAGGTCTGAAACTTAATAGGACTGTTTGGACTGTGATTTATAATGGCTAGGGCCCACCACCTACATATAGGTTGCTCTATTCAGTTATGTTCTCAAGCACCCAGTTCATCAATAAAGATCACATTTGGAATTCACTCCAAAGCTTGCCGTACAGATGGTGATTTAATTTAGGAGTTTTCATGGTGGAAAAATACGCCAAGTTTTAAAACCAGCTGCAGGCTATGTGATATTATGTTGTAACAGTGAGAGTTCCCTTAGTGTTCCAGGTATCCAACTTTTACAAGATGGAGAACGCAACAGGTAACTGGAAAACCCAACTGGATATCCCAAGTCTAATTGTGTAAATCCTTCTCTAACGATGAGTTTTTTTAAATGTATTTTTATTTAACTAGGCAAATTCTTATTTACAGTGACGGCCTACCCCGGCTAAATCTTCCCCTAACCCGGACAACGCTGGGCCAATTGTGCGCCGCCCCATGGGACTCCGGTTCACGGCCAATTGTGATACAGCCCGGGATCAAACACAGGTTTGTAGTGACACCTCTAGCACTGTGATGCAGTGCCTTAGACCGCTGCGCCACTCGGTCAAATGCCATTAAAGTTAGCTTTTATGGCAATTGAAGTATATGTTCTGCTGAAACCAGAGTGAAAAACGTATGCAGCATCATTGACAGAATACAGCTATTCGTAAATCTGATGTTATTGCGTCTGTTGCAACATGCTTTAAACTGGATATGTGTAGTTGGCATTGTGATATGTGGTTAAGTCATGAACAAGGAGGATTTCATGGTATTTGGCAGTAATGGGCTTCTTTGATACCAAAAATGGTTTTAACACAGACACTAATCCCTGTTTTGTCAGGCTGTGGTCTACAAATTATATAATATAATTTCTTGGGTTATGTATTATGATGTGTGTGTGTGCGTGCGTGCGTGCGTGCGTGTGTGTGTGCGCGCGTGTGTGTGATATTGGCAGACCTCGTCTTGTCATTGTAACACAACACGGCTCCACTCTACCCAACTATGGCATGCTGCAAGCTTCAATTTAACCACAACTGTTTACAGCTGTCAATATAAGGACTAACGCCACAATAAATGCATTAAATTGCGTCTGGCCCTGTGTCATGGAAAATAAGGTGAGTGGCTGTAGGGAATGTATGTTCACTCTTTGTTATTAGATGGCAGTGTCTTAAGGGTCTCGTGGCTGCTGTCCATTTCATTTAATCAGTCTCTATTACCTGCTACCCTTTTCACTGTTAAAATAATCACCCCCAATTATGGACATAAAGGAGAGAGTAGACACGAGAGGGACAGAGAGAGAAATCACACACAAAGTAATTTCTCTCCACCTTGGCTGCTTACGTAGCTTTTGATGTTTTTGGGGGGTAATAAAAGCCTTGTGGGTGTCTGCCATGACCCCCCTACAATACATTGGGAGCAGTCACTGAGGACATATCCCCCTCACCACACACACAAACACTGCCGCCACCACTATTAACTAAAAAGGTCCAGACAATTTATCGAATGCTGTAGATGAAAGAAAAAACAGGAATAATTCAAAAAAATTGACCACCTCTACAATGAAGAAAATAGAATTGTGAGAAAGGGGCATTGTGATGTACTTTAATCCACACTGGTGCTGGAGAAAAGAGATGCCATTAAATATACCTTTGAAATAAATGGCCCAATTACCTAGACGGCAGGAGGTCCCTAATGAAGCTTTTGTCAAGGTAAATAAACATGGTGGAGAGACACTGGAGGAGTGATACAACACCATCATTCAGAATCATCTTCCAGATGAAAGTTAAAATCACAGAAATGTTAGGGTGGTGGAGACCGGCAGTTACAGTTTACAGGAAAAACAGAGCGAGATTCAAATTCAATTTGTTGAAAGAGTCAAATTGAGTGGAAGTAGAGTCACTGACATAAGAGACTTGGAAAAAACACAGAAAAATATAGATTAAGCTAACAATGTAATTATAATTAATATGTGAAAGAGAACTTTGGTAATAATTATTGTTACAAGAGTTGCTCAGTTACATTAGCTGCACTGTGTGTTGGAAATAAGTCACTTTAAATAGGTTTAGGAGAGTTGTTTTGATAATGGCATTTTGGCGAGACTCTCATTTTAATTACCAGGTTAGAGGGGATCAGCTCAAACTCCCTCTCTTTCGGCCCTCTTCAGAACTGTGAGAGCTGCCGACCCTTCTCACATCAATCCAGAACACTCAGTCTCTTCTCTCCAAAATACAGCCAGTATTACTTTAGTTGATAGTTCTGGAATATGGGCCGCAGATTGGGGAGATGCCATGGGTAGCTGCAATCTTTTCACATCTCTACCTCACCAAGGATTTTTATGTAAAGAGTATGCATGACATTTCTGAACTACAGAGAGAAGCAAAACAAATAGGAGTAACTGGTCCTCTGTGCATGGCGCTGTCAACACCAGGATCTTGGGTTCAATTCCCGCTGGGGCCACCCATACAGAAAATGGATGCATGCATGACTGTAAGTCACTTTGGATAAAAGTGTCAACTAAATGGCATATAATATTATTAAATTAACTGCAGCATGCTAGCTGTACCTGGAAACGTACAGTCATTGAGCATTGCTAGTTGGCTTGAATCGCCAAAATCTTGCACTATCCCTTTAAAACAGATTTATTAGAGTTAGGCACTGAAACAACTCACAGTGTCTGGACTAGTCCATACACTCTTAGAAAAAAAGGTGCTATCTAGAACCCAAAAGGGTTCTTCGGCTGTCCTCATAGGAGAACCCTTTGAATAACACTTTTTTGGTTCCAGGTAGAATCCTATTGAGTTCCATGTAGAACCTTTTCCCAGAGGGTTCTACATGGAACCCAAAAGAGTTCTACCTGGAACCAAAAAGGGTTCTCCTATGGGGACAGCCGAAGAACCCTTTAGGAACCCATTTTTTTCTAAGAGTGTACCACAAGGCCAAGGAGATGCAAAGTGTGATCCAATGACCTCTGTATGCACTTGCACCATACTAAAGGATGTCTTCCCTCCTTCTCCGTGCCTGATCGATCCAGTGAAGGAGCAGACCTTACAGAGACAGCGGTCGTAGGTGACCCTGGACCCAACAGCTTGTGGAGGGGTAAAGGTTAAGGCCATGCGTGTCTGTGGGGGCTCAGACAGGGGTCAGGAGGTCTCAGTCAGGGTTGTGACCCCGCTGACCCCCAGTCTGTTTCCACAGTCCCATTGTTTTGTGTCCACATCTATGTGACTTCCTTAATCTATTCTATGAAGGAGATCTATCATTAATCTATGTACCTCTGTTATTGAACCATGTCTCTATATTTCAGCATTAGGGGGGAGATCACCAAGGTAATGGTTGAAATAAACCTTTATTATAAAGGAACTACTAATATAGTAGGCTGGTATTTTGATTGCAGATACAGAAAAAGCTGTAGTGATATATTGATGGATCTGAGAATGAGGTGTCCTGCACTTCGTTCTACATTCTTCTTCTAGATCTGCAGTTAGGAGAAACATCTCTGACGGTCCAGTCAGAACACCATGGCTTGAATAAAACGTGTTTAGAGTAGAAAGAGCATGGACTGATTGTGAGCGAAAGCTATCTGTGACAGGGGCTCATACATATTCATAACTTTACGTCTTTACATTGTTTTGTGAAAACACAAATCTTACACAAATCTCTAATGTATAGTGTAGGCTAATGGACTGCACCGTTTCACTCACATGCATTCTTTTATCTGGTGTGTTAAACATAACGAAGTGTGATGCTTACTGCCACCCTACTGTACTATTCATTCCTTCATTACTATTTAATTAACGTATGATTAACGCTGCAGCGCAACTCCCATTCCCCGTGTCGGAGGCCCCACTAAAGACAGCTCAAGCTTGAGAGATGTAGGTTTTTCAAGTCATTAAAATTTTTTACATTTACATTTACCCGCCTTTTAATTTAGCGTATAATGATGCCATTAGAATAGAATCCATCTGGAAGTTCCTTTTGGGAGCAGTTAATGTTCCATAGCTTCTGCAGTTAATGCAGCTCTCACTACATTGGCAACAGATACATTCTCCTCAATTACTATTACAGTCAAGTCCATGTTGAGGAAAGATGTTTCTAGATATGTAGGGTTACGATACCTGCACTAGGACTCGTAAAGACAAGAAGGAACAGAACATATTGGGTCACTGGAAATAAATGCAACATGATAATGCTGACAAATATTAGGACACAGTGAAACACTTTAAAATCTGAGAAATTTGATCAAGTGCAGCTTATTATAGACCCATTTGCTTCTTGGTTCCATTGTGAGCATCTGTTTTGTGTTGATACATCTCTGGTTATGATATCTCTAAACTCACCTCAAGCTCCCACTACTGAACTCTCAGAGACGATATTTTCTGACAACTGCATATTCAAATAAAAAATACAGTAGCGAATTAATTAAAATAACAAACAATTTCCTCCACTGAGAATTAGTGACTACTCATGCCCCCTACATCACACTGGCCTTTAATCCTCTCTGCCTCAATTATGCTAATGCTACATTTCTCTCCCAGCAATTAATGTGATTAATTTTATCTTGTTTTGAATTACAATTGCAGTGCCTGCTAGCACTTTAAAGCATTAATTAATTACCAATTAAATCAGTGTGCTTGTTTGCTCCAGTGCTGCTCGGTTCTGTAGCACTTTGTGTTTAATGTGCTAATTGGGAGAGATTAAAATATCTGACCTCTTATGAGAGAATAAAAGTTACATTCAACAGTGATATTAGCATATCATATTTTCAACTTATTTTTTCATTGGATGTTGCGTTGCTAATTATGACGACTGACTAAATACTATGCAAAGTCAACAGGAGATGTAAAGCTGAAGTATTGATCCATTCAAGTCTTGAGGGATGCTTGTAGTTGTCATTTCATCACCAAAAAAACATCTATGAAACCTATGTTCAACATTGGGAATGATATACTGCAGAGTGCTCTTTCTGTTCTTTTAGTAAGAGGTTGAATAGCCATAACTTGCTAATGTGTTGTCCATGTCCATGTTTTATTGCATAAAGCTTATCTTAGAGAGCTCCATTCATTCAGCAGATCCAAGAAAGGCTGTAATCTTTTATTCCTGTGTCTTATACCTCTTCAGTACTTTGTTATGCCCACTTGAGTAGCATTAACAGCTCACTACTCCATTTGCCAAGGACTTGGATTGTCTCAAATTGAGTTACTCCCATCTGAACATCAGTGCTTCAGGCGAACAAGAGTGGAGCTGGATAAAAAAAAAGCTTTCATGTCCTGATGTGATCTTCTTGAATGGGAACTCCATCTTGTAACCTGGAACTGAAATATTATTATTTTATATGATTTTACCACGCCAGCTCTTTGGTCCAAATGTAAGATCAGAGATTTGGGTGTTAGAGAACAGTATGTTGGTTGAAAGGTTTGGTACAGGACAGTCGGCTCCCATGAAAGGAGGTCTAAATCAAAAGCATGGAGGGCCCACAGGCTCCTAGAGTCCCTCAGATGTCTATTCTGAGTTCTCCTATGATGTCCTCCATACTAAATGTCTATTGCAATTTATGTACAGTCCAATTTATCAGAAGAGTGAAAGACAATTTTACCAACTAACTACATTTTCTCTGTTGAAACCACAAACGTGGCTAACCCCATAGGTGTGTAGCCTGTATCACGTTGAGCATCAACCCTGAGTGCACATAAACAGCACGACCCCAAAACCTCTTCTTCTTCCAGTGATAGTGAGGAGGAATGAACATAATGCCAGCTGGGGAAAATAAGATACTGAAGGAGGCTTCTACAGATTCAATTTCATTGTTGCATTAACTTCCTCCAAAACCCGAGTGCTCAGACACTGGCAATCTATTAATTCCCCTTTAGAATCACAATGGAGTGAATATCACTCTACCTACGGTGTTTTGTTGAGGTCATTTACAGAGCACTTTGAACAATGTTGAAGCATCAAGATGAAAACCATTGCACTTTGTATCCGAATGGACACTTGCATATTTCATTGGACACTTTTTATATGGAAATGAAATGTTCTCCCCGACTTGCTTGCCTGTTTGTGCTGTCCAGCGGTCACAATGAAAGGAAAATACGAATCAGTGGAACTTTTGTGGAGATAGCTCTTGAAGGGTTATTGCTGGATGTGGTGAAAGGAGGAGCAAAATAAAAAAAAGTGTCCCAGTTTTATGGTCTGTCAAGTCTCTTTCTGAGATAGGACAAATATGATGTTTGTGTGTATGTACTGTATGTATGAATGTGTGTTTTTGATTGTTCATACTAGGGTTTGCCATGGTATCAATGAGACGAGGTATCATGTGGCCATCCTAATCTATTTAATATAATCTATTTTACATATATATTCATATATTTTCTTTAGTTGAGCACCACTCAAAATGAATGTAGACTATTCCAGCAGTGAAGAAAAGATGGTATAATTCAGACATAGGGATCAGTTGGATCAGAATTTATATCTGTGGTGAAGCAAACAGGAAGCATCTAACAAAGAAATCTGCCCTTACATGCAATTTAGCAATGCATCGTGATTTAGTCACAGTTTAGAAGGCACATCAAATGTTGGGCTTTGCTAGGGGACAAAGGGGTCCTTGTCGGGCGTCCCGGGTGCCATTTGGAAGGGGGGGGGACTGGGAAAGGGCAGGAACAGGACTCCCAACTACAAGGTAACAAGGGAAAACCAATCTCTCTTGGAATTAGCCTGGGATTGGAGACACAGGGCTCACCAGACAGTAGATCAATGGAGCCCTTCGGAGAGGGAGGGAGGAGTGGGGCAGAGCAGGATATTGCCGAAAAGAAAGTGTGCCAGGTCCTGGCCAAATTACCCCCAGAGCTGTGGAGGATCCTGTTACCTGTTCAGATGTTTAGGTTGAATGTTCACTTGCCTGCCTGGCCCTATGCCCACATCTACAGTTAGCCTTTGAAACTTGTAATACTGATCACAATACGGAGAATACTATTACAAGCCTGGTTAAGGTGTAGCCTGGAAAATGGTGGCTAGTGCAAGTATTCTTACTCTCGTAGGTAATAACAAATATATAGGTGTAAGTAAAAAATATGGTAAGCAAGAAGATATACGTGTATATAAACTGTATGCAAACAGGATTTGACAAACTGTATTTTGTATCCCAAAATACAGATATTTTTACTCTACAGCCTACTGTTTAAAAAGCTTGATGGGAGTAAGCTTTTTTTCTCCTTCTGTCCTCCTCCTCTCTTTTTCTGTCCAACTATCTGTTGTCATCAAACAGGTTCAATGGGAGCAAGGCTCTCTTGTCAGCCTTTATACACCAGCGCACAAGCTCCTCTCCTCGCCTCAGGTCCGTCAAGCCTTTATCGAGCCATTAGGTATCCTCTTTGAGCCTGCACATCGTGGAAATGAAAGAGCAGAACGCACTTGGTCCTCATCCTCCCCTCCTATAATGCCCCCTTGTCTAGTGCCATGCTCCAAGCGAATGTCATCATCCGAGTCGTATGAATGAGTGGAGTGCGCTGGTGTTACATATCGATCCTCTCTCTTTGTGAAGCTTCCGAACCCTGCAATAATTAGCATCGTCCATTAGTGACTTTGCCGGCTAACATCCCCATTAATGGCTGCAGCCCTGTTCTTTCAGAAGTGTTAACATTCATTTGGACGGGATTTATTTATTTCAAAGAACAACGAGAAGAACATGGCATATTTGAATGGAATAAAAGAAAGGGGAAATGAAGTACTTGTTTAAAAGCTTAAAAGGAACATCTACATTTAATGAATGTGTTTAATAGCGGGCACCTTTGTTCTCTTTTTGTAAACGTTCATTTTATCAGAGAGCAGAGCACACTGGGTAGATGTTTAAATGTCACTTATACACAGATGTTACAGAGGTCTATTTGTTTTGTTACTTTTCACTACCCAACAGTACAATGCAGCCCTTCTAATGAAATATGGTTTATGTTGCCAAAAGGCACACATTTGTTGCTTCATCCCTTCTTTTCTTTTGTCTATCTTTCAATAAATAAACAACAACTGCACAGATTCATGAGGTATTAAAGAGATGGTTCACTTTTAGCTTATTTTCAAATGACCTGGGGTGTTGTCCAAACCAATTTATACACTGAAGAACAAAAATGCAACATGCAACAATTTCTAAGATTCCACTGAGTTACAGTTCATACAAGGAAATCAGTCAATTTAAATAAATAAATTAGCCCTTAATCTATGGATTTCACATGACTGAGAATAGAGACGTATATCTGTTGATCCCAGATACTTAAAAAAAAAGGTAGGGGAGTGGATCAGAAAACCAGTCAGTATCTGGTGTGACCACCATTTGCCTCATGCATCGCAACACATCTCCTTCTCATAGAGTTGATCAGGCTGTTGATTATGGCCTGTGGAATGTTGTCCCACTCCTTTTCAATGGCTGTGCCAAGTTGCTGGATATTGGCGGGAACTGGAACACGCTGTTGTACACGTCGATCAAGACCATCCCAAACATGCTCAATGGGTGAAATGTCTCGTGAGCATGCAGGCCATGGAAGAACTGGGACATTTTAAGCTTCCAGGAGTTGTGTACAGATCCTTGTGACATGGGGCCCAGCATTATCATGCTGAAACATGAGTTGATTGCGGAGCATGAATGTCAAGTCAATCAGGTCAAGACCCTGGGGCATCATTTATAAAATGGACTTACAGTGAGGGAAAAAAGTATTTGATCCCCTGCTGATTTTGTACGTTTGCCCACTGACAAAGAAATGATCAGTCTATAATTTTAATGGTAGGTTTATTTGAACAGTGAGAGACAGAATAACAACAAAAAAATCCAGAAAAACGCATGTCAAAAATGTTATAAAATGATTTGCATTTTAATGAGGGAAATAAGTATTTGACCCCTCTGCAAAACATGACGTAGTACTTGGTGGCAAAACCCTTGTTGGCAATCACAGAGGTCAGACGTTTCTTGTAGTTGGCTACCAGGTTTGCACACATCTCAAGAGGGATTTTGTCCCACTCCTCTTTGCAGATCTTCTCCAAGTCATTAAGGTTTCGAGGCTGACGTTTGGCAACTCGAACCTTCAGCTCCCTCCACAGATTTTCTATGGGATTAAGGTCTGGAGACTGGCTAGGCCACTCCAGGACCTTAATGTGCTTCTTCTTGAGCCACTCCTTTGTTGCCTTGGCGTGTGTTTTGGGTCATTGTCATGCTGGAATACCCATCCATGACCCATTATCAATGCCCTGGCTGAGGGAAGGAGGTTCTCACCCAAGATTTGACGGTACATGGCCCCGTCCATCGTCCCTTTGATGCGGTGAAGTCGTCGTGTCCCCTTAGCAGAAAAACACCCCCAAAGCATAATGTTTCCACCTCCATGTTTGACGGTGGGGATGGTGTTCTTGGGGTCATAGGCAGCATTCCTCCTCCTCCAAACACGGTGAGTTGAGTTGATGCCAAAGAGCTCCATTTTGGTCTCATCTGACCACAACACTTTCACCCAGTTGTCCTCTGAATCATTCAGATGTTCATTGGCAAACTTCAGACGGGCATGTATATGTGCTTTCTTGAGCAGGGGGACCTTGCGGGGGCTGCAGGATTTCAGTCCTTCACGGCGTAGTGTGTTACCAATTGTTTTCTTGGTGACTATGGTCCCAGCTGCCTTGAGATCATTGACAAGATCCTCCCGTGTAGTTCTGGGCTGATTCCTCACCGTTCTCATGATCATTGCAACTCCATGAGGTGAGATCTTGCATGGAGCCCCAGACCGAGGGAGATTGACAGTTCTTTTGTGTTTCTTCCATTTGCGAATTATCGCACCAACTGTTGTCACCTTCTTACCAAGCTGCTTGGCGATGGTCTTGTAGCCCATTCCAGCCTTGTGTAGGTCACAATCTTGTCCCTGACATCCTTGGAGAGCTCTTTGGTCTTGGCCATGGTGGAGAGTTTGGAATCTGATTGATTGATTGCTTCTGTAGACAGGTGTCTTTTATACAGGTAACAAACTGAGATTAGGAGCACTCCTTTTAAGAGTGCGCTCCTAATCTCAGCTCGTTACCTGTATAAAAGACACCTGGGAGCCAGAAATCTTTCTGATTGAGAGGGGGTCAAATACTTATTTCCCTCATTAAAATGCAAATCAATTTATAACATTTTTGTCATGCGTTTTTCTGGATTTTTTTGTTGTTATTCTGTCTCTCACTGTTCAAATAAACCTACCATTAAAATTATAGATTGTTCATTTCTTTGTCAGTAGGTAAACGTACAAAATCAGCAGGGGATCAAATACTTTTTTCCCTCACTGTACGATCAATTTTGATCTTAAGTCTGACTTACGCAGAAAACCACGTATACGTAGTTATTTATAAAACCTGACTTTGATGTGGAAATGATCTTATCTCTACTCAGAGTCTAGACTTGATGTAAGTGATTTTCCTGCTGGTTATGTATGGATATTCTTTTTTTCCCTTGCAGTTTAAGGTCAGACCATTTCTTTTTTCCTTCAGCCAGACTCCCAAGCTACCTGTGTAGGTTTGGTTGTCAATCCACTATTTAGTCCACCGAATAATACGTGTTGCTTGTCTTCAATCTCCTCTACCATCTCCGTGATCTCGTCTTCCAAAATGTTTGATTTTCTCTTATGGTCCATGGCTATTCCTGACTAAACCCTCATTTGTGCTAGCATCCTATAAGGGGAAATCGATGATTGTAAGGCACGTTCTGGTGCCGTCAATTTTAAGTTAATTTGAGGTGTATAGATCACAGGTGCGTAAATTACAGATGGGCTTAGAACCTGCGTAAGCAAGGTGTTTTATGCTCAGTATCTTTTATGAATCCAACGTAAGCACACAGTTGGAAAGGATCTTACGACTAAGTTCAAGTATAAATCAAAGAACATTTTTATAAATGAGGCCCCTGGTGATGACGACGAGCATGCATATGAGCTTCACTGAGACGGTTTCTGACAGTTTGTGCAGAAATTATTGGGTTGTGCCCACCCACAGTTTCCTCAGCTGTCCAGGTGACTCGTCTCAGACGATCCTGCAGGTGAAGAAGCCAGATGTGGTGGTCCGACGTTGGAGGCGGCTCATGGTAGAGAAGTGAACATTCAATTCTCTGGCAACAGCTCTGGTGGACATTCCTGCAGTTAGCATATCAATTGCACGCTCCCTCAAAACTTGAGACATCTGTGGCAAAATTGCACATTTTAGAGTGGCCTTTTACTGTCCCCAGCACAAGGTGCACCTGTGTAATGATTGTGCTGTTTAATCAGCTTCTTGATATGCGACATCTGTCAGGTGGCTGGATTATCTTGGCAAAGGAGAAATGCACACTAACAGGGATGTAAACAAATTTTGCGCAAAATTTGAGAGAAATAAGCTATTTGTGTGTATGGAACCTATTTGTGTGTCTGGAATCTTTTATTTCATCTCATGAAACCTGGGACCAACACTTTACATGTTGCGTTTATATTGTTGTTCAGTATAGTAGTTTTGGGGAATGTAGCAATGCCATCGAAAACAGTGTCAGTTAGCAGTGCATTTAAAAGCAGAGGCAGACTAGAGGACCAAAGACACACTTTCCCCATGCTTTTGTATTTAACCTTTATTTAACTAGGCAAGTCAGTTAAGAACAAATTCTTATTTACAATGACGGCCTACCCCGGCCAAACCGACAACGCTGGGCCAATTGTGCGCCGCCCTATGGGACTCCCAATCATGGCCGGATGTGATACAGCCTAGATTTCAATGCACCACTAACTTATACAAATCCTATAATAGGTTATATTTATATTGGCCGTATACCTGTGATTGTTCCTATGACGGTTCAACAGCATTCATATGAATACAAGAGAATTTAACATGTACCTGTTTACTTTCATTGTTTACTGTTTGCATTTCCTCTAGCAACCAAAGATATTTGTTTCTCAGTAGAGGACCCTAGACAAGCAGCCGTCCTGTGCTCATAATCCGACCCCAAAGCCAATGTAGCGCTACTGATATAATGAGGGCTTTTGGAGAGTGCCAATGCAGAAGAGGCTCTTGGAGCATCAAAACAGCAGACAGAGAGATTGCTCTGGGATACATGGATGTCATGCTGACCTTTCCGACCATCAGCGGGCTCAGAGAAAATGAGGGGAACAGATGAGGAGAGAGAGACAAACTAAAGTGCTCACCCAGAGCCATTATGAGTAACCATCAGCAGTTTTTGTGTAATCATCGACAATGTGCGCACAGCAGAATCCCATATGGAAAGAGCTGGAGAGAAAAATCAATCACATTATAACTGTAGACATGCTTTATTGACCTCTGTTGGTGTTCACACATTTCATACTTGATTTGTATCTACTGGCGAGCATTTGGAACAACACAGGCAATTTGTATGATGACGAGAAATAGGACAAGCATTAAGCCCGCGCTTATGGCTTGAGTGCAAGTTTAGAAAAAAGTGACCTATTTTAATGTTCTTCCTGTGCGCATATTTGAATATGAAAATATTGGAAAAGCAGTTCCCTCTTTCACTGACATCCAGGCATGCACTGTTTGGGGTTTGAACTTGGAAGTAGTATGAGCCCAGAAAGTATGGTTGCATTGTGCAGGCTAGGGCTAGTAACAGACCCAGAAACCCCCTCTCCCTCAGACAGTCAACTGTAAATAAGAGTTGGATGTCTCATTAATAGAACCCCTAGCCTTGACAGCTGCATTCATCCAAAATGCATTGTATCTAAAGGTTAAGAGTAGTTACGGGGAAAGTAATGTATTATTAAAATACCTTTCGGAGTGAAGTACCTTTTGATATATTTTCCTTGGTAATGAAAGCAGCATTCGGTGGAAATGTAATAATTTGTAGGCCCATTTCTCCAAGCCTTTATTCACCTCTGCCTCTCCCACGACACATCTGGGGAGAGAGAGGAGAGCTCCCGGCGACGGAGGACAGGGCAAACATTTTGTCATAGTCGGGAACCATCTTTTAGATTACTGGTTTTTCATTAAAAAGCCTTTCGGCGCATTCAGAGCATTTTCGGGGGGTGAAGATGCTTCACAATTTTCTCCCTCTCACACTCTTTCTTTCCTCACTATACCCAAATCCTTTCTCTTTTTTGATGTTGTTAAGGGAGTAATTGAATGTAGAAATTGGCCAGGCTTGTTTGGAGTGAGTCTGATCCAGAAATGATTAAAGGTAGAGGGGTTTTGTGGTATTCAAAAGAGAGAATGACAGAAAGAATATGGTTAATGCTTTTTCTTTTTCATTTTCCAAAGGGAGGGAGGGGAGGGCTGGGGGGCTGGAGTGTAAAACATCCAGGCAGGTTGGTGTTTGAGGGGGTGGGGGTTTCGGCTCACAGAATAGCCCCTACTCAAACCCCTATTAAAAGCATCAGGACTGTCAAAGCCGGTAAAAAGACAGGAAATCACGGAGTGAAATGAAGCTTCTTTTGCCAATTACTGAATAGCGAGAGCACACCTTGGAGCTCTTTGTGTTCGGCAGCACCAGTCCTCTCTCTCCTCACCCCACTCTCATCCCTCTCTCCCCTCGTTCTAGGCCTTTGAGTTGGATGCATTAGTGCTGAGGCCTAGAGAAGAGGAGAGGCAGCGTTTTCAAAGCCCAGTCAGACCCACTTCTAGCCTGTCATTGGAGCTCCTTTTCAGGCTGAGGGTGAAAGAGTCACCCTCAACCTCTCCACTCAAACATTTATCTCTCCCTTTTTCCCTCGCTTCGGCAGAAATGATTAGTAGAGGGAGCCATTTACAGAGTCTTAGCACCTCTCTATCTGCCATGTTAAAACACATTTAGCTTACCTGATTTCACTTCCAGGGTCAGGGAAGCGGAACATGTGTGGGTGTGACCATGCATGTTGCCGTTGCTTATGTACACACACACACACCGACAGAGACAGAAACACACATACACACACACACACTGTATTATCATGTATGATTATTATGACTACATTGATGATAAAAGGTATAATATAATGTTATGAATAATTGATAGGTGTAAATCTCAGGTTGTGTGTGTCGGTGTAGACTTGCTAGCCATTGGGTGGTGAGTAGAGTGGATGTATGGAGTCTGGCATGGCCTCTCACCTCCCAGTTCTCCCCTGGGCCTTATAACCAGCACACACTCCACCCATCTATCCTCTCCTATTGACTACAGCTCTTAATTACCAACCAAGTTAAAACAATGCGGCAGCCAATGTCAGCAGAGACCCATCACCGTGGTCATGTTCAGCCTGTTAATGTGTGAGATGTCTTGGATCCATTGTTTTCTGACGTAAATAGTTCTATAGGAGTAGTTTTGGTTGTTTTGGTGGTGATGGTGACTCATATAACATAGAATGTTGCTATAGTTTTGGTGGTTGTAGTAATGGCGGTCTGATAGCCATTGTTATTGATGTTGTTGAGGATGATGTAGCTTTCAGATTAGATATAGAACACGTTCTGATAGGATGTACCTCAGGACCCGTAACATTGTTATTGGGGCTTCATAGACCGTACTGGCCGATGCTGTCAGCATGCTCCAGGCCCACCCTTATAAAGACACATGAGGACATTATTATGTAAGATTAGTCATTTTTTGGGGTTAGACTCCAGCCTGTACCGTGGCAGTCATTCCCCTGCTTCCTATCCAGGCCTTTGCATCATCTTTAGTTCATCTGTCAGCCGCTCGCAGACAGCCGTGACACTTTTCAAATCACTCAGCATTTTGCCACAAGCGCTGTCGTGATGTTAATAAGATTTTCATTTATTTGGACCACTGCCACGCCACACTACATTTAGCATAGTGTATAAATACTGTCATTTTAATGGTTTGGGCTTTTGTGTTTAATGTTAATGTCAACAATGAGAAAGTTGGCTGAGTTGCGGGTTGGGGGGGGTGCTGGGATGGCTGGGGGGTGGAGGGGTATTTTGGTGAGGCATCACCCATGCGAGAAAAGCTGCTCGGTGACAGCCATTTGCGAGGTTAATGTTGTAGAAAACAACATCCATCTCTCCCAAACAATTTCATTAGCACCATCGCCCTGACCCTCATAACGTTGTGACATGCGTCAGATTATCAGCCGGCGCCGCGATCAATAAAATATGCCAAACTGGTGCTGCCATGAAGCTTTCCCACGAGCGCTCCTGGCATGCATGTTAAAAGCACCAGGGCCAAAATGGCAGCAGCCACACCGCCCAGGCCTCTCCCATCCATCCCCGATCGGCTAATAAATAGACAGGCTAAAGGCACTGGCTATCAATAATAATAGAGCAACTACTGTATGGGGCGTTGTGATAAATTAGGCCCTATGCTTTTATACAGCCATGTCTGGTCCTGATGCATTGCCGTTCTGAGTGAACGACCACTAGACAAACACACTGAATCAGGGGATAACATTACAGGGTTGTATGAAAGCTAGGCACTGTCAGACCATTGTGAAATACCAACACAATCTCATATTCAATTTGTGTAAATGTGTACAAAAAGTATTTCAGCAAATTTCGTACATTTCTGTCCGTTTTTGTGTGGCTTAATTCGTGTGAAAATACAACAAATGTTGTGTGACTTAATTCATAGGAAAAGACACACATTTCTGTGCGATTTCATTCATGGGAAAATAATCAATTGAAATTTATTGGAGCAATGCATTTTGGGCAAGAGTGTTCTAGACTGCCTTTTTGTGTGTCCCACATTTATTTATATTAAAAAATATATATAAAAAATGTAATAACCCAGTATTGTAAATAAACCAGGTTGTCACTGAAATACAATATAATAGTAGCCTTACGTTTTTTGATATTTTTTTATTAATGACAATGCTGTTTTCTATGTTTGTTTTTGCTTAATACTGGGATAATGGTGCAATGTCAGATTTTATAAAGGTTACCAGACTAGAGTAGAAGCAGTATTTAAAAATGTTGTGGGGATCGATGAATGTATTTGATTGTGGAATGGGGATACATTTTCACGATGTGAAATTAATTAATCAATAAATGTGAGGAAACAGAAGACCTGCAAACAAAATCTGTTTGGTTTAAATTCCCCAGGTGCAACTGCCTGGTATTTGCAACTATAACGAGTCTGGACTATGATCAATTAAGCCATATCAATGCAGTTAAACAGGTTAATGTAAAATAATGAATTATGTTTGCCTACACTTATGGCACTTCCAAGGCCGCTTCATGATTATTACAGTCGTGTCAATCATGTTAAATACTTAGGCTATTGTAAAAAGGCATATGCCAGCATTGTAGTCCTGCTGCCTCTGCCCAGAGGCCTACTAGGCTTTAATGGCAACTGCCGTTAGATCTCAATTTTCCACGTATGACCTCTGGTTAGAGTCCCTGTTGCAGCTTTCACATTCATCTGGTACACTGGTGCCAGCGTTGGGATCACATCCAGCTCACATCTAGTTATGTGATCTAGTGGTGGGAAGCATTCTGTTTTTCAACATTGTGTTGGGTGTAATTACACTGATATATCTAGTGAACAATGGAAAAGTGACAATGGGTGTGACGGATAGAAGTAGTCACTACAGGTGTGATCAAGCCTTACATCAAAGTTGCCTGAAGCTGAATGGAAAGTGCAATGCCCTGACCAGTTATTCAGAAGAAAATCCTCTGTGACTGTCTAATTTACATAGTTAACTTACCAGTGTGGACCCAGAACAAGCACATTCTACACATTTACAAACTATCTGTTTAAAGTGTTATTACAACCATGGTGTTCTGTTGTTACTGAAGCTTATATATAAAATAACCTGACAGTGATCCACATCATATAGGTAGACAAATAATCAAAGTGTGTTACGCAGCTAAACACAACTATCATTTGTTTTAGGATGCAAACATACGACTAATATGAATCACTGTTGATCCATGCTGTTCTGATCTAATATAATGGATGTAGGATTTTCTATGGCCTAGAATCTTGGCCTTTCCCAGTCATGAAAGATGAAGCTAGACCTGTCTTGGTTTTCATTGGTTAAGACTGAACTCAAGTTAGGGGTTATATGTCAGACTCTCCTATACCACTTTGCCCACCAGAGATTGTAAATAAACCCTTTTTAAGGTGATATAACTCGTGTCATTATTATAGGGCTGTGAAAGCAATAGCCGAATGGCGTCAGACTGAGCATTTCACACCATTTATTTAAAGAGAGAAATGTCCGTTTTCTAACAGGTAGTGTCCATTTATTTACAGTAGTGTGTTGATTAATTATTGCTTTCTTCAGTGGAAATACAGAATATGTATAAAAATGGTACGTATACCAAAAGATAAATCAAGCAGAGATTTATGACAATTTAACCATGTAAATCATTACTGAAACATGCAAACTACAAACATTTAACCAGCTAAAGATAATGAATACATGACAACTAGATACAAATATTTTTGAAAAAATGATTCATACAAAAGTCAAGAGTTGGCTATAAGAAAGTACAAACAAAGTGAGTGTGTGTATATGTGTGTAAGAGTTTGTGTGCGTGTGTGTGTATTATGGTATGCATTATAATTTCCCCTCATAAGAATGTATCCCCATTCCCAAATCAAATACCTTATTCCATACCACCAACAAAAAAACATACAAAATCTGTCGTTTTTCTCCAGTTTGGCAACCATCATAAAATTCAACATAGCCTTGAAAGAAATGGTGTATTGTACACTAAAAAGTGGAGCCTTGTATTAAATGCGTTTTGAAGAAAATCGTGAAGGCCTACTGTTGCCTACATGGAAAAAAATGCCTTTTTTGACTTCAACAGCATCCCAAAGAATTAATCGAAAACAAGCATAGAAAACAGTATTGTCCTTGATATATAAAAAAACACATAATGCTACTGTTATTTTATAATTATTTTGCTGACAACCTGGTTAATTAACAATATTAGGTTGTTAACACGTTTTTTTTATATATATATATATATATAATATATATATATATATATATATATATATATATATATATATATATATATATATATATATATATGGGACACAGAATACGGAGAACACCATTGCCCATCATGCATTGCTCTAATAACTTTAAAAAGATTGTGCCGAAGTTTGCCCCCCAAAAAATGTATTATCCTATGAATGAAGTCACACAAAAATGTGTCTTTTCCTATGAATTAAGTAGCACAACATTTGTGTCTTTTCACATGAATTAAGCCACACAAAAAAACACACAAAATCTGATGAAATACTTTTTGTACATAATTGCACGAATTGAGTGAGAGATTGTGTTGGAAATACATGCAGTAGCCCCCTGTATTAGGAAATATAGGCCGTATACCCTAAGAAAGTCCGTTTTTATATCGCAGGCTGGATAGTCTTATTTTGATTCTGCCTGAGGAATTGTAAGGATACTTAACTGCTTTATACTGCAATATAGAGGAAAAACATAAAGATGTACATCTGCAAGGACTGAATTACTTTCTATAAATACTTAACTAAGGTGGAATGCGCTAATGTCTTTAGCCCGATTTGTAATGAACAGTTCACTATCATAAATGAGCTATTATTATTTTGCACATTCAATTCTTCAGTAAGTGCAGATAAAAAAAAGCTATATTTCTCAGGAGACTTTGAATTGAAACCCAGTTGAGGTCATTATGTCATAATACTGTAAATATATTTTCTCTCAGACTTTAGAGCAGTGATGAACGTGTATCTTTTTGCAGTGTTTGGTGTTGTTTGGTTTACAACATTGCCGTCAATTGAAATGAGAGCGCAATATCATCAAAACTGAATGTTAGGACTGGCCTACCAGTATGCATAGATACTAAATAAAATAAGCTATATCCTGAGATTACAAAAATAGCTAAAAAGTATTGAAAAGATTGCTGTCCTTAAAGTAAATTCCCTCTTAAATTCTGGCATTTTCTGAGATAAGTGGAATGGTGCATTAAAGTCTGAATATGTCTGACTTTGGTAAAGAGATGCACTTTATCTATTTTTTTCCATTTCAGACTGTGGAAGCGAGAGTATTGCAGTGCTTTCAGTGAAAAGGCCATCTTTAGGACCTCTTGATCAATCTGTGACCTTTAAGTACATAGCCATCTCGTAAATAGGAGGGTACGCTTACAGAGACTTCAAAAGCAAGGGGACCCGATAATTTCTAAATGGAGCCACGTGGAGTGCCATTGGCGGGGAGTCCATAAAAGCTTGCCTTGTTCCCCACACACCTCCTCTCTGCTTCACAACAGCCAGTTAGGCTAATATCCCAGGAGAGAGAGAGAGGGAGGGAGAGAGAGGTAAAGAGATAGACACAGAGAGAGAGAGAGAGAGAGAGAGAGAGAGAGGGAGAAAGAGACAGAGGGAGAGGGCAAGGCAGGGTTGGGGGAGAAAACACGTAATTACAGGTAATCATTTGGTGGGGGAAGAGCTAGTGATCATTACAGTATAACAGATTGTACTGTTCCCTGTTGAAAAACACAGAGAGGGCCGGATCTGGTGCAGTCGGCAGGTAACGACAGGGAAATTAGCCTGTAACCTTAAACCTCCCCCAATCACACTCCATCTCTCTCTCTCTCTCTCTCTCTCCTCTCTCCTCTCTCTCTCTCTCTCTCTCTCTCCTTCACATTGAGAAGAGTTAACTAAAACTCAATGTTCCACTCAATAAGGAAATGCTCTGCCCTTTATTACGTTTCAATCTTTTTATTTAGATTGGAACATTAGATAGAGATCACTGAAGGTCAACAAGGAGAATGGGTGAGATAAATTGAGATATTACTGTGAGTAAGGGAGAACACTCCTAACTGCTAATATTCAATCTGTCAGATTCCTCTATTACTCGATGTGCAGTGAGTACAGTATCTCACGTTGGTGTTCAGTGGACTGAAATACATTGACGTCGATTGAATAGCAAAAATGTGTTTTATAATAGTGGTTGTTTTGTATTTTCTGCAGACAACATTCATTTAATTTCCAAATAGCAGTGACTTAAATGTAAAGTACATACACTTAGAGATAGCAGTTTGGCATTGCAATATAATTCTTTATTCACATGTTACAACTGGACTCCTGGATAATTCAAGTAATTACCTTTATCTCTGGGCCTGTCAGTGCTGTCCAGCATCATTATCGATTTTCTGCTAAAATCCTGTCCGCTAAATATGGCCATACAATATCTATTAAATAAAAGTGTCTGAGACCATTCAGTTAAAATTTCACTCAACCATTCCAAGAATTACATTGATTAGAACCATCATTATTTCTCTTGGCTAAACCGTGGAAATATTTGTCCCTCGCAATTACGCTTGAAAGGGTTGCGATGCGATGTGTTCAGCAGCTGTCATTTCTGTGTTTGCCTGTGAACAAGATGTGATGTAAAATAACAAGGGCATGATAAAGCGTGGAGATGGTTGAAAGGGTGAGAGAAAGGACATGTGAGAATGGAGGAGAAAGAGGTCATTGGAGAGTTTAAGGAGAGACTGAGTACCGGAGGAAAAGTGAGATGGAGATGACTTTGAATGAAAAAGAAATTGCTGAAATGTTCTATTCTGATGTGTAAATTCAACCCTTTTGAAACTGGAACTGGGACAGGTGGTTATCATGTACAGTAGGCCTATTCAGGGCTATGATGTTGCCACCATGTTCCAAGAAGGTCTGACTGAATAAGGGAGGGGATATTCTAGGCAGCAGCACAAGATTCGAGTTTTCCCCAGTCACAGGTATATCCAGACACAGGCGTTGAGCGACACTTTCCCTAACAATGTTATCAGTAATTTTCCACAAGTGTACATAGAGTGCTTTCATAGTTGAAAGCACTTGAGCACATTGATTCCTGACACCTGCCTTATGGGTCAACTCTACTGGTGACCTAGCCCTTCACTATCAGACGGGACTGGGGAATATCACGTGTCTTTCTCTTTCTCACACACACACACAAACACATACACACACAATGGGGCAGATGGATTCAAGCACCTTCCAAGACAGTGCTCTGCACTCTATAATACATATCCTACCTTAACTTCATTAGGGTAAGGGGCACTATTTTCACCTCCGGAGGAAAAGCGTGCCCAAAGTTAACTGCCTGTTACTCAGGCCCAGAAGCAAGGATATGCATATAATTTATAGATTTGGATAGCAAACACTCTAAAGTTTCTAAAACTGTTAAAATAATGTCTGTGAGTATAACAGAACTGATATTGCAGGCAAAACCCCGAGGACAAACCATCCCCCCCCAAAAAAAAAAATTCAGCTTACCACTATTTTCAATGGCTAGTATTTTAATAATAAGGCCAAGTCCTCACAGATTGCAGTTCCTAGGGCTTCCACTAGATGTCAACAGTCTTTAGAAAGAGTTTCAGGCTGGTTTTTGGAAAAATGACCCAGAAATTGTAGTTTTTCTAGGTGGCTCCCATTTTGTCTTCAGTGTTTCCAAGCGCTTGGAGCTTGTTCTTTCTTATTTATCTCCGGTAATGAACATAGTATTCTCCGTCTTAAAATGTATAGTTTATTTGCGTATTAGGATAGTTGGTTTGATGGTTTGATTATAAACGTTGTTTAACTTGTTTGGAAAAGTTTATTAGTAACGTTTGGGATTCATTTTGTATGCATTTTGATTGAGGGAAACTGAGTGGATTATTGACTGAAGCGCGCCATCTAAACTGAGTTTTTATGGATATAAAGAAGGACTTTATCGAACAAAAGGACCATTTGTAATGTAACTGAGACCTTTTGGAGTGCCAACAGAAGAAGATCTTCAAAGGTAAGGCATATATTATATCGCTATTTCTGACTTTCGTGTCGCAACTGCCTGGTTGAAAATGATTTGTCATGCATTTGTATGCGGGGCACGGTCCTCAGATAATCGCATGGTTTGCTTTCGCCGTAAAGCCTTTTTGAAATCTGACACCTTGGCTGGATTAACAAGAAGTTAAGCTTTATTTTGATGTATAACACATATATTTTCAAGAATGTTAAATATTTGAATTTCGCGCTCTGCAATTTCACCGGATGTTGGCCAGGTGAGACGCTACCGTCCCCTAGAGAGGATAAACAACAGCCCAGCCTCTCACAAAGGCTCATTTTTGTTGCCTGTATGTTGGTGTCAGGACATGGTGTGCTAGAAAGCCTATGGCCATTTGAAAGCCTTAGACAACGCCCCAAGCATACTTCCGTGGCTTTATTTCGATTCCATAATGAAATATTATAACTACAAAGGACATCCATGCTATACGTGTCCATGCGGATGTATGGACTTGTGAGTTCCATGTGTCATTGAGGTTTATATAATTGCTTGCACACACAAATACGGACACACGCAAACACAATAACCTGTACATACACATTAAGACTCCCATTCAGGCCTGGCAGTGGAGTTCAGTGGAGCTGGTGGCAGGAAGGGCTATTGATTGTGAACAGTGTCTTCCCTGAACACAGTGTGTGTGACTACAGTGGCAGTCTTTGGTGGATCAATAACGAGTATTTGTTCCACTTGTACCTGTTTGTAAGTGATAAGGCAACACTACAGATCTGATAATGATTTGTTCAGGATACACACAGGGACTGAGAGGAGGGTATCATAATAAACATAAATCCAGGACACTCTATTTAGTATGATATGTTTCATTTGGTATGGTTAAATAAGAAAGAACAGGACCGGCCCACTCCTTAGGCAGGATTAAGCGGATTGATGAGGGCGGCATTTTCTGAGCTAAACTGACCAAGATGCACCTCCATGTCACGTCCTGACCATAGTAAGATGTTATTTTCTATGGTAGAGTAGGTCAGGGCATGACAGGGGGTGTTTTGTGTTTTCTATGTTTTGTATATCTATGTTTAGGTTCTAGTTTTTCTATTTCTATGTTGTTGTTTTTTGGGATGATCTCCAATTAGAGGCAGCTGGTCCTCGTTGTCTCTAATTGGAGATCATACTTAAGTAGGGGTTTTTCCCACTTGTGGTTGTGGGTAGTTGTCTTCTGATTAGTTATGTACCTGACAGAACTGTGCGCTTTTGGTTTCTCTTTGTTATTTTTTCTTTTGTGTTCTGAGTTAAAATAAATATTCATCATGAGCAATCAACACGCTGCGCTTTGGTCCCCTCTCTACGACAGCCGTTACACTCCAACAATACATAAAAGCTCACATAATTCTGCCCAAAACAATGACAATTTCTCTCAACCAGTACCAAACAGGCTTTTTAGGTGAGCGCTGATGGCGCCCTATGATAAGCAGTGCCCACTTTGTCAAAGGCAGGGATACAAAATATTTATCTTGTCCATTCCCAGCGCGCCTCTCAAGGGTTCTGTTGGAGAGATGCTCCAACAGAATGTACTCCACCAACATTCCGTCAAAAAATGATCTAACATAGATCATGTAGCAGATATAGGATATGGTAGAAAGAGTATGTGGCCTTTTCTGTAGCCTACAGGCTGGAGCTAAAAATGAATGACAATGTAATGAGACGGAAACTTTTTACTAAATGGTGCCCGATCAAATAAAAAATGCGCTGGCATGTTAAATCCCATAAATCTAAGCCCTGTCTAAGCCGGAGGGGGGGACTACTAAACTATATTGAATTGTTTGAAGGTCTTACCAAGGATCATTTTGCTATTTGATTTAGATTTTTTTAAGACCCCTTGAAGTATCAAAAAATATACAGTACCGGTAAAAAGTTTGGACGCACCTACTCATTGAAGGGTTTTTCTTTATTTTTACTATTTTCTACATACTAGAAGAATAGTGAAGACATCAAAACTAGATAATAACATGTATGGAATCATGTAGTAACCAAAAAAGTGTTAAACAAATCAAAATAGATTTTAGATTCTTCAAAGAAGCCCCCCTTTGCCTCGATGACAGCTTTGCACACTCTCGGCATTCTCTCAACCAGCTTCATGAGGAAGTCACGCATTTCATGCGTTTGAGCCAATCAATTGTTTTGTGACAAGGTACGGGTGGTATACAGAAGATAGCCCTATTTGGCCAAACTGACCAATCGGGGGAGAAGGGCCTTGGTCAGGGAGGTGACTAAGAACCACTTTGACAGAGCGGCAGAGTTCCTCTGTGGAGATGGAAGAACCTTCCCGAAGCAAAACCATCTCTGCAGCACTCCACCAATCAAGGGATCTGAATACTTTCCGAATGCACTGTATAACAGGAACGTCTAGCATGTGTGTTCGAAACTCATCACGGACAACTTCAGCATTTTAGCTAATTAGTAACTTTGCAACTACTTACTAAGGCTATCAACAACAAATTGGAATTTGTAACATATCATACATATTGCAAATTCGTAACATATTGTACAAATCGCAATTCATAACATATCATACGAAATGGATGGTAGACATCCACAAATTAACAGTACATATAATACAAAACGTAACATATCATACTAAATGGAGGCAGATAGATTGACAAGGTCAATGAATACAATTATTTTATTATAAGTAGCTCATCCATGGAGAGCGGTCTTATTTTCAATGGTAGACCATGAAATTGTGCCATTGGAGCGCATTTGGACCCCAATAGCTGAGATGGAAGAACAAAGTGTTTTTGATTGCAAACATTGTTTAGGTACTGCGTGAAAAGAGCTGTGAGGTGACCATGTAGTCATGCCACTTAAGAGTCATGAGATCATGGCAGCTTCCTCTACGTCCTATAATGGATGACATGGTGAGCCCACATCCTGATCCTGTCGCTGTGAAAAGACAGCCATGCGATCACCCTGCCTTGACCTACATGCAAATGCTAAAGAACACAGCTTGGAGATGCACTGGTTGGAAGAAATTAAGGAACATACTTGAGGAGGTAGATGGAAGTGGTTTTAATGAGAGAGCGAGAGAGAGAGAGAGAGAGAGAGAGAGAGAGAGAGAGAGAGAGAGAGAGAGAGAGAGAGAGAGAGAGAGAGAGAGACAAAGAGAGCGATAGGATGGTGGCTCACACTGTTGTCTGGAAAGGTGGTGGTGATGGTCACATTGACTGACAGCTGTAAGGGTTACCATGGGAAACCCTTTGTGTTAACCAAGCACTACACATGTGCCGTTGGGTGTTGTTTCTTGTGTCACAACCAAACAAAGCTCAAGTCATACGAATCAGCTACCTTACCCCCTCCCTCGGTTTGTTTTGAAAATTATGTTATCACTACTGCATTACCCACACACCCATACCGTGTCCTTGTTGTGAAGTTAGCGTTAACCAATGCACTGTTTTTGTGGTGGCTGTTCAAAGGGAATTACCAATAACACAGCTAATAATAAAAGGATGGTAATGGATACACAGGGGGTTTGTCATTTCACTACAGTTTAATCTTGCCTGCAGCTACACTGACAGAGGCCAGGTAACATGAAACTCAAAGATTCGCTGCATTAGTTCTGCTTAGCTAACCGTGAATGCTAATTGCAGGAAGAACAAACTGCTACTCCCCTCCCTTTCCTTTCCTTTCTCCCTTTGGCCAAGGACCCGCTAAGAAACACAGGGAGTATCACACAGGCACAAACCAATGAACAAAGAAGGGTCCTCAAAGGCTCTGACATGGTGATTCGGTAGGTGGGGGTGTAGATGCATGTTTGACTATATTGCCCCATAGCCATCTGCAGCCTGTCCAGACAGGCTATGACAGTTTACAGGGGAGAGACGTCACTCAACAGCCTGCCACGGATAATCCCTACAATGCCAAACTTCTATCAGTCTCAGTTATAATCTCTCTCCTTTCTTATTAAAGCAAAGGCATCAGTGACTCCCATGTAGAATGCTTATTGGCACAAAAGCTCCTTTTTAACGATGGGGCTTTGTCGTTGTTCTCCCTGGGTGCTTGTGGTCCTCCATCCTAAAGAATTAGTCTAGTAATCAACTGTTTGGGATTTCAGAGGTATTTAGAATACTTATTTTCCCGATGTTGGACACTTATCCCATTATTTTGCAGATCAAGACATCAAAATAATGGCCATTTATGAGTCGTTACATGCAAACTAATTTGACAAGATCAATGGCCAAGGTACAGTACAAGATGTGCTACAGTTGTTTTAGGTGGATTAGCTACATTTATTCAACATCCTTTTTCACATTTTTTAAATGCATTCGGTTGTGAAGTCAAGGATTAACAGTCGCAGATTTGTATATAAAATCAGTGGCTTCAGTTCGCAGCATGCTTTGATCTTCAATTCAAATGGATTTCAAATTCTATGAAAAAGGCTAAAGGTATTTAGTCAGATATAACAATAACGATAACAGATAGGCTTACCACGTATGTCAGTCTAAGTGATTTGTTACATTGAAAAGAAGTCAACCATAACGTGCCTTTGTGAGAAACCAGAAGAGAGAGAGAGAGAGAGAGAGAGAGAGAGAGAGAGAGAGAGAGAGAGAGAGAGGGAGGGGACTAAGGTTGGGAGAGTTACATCCAACACTGATACTGATACTAATCTTTAGGCAAGGTCAAAGACCTGGTTACACACCACAGGCTAAACAGCCAAACACCAATGGTCATTCCAAGCTGTGATCTCTCTCTGAGGTTCTGAAGAAAGGCCACCGGCCTACTGGCAACCAACCACTATTTCCCATCAGTGTCTCTAACCACAAATCTACCTTAAAGTCCCTTGGGCTAGCCAGCTATCATATTGCCACTGTACCTAGCACTTCTTTCCCCCTCACTGGAGATTTATTGTAATGAGGAGATTCCTTTACAAAAGCTTGGATCAGTGTTTCTTGAAGGGTCTCAATACAGTCCCATGGGGGACACCCTTTGATCCTGACCTTTGACCTTGCAGGTTAAACCTCGCTTTTGCAAATGGAGCTGACATGGATAGACCACTTCCTAATTGGCCAATTGCTCAGCACTGTTTCTGGGGCTTGCTGGTTTAACAAGTGTGTATGTTTTCCTCTCTGTTCCCCATACAGCACATCAATGATCTGCATTAAATTGACTCCTTTACAAGGGTAGATTCGAAGCTTTGTAGATATTAAGTACTGGGTCCCAGGTGACCCAAAGTGGTAAAGTGACGCAATGGGCAAAACTGGTTGAATCAATGTTGTTTCCGCGTCATTTCAACAACAAAAATCAATGTAATGACGTTGAATCAACGTGGAAAACTGATTGGATTTGAAAAAAGTAATCTGCATAAGGGAATTTTGTAATTTTTTCACCAAACTTTTAACCTAAATCCAAAGACAGGGTGAAATGGTTAGTTGATTTCGCGTTGAATTCACATTAGTTGACAATTCAATCAAATGTAAATCAAAACTAGAAGGTGAAATGACGTCTGTGCCCAATGGGGATGGTGCAGAAATAAAACAATCGCACAATGAAATTAATTGTATCTATTACAGTACGACAAAACAACAAGCGCAAATGCGACCAGATCCATAATGTTGGATGAGGCATGCAAATGAGTGTGTAGAACTGGCTAAGCCAGGATCCTAAGCCAGGATACTCTTTTATCAGTCAGCTTCTATCCCACCATGTGGCCCTTACTGCTCTTTTATCAGTCAGCTTCTATCCCACCATGTGGCCCTTACTGCTCTTTTATCCGTCAGCTTCTATCCCACCATGTGGCCCTTACTGCTCTTTTATCAGTCAGCTTCTATCCCACCATGTGGCCCTTACTGCTCTTTTATCAGTCAGCTTCTATCCCACCATGTGGCCCTTACTGCTCTTTTATCAGTCAGCTTCTATCCCACCATGTGGCCCTTACTGCTCTTTTATCAGTCAGCTTCTATCCCACCATGTGGCCCTTACTGCTCTTTTATCAGTCAGCTTCTATCCCACCATGTGGCCCTTACTGCTCTTTTATCAGTCAGCTTCTATCCCACCATGTGGCCCTTACTGCTCTTTTATCAGTCAGCTTCTATCCCACCATGTGGCCCTTACTGCTCTTTTATCAGTCAGCTTCTATCCCACCATGTGGCCCTTACTGCTCTTTTATCAGTCAGCTTCTATCCCACCATGTGGCCCTTACTGCTCTTTTATCCGTCAGCTTCTATCCCACCATGTGGCCCTTACTGCTCTTTTATCAGTCAGCTTCTATCCCACCATGTGGCCCTTACTGCTCTTTTATCCGTCAGCTTCTATCCCACCATGTGGCCCTTACTGCTCTTTTATCAGTCAGCTTCTATCCCACCATGTGGCCCTTACTGCTCTTTTATCAGTCAGCTTCTATCCCACCATGTGGCCCTTACTGCTCTTTTATCAGTCAGCTTCTATCCCACCATGTGGCCCTTACTGCTCTTTTATCCGTCAGCTTCTATCCCACCATGTGGCCCTTACTGCTCTTTTATCAGTCAGCTTCTATCCCACCATGTGGCCCTTACTGCTCTTTTATCCGTCAGCTTCTATCCCACCATGTGGCCCTTACTGCTCTTTTATCAGTCAGCTTCTATCCCACCATGTGGCCCTTACTGCTCTTTTATCAGTCAGCTTCTATCCCACCATGTGGCCCTTACTGCTCTTTTATCAGTCAGCTTCTATCCCACCATGTGGCCCTTACTGCTCTTTTATCCGTCAGCTTCTATCCCACCATGTGATTGTCTGATAGCAGTGCAGAGACCTGGGATTCTGTGAGGGGGCTGGTGTCGAGTCCCACCCTCCAGCAAGTGGCTTTACCCATTGACCCCATCCCAATAACCTCTGTATTGTCTCACGATGAGAGGGAAGGTTGTCGGTAGCCCCTGCAGGATACATACATAGACCAGGCCTACTGAAAAGGTTTACCTAAGATCCTAAAAAAGGAAAATGAGCTGCAATAAATGTCAATAACACTTACAATGTGACCGAAAGCTGCAGTGTTTTGAGCTGTCTTTCAATATCAAGCCAGGTATGAATGTTAGTGTGTCATAATCCGTGTATGTAGGTGGCAGGGAAGTCAGGCGCAGGAGAAACCAAAGTGGTTAAAAATGGAGTATTTATTAAAAAAAACTAACTCCAAAACCAACGTAGAAAATAATCTGGGTAAACAATAACACGTCGCACACTGATACATAAACAACACATACATAACATAACAAACAATCACCGACAAGGATATGAGGGGAAACAGAGGGTTAAATACACAACATGTAATTACTGGGAAAAGAAACAGGTGCATAAGGAGACCAGACAAAACCAATGGAAAATGAAAAACTGATCAATGGTGACTAGAAGACCGGTGACGTCGATCACCGAGCACCACCCGAACAAGGAGGGGCATCGACCTCGGCAGAAGTCGTGACATAGTGTCAAAATTTCTAGTTTTAAAATTGTTCTGGAATTTCCAGGATATTGTGATAAAATGTTTCAGTAATGTCTAATTCATTTTTAAAAGTCCTACTATTGGAATAAGATTCTAAAAATGGAGCCAAGAAATGCATGGTCCATTCTGACAAACACACACACACACATACACAGCCACACACCTTGCTAATCTCTCCCCTGTGAACCGTTACTCATTAGTTCGACTGTCTTGTGAACTTCCCCGGTGACCCCAACTATCACCCTAAAAACCATGGGAATGCCCTCTGCCAAAATACCTATAGACTTCTGCGTAGAGCATGGCTTACTGGCCGACCAGTTCCAAGACAGATTGTTTGGGGTGCAAAATTAGTCAGAAGAATCCTGGGCCTTGGGCCCTACTAATTACTTTCTAATGTAACAACGATTCTTTTGAAGAGCTGTTTTCTCGCTGACCAAATCTCTTTAAAAGCATCCCCGGGGCGTGATGGAGGCCGAACGGGAGTGCGCTGTGGCAGGCCGCACCAGGGCCAGAGGGGAAGCTCAGGTTACGCTCTGCCTGTCGTGATGCATCGTCCGTGGGACACCCAGGCTCCAGTCCCCCCTCCTATCCCCGTCCCTCCAGCCAGCCAGTGGAGCTACTGTATATAGAAACTCTGACACCAGTATGGAGGATGCACTCTGCACATGAAACCTAACACTCAACTAATGGTTACAAATGTGTTTCAAAGAGATCCCGGGTCTCCATATACACAAACTCACTCAGCTAAATGTGCATGTACACGCGCACACACACACACACACACACAAATTGGCAGACAAACAGGGATTTTATGATAGGTGTTGCTGAACTGGGGGTGCTTTCAGAGAGCCCTTCCTTAGAGAGATGAAGCAGAAGAAGAGCAGACAGTTTATCTCTAACTGTCAGCTGTCAACTCTTCAACTGATACTGTAAATCAGTATCAAAACGGTGGCAAGTAAACTAAGTCATATTTGCTTCAGTTGTTGTAAACAGCAGATCAATGATGAGATAATTCTGGATTGTGTTACATCAAACGCAAATATAACCATGTTAAAACACAAGGTACATTTCTGATTGACAATTACACTGTTATGCCTACAAATCGAGGGACTCGAAATTGCAGGTGGGTTGTTGCTTTGACTGACACTCCACACGGATTTAAATTACCCCCTGCCTTCTTTCTCTCACCCCTCAAAGACAATGTATTCCCTTCTAGGGGACTGATCCCTAATTAGCTGTCAGGTGATAGTGTGCTACTCTGATTGTGTTCCCCAGTGCTGCAGGGTGTATGGTCAGCAGTCAGTCTCAGCCAGCAGTGACAGATAGTCTTTTTGTGCACTACACCCCTGGAGGTAAAAGCGACCACTTAGTTGTTTTAAAGAGCACCCAACTCTCTGTATTAAAAAGACCGCAATATCAAATCTCATAACAAACAGATAACAGCCAAGCAAAAACAAGGAGCACTTGAGGGTTTAAAAACTCTCGAACAATAACACTGAAATTAGGAAAGTCTTTCTCTTCAATGGGAAAATATTTAAATGATGTATTTGATCCTTCGGGAGGAAAAAAGGAGAATACAATTGTTTGGCTTTGCTATACCTTGCTATGGTCAATAAATTATTTAGACAATTCAGTGATTATGACAAAAGCTAGCCAGACCCTATCAAAGCCCACCACATACATGTGAAACATATATTGTGTCATATATTTCCCAGTAATAGGAGTATCCACTAACTAAACAGGACAGGACGGAGAGGTGTTCTCCGATATGAAATATATGATATCTTCCTGTCTGTATTTCTCCAGACAGACAGTTACTGTGTCAGACAGTGCCAGGACCTCATCTGAAGGTCATGTCATCAGCAGGGTGTAAACGTTAGACCCTTTTTGTGGTTTGGGCAACTGTACATGACCGCCCGCGGGAGCACTCTTTCCCCCTTTTTAATCGGCGTGTAGCAGGATTGTGTAGAGCCAAACTGTCTGCGACACTTCAGCACTTAGAAACGAAACCCCTCAGCAGCACTGGCCACAGCTGTGGTTGGAGTATCGTTCACCAGTTAGAAATGAACAACAAGAGGCCTGCTGGAGTGGACCAATAGCTGCTTGTTTATATTTTCCCTCAGCGTGTTATTCAGATAAGGCATTGGATAGATGTGATTGTAAAACTATACAGGAATAACGTGTACATTAATCTCCATATTATTTTCATAGCAGAATATAGATAAAGCAAAAAAAAATATGGATAAAGTCTGAGAGAAATATCATACCGATATCGTTGTTTGTTACATTTGATTTCAAAATCAAATATATGTTGTGTTTTTTTACAAAGCTGTTTTTTTGTGAGTGGTAAGGAAGGCATATATCGATATTCTCAGGACCTTTTCATATGTCCAAAATAGACATCTATTACCAGTGATCAGGCTGCTTTTCACCCCTAGGGTCAACATGCTGTATATGTCCTTTAAGTCATAAAATGTTGACCCTTTCCACTGGGTGAACATCTCACAGCATCAAGGTATGAAGTAACATTTAGAAGAAAAAAACAAGCATGAAAAAACAACAACAGACATCTCCCTGTCAGCCTAGTCGATCATTTAAGGGAGCCGGGAAAGCAAACTTAACAGTTATAATGCCCCAGCCGAGAAACTTAATTTACCAATTTGCGGGAAGACAAGATGGCAGGAAACAAGCCAATTTGCCGTGTGTGCAGCGCACAACAAACCCGAGCCTCGCTCCCTGGCCTTATGAGAGGTAATTATCCCTAAAAAGGATGCCATTCTGTATTAAGATGAAGCCGCATCAAAATGAGAGAGGCAGCCTCATTACAAGTAATTATGAGGGAATTAGAAACATCATTTAACTAAACGAGCAAATAATGTCCAGGATATTGAAGAAGCTGCCTGCACTTCTGCCGACTGCTGCAAGTCCCATTACAAAAATTGTAGGTCTTTAATAGAATAATGACATGCTTTATCTTCCCTACTCCTCTCTGGGAGACGGGGTCCTGGAGAGGGAGGGGGGAAAGGAGGAGAAGGATCTGAAACAACTGTTGCAGGGCTGTGGGCTCTTATGGATCACTCTGAGTGAATGTCATGAAGCCTTATAGATAATTCCCCTTTTAGACATACAAATGGAAAATGGAGAATAGGAAATGATTGTGCACAATGGCCATTATAGAATGCTGAATGTCTGATTGACTGATGGCCCTGCATCTTGACAAAGCGCTGTATTTTAACAGATTTTAACAATAATCCTTTAATTTACCTGAGACATTTCAGGAAATAATAGCCAATTTATGATCAACGTTGCTTGACAAAGAAATACTACACCTTTACCATGTTAACCTCTTGTTAAATAACAGGCCTATTTTATAAAATCAATTCCCTCATGTGTATTGTGCATCTAAGCATGGGCAAAATGGCAGAGTTTTCTTTTATTTGGAGATGGGAGAGGGGCAAACACAATTTCCCTCCAGCCCCTACTTTTCCAGTTGATATAAAACAGAATCATGAAAAATCACTTCTGGCTCAAGCTCTCCTTTTTAACAATTAGGCCATAAATACAGGGAGCTGGTAAAGGGCAGCGGATGACAGGCCTGCCTCAAAAACCTTGTTATGCCTTCTTCAAATTCATTTAAGGAGCAAAACAGGTCTTGAGAGTTGTCTGGCTTAATGCATTGCGATCGCTTTTAAAACTCTTGTCTGGAGGCAGCCTCATGGCCCTGTATCTCGTCAAGGTGCTATGTTTTATAAACTTTCCTTCCAATACTATATAAAGGCACACACGTCCCCTCTGTAAATCAAATGCTGGCTAATATGGGACTGAATGGGTTATGATAGCAAATGAGGACTGAATTCCTGAATATTATTGTTTATGGTTGAAATCATATTGGTTGCAGAATGGAAAGGATGCATGGTATTTCACATGGCCGGCCCTGGGCATAAGTGACATAAGTGGTCACATAGGGCTCCCTGGGGGCCCATGACCCATATATATTTATGGAATTGGTATTCTCTCAACCAGCTTCATGAGGTAGTCACCTGTAATGCGTTTCAATTAAAAGGTGAGCCTTGTTAAAAGTTAATTTGCTTATTTGAGCTGTTCTTGCCATAATATGGACTTGGTCTTTTACCAAATAGGGCTATATTCTGTATACCACCCCTACCTTGTCACAACACAACTGTTTGTATCAAAAGCCTTAAGAAGGGAAAAAAATCCACAAATTAATTTTTAAGAAACCACACATGTTAATTGAAATGCATTACAGGTGACTACCTCGTGAAGCTGGTTGAGAGAATACCAAGAGTGTGGAAAGCTCTCATCAAGGTAAAGGGTGGCTACTTTAACATTTTTTTGGTTACTACATGATTCCATGTGTTATTTCATAGTGTTGATGTCTTCGATATTATTCTACAATGTGGAACATAGTAAAATAAAGAAAAACCCTTGAATGAGTAAGTGTGTCCAAACCTTTGACTGGTACTGTATATATCTATCTTTTATAGGAACTCAGTCAGGGTCTCAATGTACGGTTGAGTTAGAAAAGTAGAATACACAAGGTGCAATTTCTACATTTGGTTGTGCATCAGCAATTTTCCTATATCAGTCACTGAAAGTCCCTCAATTATCCATTTTCAGCAACAACAAAAAATGGATTGGTAAGTTAGTCTAGGCAGCTATGTAAACTTGTAGTATTCATGGCTGAATTACCGACCAGGCACGAAGAGCACATGCCCAGGGGCCCTGACCTCCAGGGGGCCCCGCATTTGATTTTGTTTGTCACTCTCACTCAGCTATCATATTAACATGGCAAAATGTGAAGAATTTCAGGAAATTAGCTATTAAACTGCACATGTTTGTCTTGATTGTTGATCCCCTGTGAACAAGAAGAAACATATTAGAGTTTGAGTCTGGAGCGTCTGCAATTCTCAGGTGCCGAAACCTTTTGTTGTGTGTCTCTTGTTAATATAACTCTTTATGTTCATGCATTTTATGATCGAGAGGTTTTGTTACACAGGGTATATGTTTAAGTAAAAAAGGTTAAGGCAAATCCGAACATATGCAAATCTTTACCTTGTTTATCCTCCGTGATTGAAGAGGGGTACATCTTACTTCCTGGTTGGAGGTTTGACGGTCAAACAGTGGGTGCATTCCAGCGCATAGTTTATTGAGTGTTACGGGTAAGCTAAAGTATTTGTTTATCCGACGTTCTACTTATGCGTTAAACATGTTGACCACCGTTATTTCAGTGTGCAGAATCAAATCCAATCCTGTTTTATTGGTCGGGTACACATATTTTGCAGATGTTATCATGGGTGTAGCGAAATGCTTATGTTTGTAGTAGAGGCATTCATGGGACCAAAAAGTTGGACCCGTTCCCGAAATGGACTTGGGGTTTTCCCATCCGGACCTGATATGCATAAATAAATAAATAAATATATAGAACGGACCTGAGGACAAATAGACCCGTTCCATATAGACCTGGTCAGCTCCAGACCCGGTATGATCCGATCTGAGTGAGGAAGCAGCAGAAAAGTCCATTTTTAAGCTACTTTATTAGCCGGAGCTGATAAAGCGCGAGGGAGAGAAGCTAGAGAGAGGTGACGCTTTAGCAGAGGCCGTGCTATGTGTGTAGGCTACTGTGAATGTGAGCGAGTGACACGGTAACGTGTCAAAGGAGAGGAGGGAGGGAGGGAGAGGAGGGAGGGAGAGACGAGACACCGCAACCGACACAGACCCGTGACATTATTTAGAATTCTGGATCCGGAACTCGGGTATTCAGGTACATTTGGATCCGTGAAGACCTCTAGTTCCTAGCTTCAACAGTGCAGTAATACCTAACAAGACAAAACAATATAAAACATATAAAGTGGGTAAAACAAAACAGTATGTAAACATGATTAAAGTGACCAGTGTTCAATGGCTCTGTACATAGGGCAGCAGTTTCTCATGTGCAGGGTTAACCGGGTGGTAGCCGCTAGTAACAGTGGCTAATGTTCAGGGCAGGGTACTGGACGTAATATATAGCACCAGACAAAAGTTTGGACACACCTACTCATTCAAGGGTTTTCTTTATTTTTACTATTTTCTACATTGTAGAATAATAGTAAAGACATCAAAACTTTGAAATAACATATGGAATCATGTTGTAACCAACAAAAGTGTTAAACAAATCAAAATATATTTTAGATTTTAAATTCTTCAAAGTAGCCACCTTTTGCCTTGATGACAGCTTTGCACACTATTGGCAATGTACACTGACTGCACAAAACATTAGACACACCTGCTCTTTCCATGAATCCAGGTGAAAGCTATGAGCCCTTATGGATATCACTTGTTAAATCCACTTCAATCAGTGTAGATGAAGGAGAGAAGACAGGTTAAACAAGGATTTTTAAGCCTTGAGACAATTGAGACATGGATTGCGCATGTGTGCCATTCAGAGAGTGACACAACTGTGGGAAGCATTGGATTCAAAATGGGCCAGCATCTCTGTGGAACACTTTTGACACCTTGTAGAGTCCATGCTCCGACAAATTGAGGCTGTTATGAGGGCAAAAAAAAGGGGGGTGCAACTCAATATTAGGAAAGTGTTCTTAATGTTTTGTTCACTTAGTGTATGTATGTTTATGATCTGAACATGTGTATATTGTAATTATTGCCTTTTCAATGTTAATTGATCATGGTGTGAAGTGTCCTTTTGTCATTGGTCAGATGCATGATGGGTATGCCTATTTAAACACCTGTCTTTGATTTGTAGACATGTTTTTCTTTTGAGCGCTCTATTTGATTTAGTTCAGTTTGTTCTCATGTTCATTGTCCTGTTTATTATTTTTGTTTGTAAATATTGTACAGTCTCCGGCTATTATCTCCACAAATAAAAGCCTCACTCTGCGCAAGAAAATCAGCTCTGCATTGTTGCCTCCTCACTGAAACCTCCACCTGTAACGCTCGTCGTTAGATGGAGAAGTGGACCAAGGCATAGCGTGGTAAGTGTTCATGATTCTTTATTTCCCAACACACTCAAACAAAATAACAAAAGGCGAAAACACGAAAGCGCACAGTTCTGTCAGGCACAGATGCTAAACCGAAAACAACCTCCCACAAACACAGGTGGAAAACAGGCTGCCTAAGTATGATTCCCAATCAGAGACAACGATAGACAGCTGCCTCTGATTGGGAACCACACTCGGCCCAAAAGCAAAGAAACAAAAAACATAGACTTCCCCACCCAAGGCACACCCTGACCTAACCAAACATAGAGAATAATAAGGATCTCTACTGTCAGGGCGTGACAGTACCCCCCTGCAAACCTGAACCTATAGGGGAGGGTCCAGGTGGGCATCTCCTCTTGGTGGAGGCTCCAGTGCGGGACGCAGATCCCCCTCCGCTTGGGGCTCCCCCCACTTTCGTGGAACCGGACCGTGGATCGTTGCCGGAGGCTCCGGACCCTGGATCGTTGCCGGAGGAACCGGACCGTAGATCTTCGCCGGAGGCTCTGGACTGGGAACCCCCGCTGGAGGCTCCGAACTGCCGACCATCGCTGAAGGCTCCGTACTGCCGACCGTCGCTGGAGGCTCCGGACTGCGGACCGTCGCTGAAGGCTCCGGATTGCGGACCGTCGCTGGAGGATCCGGACTGCGGACCGTCGCTGGAGGCTCCGGACTGCGGACCGTCGCTGGTGGCTCCGGACTGGGGACCGTCGCTGGAGGCTCCGGACTGGGGACCGTCGCTGGAGGCTCCGGACTGGGGACCGTCGCTGCAGGCTCCGGACTGGGGACCGTCGCTGCAAGCCCCGCGCCGGGGATCGTCGCGGAGCGCGCCATGGATCGTCGCCGGAGGCTTCGTGCCATGGATCTTCACTGGAGGCTCCGGGCCATGGATCATCACTGGAGGCTTCGTGCCATGGATTATCACTGGAGGCTCCGGGCCATGGATTATTACTGGAGGCTTCGTGCCATGTATCATCACCGGGGACCGTCGCTGCAGGCCCCGCGCCGGGGATCGTCGCTACAGGCTGGAGGCTTCGTGCCATGGATTATCATTGGAGGCTCCGGGCCATGGATTATTACTGGAGGCTTCGTGCCATGGATCATCACTGGGGACTGTCGCTGCAGGCTCCGCGCCGGGGATCATCACTACAGGCTCCGCGCCATGGATCGTCGGTGGAGGCTCCGTGCCATGGATCTTCACTGGAGGCTCCGGGCCATGGATCATCACTGGAGGCTCCGTGCCATGGATTATCACTGGAGGCTCCGGGCCATGGATTATTACTGGAGGCTTCGTGCCATGGATCATCACTACAGACTCAGGGCCATGGATTATCACTGGAGGCTTCGTGCCATGGATTATCACTGGAGGCTCCAGGCCATGGATTATCACTGGAGGCTTCGTGCCATGGATCATCACTACAGGCTCCGTGCCATAGATCATCACTGGAGGCTTCGGACCATGGATCATCACTGGAGGATTCGTATGTGGAGCCGGACCAGGTCTCACCAGACTGGGGAGACGCACTGGAGCCCGGGTGCGTGGAGCAGGCACAGGGCATACCAGGCTGGAGAGACGCACTGGAGAACGGGTGCGCAGAGCTGGCACAGGATATACTGGGCCGTGGAGGCGCACTGGAGGTCTGGAGCGTAGGGCTGGAACAACCCGTCCTGGCTGGATGCTCACTTTAGCCCGGCAAGTGCGGGGCGCTGGCACAGGACGAACTGGGCTGTGAAGGCGCACTGGTGACACAGTGCGTAGAGCTGGCGCAGGATATACTGGGCCGTGGAGGCGCACTGGAGGTCTGGAGCGTAGGGCTGGCACAACCCGTCCTGGCTGGATGCTCACTTTAGCCCGGCAAGTGCGGGGCACAGGCACAGGACGAACTTGGCTGTGAAGGCACACTGGCGACACAGTGCGTAGAGCTGGGGCAGGATATCCTGGACCGAGGAGGCGTACTGGAGACCAGGAGCACTGAGCCGGCACAATCCGTCCTGGCTGAATGCCCACTCTAGCACGGCAAATGCTGGGCGCAGGCACAGAGCGCACCGGGCTATGAATGGGCACTGGAGATACAGTGCGCATCACCGCATAACACGGTGCCTGACTGGTCACACGCTCCCCACGGTAAGCATGGGGATTTGGCTCAGGTCTCAACCCTGACTCCACCAATCTCCCCGTGTGCCCCCCCAAAACATTTTTTTGGAGCTGCCTCTCAGGCTTCCGTTGTTGCCGTGCTAATTCCTTGGAGCGTCGCCATTCCTCCTTTGCTGCCTCTATCTCCTCCCTTAGACGGCGATACTCCCCAATCTGCGTCCAGGGCCCTTTGACGTCCAGGATCTCCTCCCATGTCCAATTATCCTGGCCACGCTGCTTGGTCCGTTTTAGGTGGGAGGTTCTGTAACGCTCGTCGTTAGATGGAGATGTGGACCAAGGCGCAGTGTGGTAAGTGTTCATGATTCTTTATTTCCCAACACACTCAAACAAAATAACAAAAGGCGAAAAAACGAAAGCGCACAGTTCTGTCAGGCACAGATTCTAAACCGAAAACAACCTCCCACAAACACAGGTGGAAAACAGGCTGCCTAAGTATGATTCCCAATCAGAGACAATGATAGACAGCTGCCTCTGATTGGGAACCACACTCGGCCCAAAAACAAAGAAACAAAAAACATAGACTTCCCCACCCGAGTCACACCCTGACCTAACCAAACATAGAGAATAATAAGGATCTCTACGATCAGGGCATGACACCACCACTAAGGCGGTCTCCCTTACACCGACTTGCATGAAATTAGTTATAGAATTTAAACATTTTCTGTAGAATTGTAGAAAACTTGCTTTAAAACTGCAACATTTTCTCTATGCCCCATGGCAAAATGTGTTGAACTGTAGAAAATAAACTGTTAAACGTAAAAATGTCCATTCTGCCGTCAAGAGGGGGGCCACTCAAATATTTTGACGGCGGGGTGGGGGTCCCCCAACCAAATCTCACTTTTGATGTTTTATTTAACCTTTAGGCAAGTCAGTTAAGAACAAATTCTTATTTACAATGACGTCCTACCCCAGCCAAACCCTAACCCGGACTACGCTGAGCCAATTGTGCGCCACCCTATGGGACTCCCAATCACGGCTGGTTGTGATACGGCCTAGAATCGAACTAGGGTCTGTAGTGACGCCTCTAGCACGGAGATGCAGTGCCTTAGATTGCTGCGCCACTCGGGAGCTTAGGGCCCCCAAAAGGCTACTGGTATTTCATTAGGAATGTAAACAGCAACAAATGTCAGTTTTGATGTTTGAGGTGGCACAAATGTCTTATATTAAAACCAACATAAAGTTATAATGATGACATGACACTTTGTTACAACCATGTCAAACAAGGTATTGGTTTTGTTTGTATTTCAGAACGTACAGTCTAACTTGAACATAATTACACTAGAATGCAGTCATATGCCTAAACAAATTGTTTATAGTTTTGTATACATTTTAGGACTGGCACATGGGAAAAGCTGAGCCAAATGTAAACATTGGGAAACCTGTAGATAGTTCCTCTAGGGATTAAATAAATATCTTGGGAATCCTTCAGCCCATCCTCTTCCCCCTCTCCTCATATAGGCTCTACAATTACCATTATTCTTGCCATAAATTATACCACAAAGTGAATTGCACTTGCTTTTCACTTTACCAGGCAGGTTTGATGAATCCTAAGGCACAACACATCATCTCAACAAATCTTCACCGCAATGCCAGCCGCTGTCTCTTTGCCATTTAAACCACTTCAAATCATTTTCATTGCCCCACTATTAAAATGTGTAATTCATACCTGCCATTTGCGTGATACATAACACAAGCCGCTCTCACTCTCTTTAACTCTCTTTCTCTCTCTCTCTCTCTCTCTCTCTCTCTCTCTCACCGCTCAGTCTCTCCAACCTTTTCTATCTCTCTCTCCTGTAAATCAAACAACCCCAGGTGACAGGTCATGCAGATTTCCCACAAGTCAGCAGTGCGCAAACATCCATCCAGGAGAGTGGTGTATTACCGTCAAACCTGATGGCATTATGTACGCTGTGAAACTAATAAACAGCTTCATTCACCCAACGCTATTGCTCCTTTTCATGAGCGTTCTGTCTCTTTCTCTCTTTTCTCTCCCTCTCCTATCTGTCACAAATTCATCCAGCTGCAACTCTCCGCCAGCATCAGAGTTAGCCATAAATCACTTCTGTTGTCTAACGCGATCCATTTGCCCAGAACACGGGGCGGCTGTTGCAGAAATTGGGTCAGGAATAATCTGCAGGGCAACAGAGCCTCTTGGGTAATGTAGCCATTAGCAGAGAGAGAGAGACAGAGAGAGAGAGAGAGAGGGAGGGAGGGGGAGAGAGAGAGATCCCTTGTACGCTGTAAGCTATGACATCCAAGAAAAGCTGGCTGATGACACTGTTTTATCACTCCCCATCACCCACAGGGTGTGTGTGTGTGTGTGTGTGTGTGTGTGTGTGTGTGTGTGTGTGTGTGTGTGTGTGTGTGTGTGTGTGTGTGTGTGTGTGTGTGTGTGTGTGTGTGCCTTGTTTGATTGGGCCTATTAACGTAAAAGCAAGCAAGAACTGTAGCCTAATAATGTAGCCTAATACTGTAAGAGCAAGCAAAGATACAAAAGGTACCAAGAAGATAAAAAAGACAGTTATTTTCAATGTGCTACATGAAAAAATATATGTTTTCACCCTCTGGTCTAAACACTCAAAAGCGGTTTCCTGGTCAGAAAGCATTATCTAATCTGTTAACAAGTATTTTCACTGTAACCGATACAGTGGTGGCTCGCTTGAAAAAGAAAAAGCATCACACAACAACGTAGTGAGTCTTGAACTTTAACAACAGCACCACTTATTAAGTTTCCTCCAACAAGGCTAGAACTTCCTGTATTGCACACTTCAAGTGTCAGAATATACAACCTGGTCTCAGAGAGTTTCGTATAATTCTGTACATAAACAAAATTATTCTGTACATAAACAGGACATAAACAGGTTAGGGTTAAGGTAAGGTTAATTCTGTAAATAAACAGAATTATTCTGTACATAAACAGGACATAAACAGGTTAGGGTTAAGGTTAGGGTTATGTTTAGGAGTTAGGTTAAAGGGTTAGGCTTAGGGGAAGGGTTAACAAAAAGGGGTAAGTTTACGGATAGGGGAAGGGTTAGCTAAAAGGATAGAGGTAAGGGTTAGGGGAAGAGTTATCTAACATGCTAAGTAGTTGCAAAGTAGAAAAAAAGTAGTAAGTAGTTGAAAAGTTGCTAATGAGCTAAAATGCTAAAGTTGTCCGTGATGAGATTCAAACTCACAACCTTTGGGTTGCTAGACATTCATGTTATACACTGACCAACCACCCTATTTTCATGTTTTGCCTAGAGTAACAATCTTTCTTACGTAACCAAACCAAACATAACATATCATACTAATTTGAGGGTCCTGGATTTACATTTACTATGTTACGTCTAGTTTATGAGACCAGGCTGGAATATCCACTATGGCTCTGATTGGCTGCTGATGGTGTGCATCTTTCTCCCTCTCTCCCATGTTTAGCAGGCCACTGAGTTGACCATCTCATAAGTACAAATGACACGTTTCACATTGGCTAATTTTCCAAAGAACTGTGATGACAGATGAAAATAAAGAGTATGTATGTCTTAGACAGGCAACATAAATACAACCAACGTGTTTGACACCATCTTATCATTATGTGCCCATGTTTGAGGAGGAGCAGCACATAAACCCATCTGCAGCAATGCTACAGTGGCAGGCTACACCTGAAACCACTTGTATACATAGATCATTTTGAAACTGTAGTCCCATTTTTGTAATAAAGTGTTCATAACACTGTTGTTAATAACCCATGGTGTTAGTATTATTAGTAGTAGGCCAATGAGCACTTGTTACAACAGACCTATGAGGCTTAAAGTACAGTATAACATTGTTCAAATTTGACAAATATAAGTTGAATATGGAAAAACAGCGATCCTACATTGTTTTTAGGCTACCAGGCAACCTAGATGTTTTAAAGTTTTTAATGTATGAATTCTGGTCTACTGGAAGCTTATGCCACAAGCTAGTAAAATGTTTTAGTATCGCTGTTCACCTTTAGAGGCCTAGTTAGTTGCAGAGTCATATGTTTAGAAGAGAGTTTGGCTAACTGCAGCTGGATGTCATGTTGACTGAAACGACCAAGGCAGAAAGTTTTACAGAAAACAGAACAAATAGTTTTTACTTAATAATCTTTGAGCTGCAGTGTGAATATTTATATATAATATATATATATATATATATATATATATATATATATATATATATATATATATATATATATATATATTTTAATCTAGCTTAACCATTGTACAATTATGAAATACATTTTTCCATCCCTGATTTTCAAAGACTGGATTGAATGCCACAAAACCTAAATCTGGAAATGTACAATAAATCCAAACCCACGTTTCATTGATATAGAAAATTTATTGAATGAGTGGTTTACTTGGTAGGCCTATGATTACAATAAAAACAATGACATTTTCCCCAAATGGAAGCAACAAGTTTGCACTTCCCTATCCCCAAATGTATAAACCCAATATATTCTAGTAGCTTAACAGATGAAGGTAGTTGGACGTCTTGGACCTCAATATTTCATATTCACATTCACATTCACATTCAATTGAAAATGGTTTTTTTATGCATCCAGAATTCGTTTGGGAAACATAGTCCACTTGATTGCATCTGTATTGCAGTGGCGAAATTCACCAATTTAACGTGTTAAACGAGGGAGAACGCAAAATCAAGGTACAAAATAATGATTATACACATGGTGTATTTTATACATTTAGATACGTTTGTTGCTTCCTGTTAAACATACAGTTGCTGCATAATAAGAAATATATATTTTCAACAAATAAAGTGATATAATAGACATGAGTTATGCCAGACATTTATACGAATGTAGGCTACTGTAGTGTGTTAACGTGTTATTTTTGTGGAGTGTCATCACAGGCATTAAGTCAATATTCAATCTTGTTATACAGATTGTACAATGGTAACCCTGGTAGGCTGCTGCCAGGGTAGTATAGTGGCGTTGGAAAAGCGATAGATCTTGGAACTGGTACCCGGAGCAGGGAGCTATCTCTAAAAACAAGCGGCATTCCGACCAGTGTCTGTGCGGAGGCGTGTGCCATGTTCGCGGCCTCCAGTTCCGCCGACAGTTGTCGCTTCCATTTGTTCCTGCGGTTCTGAAACCACGTCTTCACCTGAGTTTCTGTTAGCTGTAGACTGGATGCTAAACAGGCTCGCTCGGAGCTGCTCAAATACCTCTTCATATCAAACGTGGATTCGAGCTGGTACACCTGACTCCGCGAGAAGACGGTACGAGTCTTCTTCTTGGACGAGTTGCTCTGCTTGTCCGCACCGTCTGTCTGTCTCTCCTCGGAAATAGGGGACATTGGATTGCATGGTCTCTCTTGTTCCTCTTTGTAATCCTGCAGCAGAGGCTGTGTCAAGTGCGGTCGCCGTGCAATCCCGTCACGGACTGAAATAAGCCCCGTTGTTGAACCTGCATTAAGGAAAAAGACCAGTATATATGTGTGTCGAAAGAAAATAAAATGTGTCAAAATATTTCAACAAACTAATTTCCCAATGTCCTCCTCGGTATCATCTGTAGCCTATCAAAATTGACAAATGATGTAGGCCTATCCTGAAGATAAAGCATCGCATAAAGATACTGGATGCTTTAGTCTATATTGCCTTTAGATCAGCTTGTCAATTTTGTATCTCAAAATGTTGAATATGTCTCAAAGGTTTCACACTTATTATTCGATACTCGGTACAAGAGTTCATTAAGTGTGAACTTTGACTCATTCATCGACAGTGGAAAGGTTGTAAGTATCCTTTTAAATAAACAATTTAATTTTGACTATGCCTGGTGCACAATATTAATTAAATCAGGTTACATTTAACGGTCAATTGACGAAATGCAGTCATTGTGAAAAAAAGGTTTAATCAATTAGCAGACTCGATTAAATTTGGAATGACGGGGGAAACATCCTGTTAATTATTTGACCTTTCCCCTGTTCGCGGATGTAGCAGTAAAACGACACATTAAACAAAGTGAAGTGATAGCCTACCTACTATCTGCAGTAACAAACATAGATAACTCTATAGTAGCCTAAGTTTACAAGCTGAAACTGCAACAAGTACTAGGTTACTTCTGCCGAAGGTTATCATAAATACGTTTATCATTAGTCCTAGCCTACTTTACACTATTGTTGACCTATTATTAGGCTACAATAATAGCCTAATAATACATATAAAATAATAATAATAATAATAATAATAATAATTGGTCTAGGCCTAATACTAATAATGTCCCGTTAGATACCATACATTGATTTATACATTATGTAGCCTATTTCACCTTTTTACTTTGGAAGCCTATATTTTCGAATACAAAATGTCAGCGAGGGAAATAAATACAAGCAAAATCTAAAAGCAACAAATAATTAGGCCTACATTTTACGCACAACACAAATTACATTCAGTGATCTACTCACCTAAACATGAAAAATTTAGTGGTTGATGTCGGTTGCATGGCTCGCTGTGACCACGATCCGAACAGAAACAGTCAGCGGAGTCCTCCCCACCGCTGCACTCCTCTTCTGAAGACACCGACAGCGAGCGCTTCCTCGCTAGCTGCAGTCCCTTGGAACTCTCCTTCGCCCCCGACCGTGGCTTCTCCGACGACGTGCCCAATATCGACTGAATAGTGAAACTGGAAATTGGGACCGACGAGCACTTGCTTCCGCTGTCTTCTGTGGTACTCATTCTCGATTCATAACAGTAAGATTAGGCTATATCTTAGTTTTTGTATTATTTTTCTCGTATTGTTGGTCTGTGAATACTCACAACTCTTGCGTAAAATAGTTTGGAAATAGTATTTTTTAGATAACCGTTTTTAGAAGTTGAGGGGCTTGGGTTGTTTTTTCTTGGAGCTCAGGGAACATGAATGTATTCCTGGTCTACATCCACGCGCTCTGGACTAAAGACAGTATTGTGGCGTTGCCTCATTTGCATGTAGGTAAGCTCTGCGTGGGCCAATCACACGCTCAAACTAAGCCCGGAAATTTCAAACTCGTGTCAAGGTTCTGAGATAGGATGAAAGGAGCTAAGGACAAATAACTACAGGCTGTCGTTTATTCGAGCATATAGCCTACGTCCCTCTTTGAATCCGATAGTCAAGGTAGACAAATAGGCATAATGGCACAAGCAAATCACAGATGTTAGGCTATTAATTTACTTCAAAAGGCTACATATACAACATAATACGTTTTGGCATAAGCATAATATTAATCGCCTTTTGTTTAGAAACTGGTGCAACATGTCTCTTATTAGGCTATATCAATTCAATTTGACGTTTTGATTGAAAATTTACAAAATTTTAGGCAATGGATTTTGTGTAGGTAAGGTTTCAAATTCACGAGTCTTATATTGTGTATTGTGGTGCTTTGTTTGTTTGTTTTTGTGTGATATGTTGACAACTTGACATAGGCTTACCTAATATTTGGGGCTGACTACATTTTAAGTGGACAATAGACTGGAGAAATGGGAAAATGGGAAAAAGGTGCAACCATGTTTGTCGCCATTAGTCTTTCAATGAGGAACATCAGTGATTTTTATTTTCCTTTTTTTTCAACCACAAGTATTGCATATTTTGTTGATGTAATTTTACAAATTAATATTTTCACATATATTGCAAGACAACATAATAACAAAGGATTACACTATAGTAGACCCTTGTTATTTCCCTGCAATACTTTTTGAAGTGAATGGAGATAATATATTCTAGATGTTTTACATCGGCATGCAAATTGATTTGGTCACGACTCTCCCTAAGTCTATCTAATATAATACTCAACAATTTAAACCTTTTCACTTTATATAGTGTTAAATACCTGATTTGCGATATTCCCTCAAATAACAAACCTTTATCCCTAACACACTTAGCTCAAATGGTATAATAGCATACCATTGACACACCCTCAGGGGGGAATACAAACCATGTTATCTGTACAGTCAACTGTAGACCCAAGTAGGGGCCTACTACACAATGACCTCATGGAAGAAATGGCATGTATTCTATTAGCCTTGTGGATGGTAAATTGGTCAGATAATCCAACATACATTCCTGGGTGTTGTTCCTGGAACTAATATGGAACCCTAACTATTTTATCCTGAAAATAATAAAGTCATTCCACGGCCATTATCTGCGATTAAGAATTAATTTGATCATTAGGCCTACTGCAACTAATCTGCCTCGCGTGGAGTGGAGGCCTGCTAATTGATTGACTAATTGATTGGAGGGTGGGGGCGCGCCCCCGCTCCCCATCTCCCTCTCTCTCTCTCTCTCTCTCTCTCTCTCTGACAATGTCTGGTGGGGCAGCTGCGGGGTTTGAGTTCGCGGTTCTAGCACATTATCCCTCGTTACTTCTTTCTAAGGGACCCTAGACACATAACAAATGGTCAGCTTTAATCAGAATGTCAGCGCCCGAACCCTCGTGCTGCTGCGCCTAGGGATGGGACGACGACCCCGGCCTTTCTCCCTGTATTCTGTTCAATATTGTTCTGTATTGTGGTTTTGGTTAATCCTCTGATAGGAGGAAGGAGTAACGATGACCATGGTGATGGTGATGATGGTGAAACCCCTCTTGTGATTGTCAACGCGAATTTAGCCCAACAGCAGTTAAACGATCATAAGAATGCATGTGACCACCAAGATATAGGCTACATTTACTGGGGGTAATATATGAATGAGGGCAGTCACAGATTGCACTGGATTTAGGGTGACTACACATAAATGCGTGAAATCTCCCATGACAGTTCAATGGGACGATTTATACGTGCTATTTTCAAACAAAGACCTTTGTCAAAAGCAGCCATGTCTGTTTAAGCTTTATTTATACCCTTATATCATTATCAAGAAATGATGACATAATTAATCCGACACTTGAATACCAATTAAACTCCAGATGTTGAAACAAATCTGAAGATATATTTTCACGGTGGCCGCTAGCCCTATATCAAAAGAAATTAGGCCTAAATGGCGTTATCATTCATTTTAGGCCTATACAATATATGCCAAATAGTAACGTGTCTGAAGATCCTGAATTTACCCCTCTGATTTGCAGAAAACATGTTCAGAAACAGCATGGCGCGGTCTAAATTCGTGCTCTATCACAATGATAGGTGTTGTACGGCAGCCCTACTGCAATAACAGAACAAGATTTTTACTATGAGAAAAAGGTCTTAGAAAGACAGATGAAGTTATGAGCAGCTTTGATCTAAGAATCAAGCTTCGATAAATATTAAACAAAGACCCCTACACGTGTGTATTATGATATATGACGTGTCCAACTCTAAAATAAGGAAATTACCAGAGAAAATGATATCAATAAATTTTGTAAGTATAAACGTTGATTATGTTTCGATTTTCATTCAAGGATCTGAGCCCTGCTCCTTTTTTCAAATCGCAGAGAGAGCGAGAGAGAGGGTGTGTGTGGGAGGGGGTGGTCGTAAGAGCAAAGCAGAGCGCGAGCCCTGGAGGTGTACAATTTATGTAATCTGAGGCTGGAAATGAATTGGGTAATTTATTGGAAAACAGAAAGTCAAGAAGATTGGATCAGTATAGCCTATCCAAGGGCTCCTATCCATCAAGTTCCAATTAACAACCTAACCATTGAGTTTTAATGGCTTTCCAATTTACTGCCCTGATAGACTCATCAATTCCTCGGGGAGAAATTAAGAAAATCGACCGCCCCTTGGCGTTTCGGTGTCATTCTTCACAGCAACTATATGTCAAATTAAAAACACAATTAAAATTTAAACTGTTCCAATCAGACGGTGCCCCGCAACCTATGTTTCACTTAATAGAACTTTGATGAAAATCTGATGCTTGCATTCAATCACGAAAGCAAATGGGATACTATTGTAAAGAAGATTTCCGTTTCCTAAAAAATAAGTAAGTGTCAAGAATGTGTTGCATTGACGTGGTTCTGGGGGTTTCTATAGGCCATAACAACATTAGATTCCCTAAAAACACGCCACTTCGATACAGCTACGACTTTTTCGTAGCAGGATAGCAGAACGTACGCAGCAGGTTAGGATAATTAACATAGCAGGTTAGGGGAAAGGGTAAGGGTTACAGAAAAGGGTTGGGGTTGTGGAAAATACTCCCTTAAACTACTACGAAAAGTCACTTGAACCGGGGTAGCGTGTTTGTAGGGAGTCCCATTACAATCCCATATATGTCTAAGCTGATGTTTTAGTAAGATGATCAAATGTGCCCAATTTGGTAGAGCATTCATCCAAACTTGACAGCAAGGACTACACAAGACATCTCCTCATACATCTCGGAGTTTAGTAGATGGATTTGAAGCATCCGCTTCTCGCCTATAGGCGTAGCCTATGTTAGAACATATGAATACATTTGCATAGGAAATGTGTATATATTTGAAATGATAAAAAATATATTTATGTAATCTATGTATTGTTTATACATTACCACAAGCCTGCATACAATTGTAAATATCGAATATATGTTAAGCTCAATTAACGTTTGCCTAGGCCTATATGAAGTAAAGTAATTGCACCAAAATATCTCCACAGATATTCGCATGAATCACATGCGTGAACAGATGCCCAGGGTTTCAGGAAAGGGCTGAAAATACTTAAACTGTTGTCACTTGATCAAAATGTAGGCCTAACTGACACTATAACCTTTGATGGGCCCTGTTTAAAATCAGCACTCAACTTTCTATTCTAATGTAATATATTGAGCCGCCCGCGGTTATGTCCATTGGCCCGTTCCTGCAAATGTACTTTATCCGATTTTTGCTCTCGCCCCTTCTCCTTTGCATAAAGATGTCCTACAAATGGACATTATCGAGTGGCAATTTTTTTCAAATCATGCGCGCAAATCAAGGTCATAAGCGCAACCAAAACTGCCCGTGAACAATGGCCTTATTTGTAACAATATTTTACAGACGTTTGCAGATCAATATCAGCGCGGGGAAGAACACCATATCAATCTATTAATTCTCTGTAATGGGTCCGTGATGAGTTTGCATGATCTAATACGTCAATACATTAGTGATTATCAGACGATATTTGAATGCGCACTTTGTATAGTGGTGCGGTCATCATAGAGTAGCTACTGATTTGTTTTCGATAACTGCATTAGAGACAAAAGCAGAACACGACCTTTGAGGCAAAGAGTTGAGTGGTTTCTACTCAGATGGAGGGAATGCTGAATAAAATGATAAAGTTATCTTCAACAGTAATTACATATAGTCAACTCGTTGCATTTTGATATTGATATTATTCCACCTAACATTAGATAATACATTTGTGAACTATTTCGCAACTTCATAGGCTAATGTTGTGTGTCATTTCAGCCAATTTATCTCGTCCAAAATAAATATAGGAATGAGTGACTGACATTAAACAGGTGAAACACGATTTAACGAAGTACATTTCCTTATGGATTAAAAGGAAAACGTCAGTCCACAAAATATCGTGGACACGAAATGTGAAGGTTTGAGGAGGGAGTCTGCGTCAAGCGTTATCGCGCATAGCCTATAGGCTATCAAAACTTTTGAACTTCCTAAAACCTTTATGTGGCCCCATGGTGATCGAAATACTTTAGAAAACTTTTTCACAAGATACCAAAGGTTTTCTACTCAAGAAAAATGTAGCATATCAATTCGAGCATTTCGAGCAGTAGCTCCACGTCAGAAACATTCCACAGGTGAATTGTAGGCATGAACACTACGGAGACATTGGCATTGGTGTGTGAATATTTTTTCTTTTTTCTTTCACCTTTATTTAACCAGGTAGGCCAGTTGAGAACAAGTTCTCGTTTACAACTGCGACCTGGCATAGCCACGTATGAGACCAAACTAAACGCTTTGAAAATGAAACCGAATTGAGCAAACCCTAATTCTCTATCTATTGCTGATCCATGTGAAACTACATAGGCAAAATAAACAATACAACCATTAGGTGAGAGATGAAGGGCATATTTGGTGGGATAATTAGCCTACACCCGTCTAGTGCACCATTACCGAAGACGGTCATAAAGGCTGCATCCACAAGTAATATGATTATGGTTGCAAAATTAAACATATAGGTTTTTAAATTAAATGTTAAACATGAACCTATAAGGAGCTACGCATGCACACATGCACGCGCCGTACATACGCACGCACACACGCACATTTTTGAATAGCCTAGAATTAGGCAATTCATTTTTCTCTTTTGAATAGACTACATTGTACCATAATTTCGTCAAGATGGTGGCAATTACGCATCTAATTGACCGAGCCATTTTTTATGTAAAACAACTTTTAAAGTACGTAACAGCAGGTTGATTACGCACCTGCTTATGTTCTTTACTCACGTAATCATTGATGGGACTCCCAAAATAAGCGCGTAGTTTTCGGGTAGGCCTACCTGTATTTAGTTCTGCAGTCAATATGGATGACAAATACAATCTGCACTATTAAGTAATAATCATAGCAAATAAAAAAGTGTTAGTGTGTGGGTTTAGCTAGTTTGTGAATCTGCGCCAATATATATGCACAATGCATCATGTATAATGTTGATTCATTCCAACTTTCGGTATTGTCCCTATGCTACATGGTATAGGCCTACTCACCACCTCCACCGTGTTTGTTCCAAGGATAATTGTTTCAATAATACCTAGCATCTCAACTGAAATAATCTAATTCAGTCAACAACTGCTATGGCAGTGCGTTGGGCAGTGTGTCTCCGAAGAGTGTAGTACACGTGGTCTGCTCGAGACCAGTAGCACTTGTAATTAGATAGGCCCAGTCGAGCCTCTGTAAAGGGAATAGACGCCGAATATCCTCTTCTTTGTACATGCCAGGAGTATACTGACTTCATCTCACACACGACATCATGTTCATTTTGAAATTCACAACAATTATATTGGGTCTATAATAAAGGTTTGTTTATTTGTTGAGTTATGCTGTTTATTTACATTATTCAACAATCAATCCTGTTCATGAAGACGTTTTGAAAGTCGACAATAGACTCATTTGTTTGGGAGACAAAGTGGCAAAAATATAACATTTCAGAATTGATGCCCTAGGCATAGACTGTATGCTACACCCAATTACACCCAATTAGAATATTGAATACGCACTGATTCGACATATTTAAGAATGGAATAATCTCCATTTATTTCACAACAGAAATCAGCAATACAATATCAAAAAGTTTTTTTTTTCTGTACAAAGGAATAGCTTCAACAGGTAGCTCATTTCATTGACTCGATTAAATATATCCATATACATTTGTACACCATGTTATTGTTTCAAAAACACAAAAAGTAATGACATTCAATTCTTAATTGTGCTGTAAGGACATTGTCGAGGAAGCAGAAATTAGAATCAGTACATCAAAACAATAAGCCTATAAGCTACAATTATATTGTACATAAAACAGCGTATCTTGATTGTCCCCTTTTAAAGCGCTTTGAGTAAAGAGTGTTGAGCCCGTTCGATATTCGATATTCCTAAATGGCTGAGAAAAGAGAAAACACAATGAAAACATCAGTTGGGGTCAAATGCTACGACCCCATGCGCTAGAATGCTATCATAAGACATTACATTAATTTGAAGGGGGGGGGGGGGGCGACTTCCTGAAATGTATTTTGGGGCAGTTGTTAACTCCGTAATATCAATTTTTAATAAGAACAATATGCTATTGGCGTGAAATTATGCCAGACAAAATGTAAACTTCACCCTAATATAAAAATGCACAATATATCCTCTTTAACAGAAATTATAGGCCTATTTTTTATTTGTATTTTCTTCTTTAGAAAAATATTGTTTTAGTTTGTCTTGTGTAATGTTCTGTAGGCCTACGAGTTAGGAATATAGATAACAACGTCTTGTTTTTCAAACAGGTCTGAGTAGTGGTACAGAGGTGACGATTGGGTGAGAGTAATAGAGATGGTGGGGGAAGGTGAGGAGCGACTGGCTCACAGGAACGTTGCCGGTTGCATTGCCAGTCTCTGAGGCTGAGTTCTCGTGGTAGAGGATGGGCACTCGCACTATCCTCTGTGCAGCGGCGTGGCTCAGATTGGCAGCCTCTAGTTCAGCGGCAAGCTGCCTCTTCCATTTATTTCTTCTGTTCTGGAACCAAATCTTTACCTGTGTCTCTGTCAGGTGCAATGACGCAGCCAATCCAGCCCTCTCGGTACTGCTCAAGTAGCGTTTCATGTCAAAGGTGGACTCAAGCTGAAACACCTGACTCCGGGAGAACACGGTGCGTGTTTTCTTTTTTCGACATGCTTTCTTTTCGTCACTGTCCTCGTTTTTCTTCCTGTCGTCTACCCCACTGTCTTTCTTTGTGTCCTCAGAATCACTCTCGTCTAGAACTATTTCATCACCACTTTTGTTGTCCTCGTCTTCTTTGCCGTCTGGATCGGATTTGAGCACCAGGTCTGGCGAGTCGCGGTCCGTGCCTGAGGTTGGAGAAGAGTCTCTTGCTCTTGCCTTCTCGGCAACTAAAATAACGACAGGAAATATATATGGGTTATAAACGTGACTGCATGTTCAATGCCTCGTTGTTACTAGATATGCTTGAGCAAATAACAGTTGGCTATTATACCTTTGAGTTGAACATACCCTCGACGAGAAACTTACAATGATGACAAACAACGGCCTAACTGAATGAAATGCTTATCATTAGTGACATAAAATACAAGACCCCCGAAAATTAGGATATGGATGTAGTTCAATAATGATTATCCTTGTTTGAATGTCCTTTGACAGATGAAAGCTCAGCCCATAAAATCCATAGCAATTTCCGCTATACAAATTACGCACACATTATACGTTCTGATTAATCATGTAAAAGGTAAAGAAAGAGAAGACAATCAGAAGTGCATGGGCTTACCTTCCGTTCTGTGTAGATGACTGGCTGCGCTGAGCGTGTAGGGATACCACCATGCTGAGGCTCGCTCCAGATAGTGCGCCGGTAAAGCAAACCTCTGTGTGGGTATCTCAAAGCGAGGAAAGTTAAAGTCCCCGACCTGGGATAGGGAAAAGCCCCCTTCAAACGCCGCCTTTGCCGAGGCGAAGATGGGCTTCGGTTTAGATGGTTTACTATCACAGTTAAGTAAGTTCTTAATGAAGAAGGGAGAGTCTTTCACCGGAGTGCACGTCTCTTGCGCCGTCTCGGGCATTGCTGCTTGGAGGTTGTGGTCCGAATGCCGTAGACCACAAATGTAAGTGTTAAAAGACTGGAATTAACAAAGTCTCACTTAGAAAGAGAGATATTATAAACTGGTAGGACTAACTGTCCTTCTGTGCGATGTTTTAAATGCGGAATATCTTCTTGATTACGCGGATGATCGAGAACGTAAAAAATAAATACAGATCAGAAAAGCAAATAGTCTTCAGAGAGGACAAAATAATATCAGTTTTGCATCCAAGTCTTGTGCGTTCCTTTGTCAAAATGCAACTGTGTCCACCGCGTCAGTCTGGCGCCGGATGCTAATGATGAAATAAAAATGTCATCCAAGTTAAATGCGGAAAGTATACGGCGATTGGGCACGTACAATGGCAAATGGGATTAAGGAAGAGATGGGAAGTAGAACGAGGGGGAGAGAGACGGGCAGAGAGAGAGAGAGAGCGAGGTAGAGAGAGAGTGGGGGTGTAGGCTACACGATAACAACGAAGTCCACCCTCACTTGGCGCTTTGGTTGTAGGCTGTTACGCCCTTGTGTTATTGGTCTTATAGAGTCAAATTAGGTAGCAAATGAGGACAGAGTTGTTAGCACAAATGTTTGGCAAAAACATCGATGAAAGTACAATAGGCGAACACAGCCTATAGCCAATACCAGCAGAGTAGGCCTATATCATATTTTGATGCACGGGTTTGGGGAGATGAAAACATTATGGTGAATTAGAGGATTTTTTGTTTGTGGTCTGATTTATAGTTATTGATAATATAACCTAGATTCCGGAAGAGCAATAATCATTTTCGGCATGCACTGTAAGCCTATGGATGTACGTCTTTTATAATGGTCATCATTTCACAACTCAAACACCAACAAAATAGACGCTCATGTCCTCAGATGAAGATAGGCCTACAACAAAGTAGGATATTGTGTATTAGGGCACATTTGGTAAAACAATTTGATTATTACTCAGTAGACCTAGGCTAATAAATAAATAAAAATATATATTCCCATAATAGTCCCCACGCAAACTAATATTGTGCAAAATATTTATATTTCCTTATAGGGCCTATTCCACTAGTACAATTCATTCAACTTGGCTACGTCTTCTAGCTATTATAGTATCACAGATTAAGACACAAACGTTCGTCATTACAAAACAGACAAGATAATTTCCCTCCAGGTGTCATGTTTTGACACAATTTAGGATGAATAAGTTAAATTAATGGAAATAATTAGACTTTTCTCCCCATGGAATATTTGCCAAAATTCTATTGAAAAAGGTTGTAAATTATGTCCACATTATCACTTTTATAAAAGGTTTACAAAATATGGAATATATATTTAAATGTAGAAATAGCCTAATTAAAATAATGTTGCAATCAAATGATTGTGAATTGGATGTGAATGTTTAATCACTTGCCTAACTCCAAATGTAATCAAGTTGTATTTATTTGCATTGCTTATTGGGACACACAGGCTCGGGACGTTCAATAAAGGTAAACCATAAAACATTCAGTGGCACAGTTTATGAATTTATCCCCTTAAACAGTCAGATGAAACCTAGCGGTTTACTAAAAAAAAGTCATGCCTGTTTACTTTGTTTTATCAGAGATCTGAACACGTGTCAATTTTCTATGCCGATACATTTTGAAATTAATTCTGAAATGGTCTCAGAAACAGTCACTGTTGGCCAACTGTAAAATATGTCATTAATGAGAAATTGTAATCATATTTCTTTTTATGGATTTCTAAAGCATGCCGCTTTTTAAACTGTTTCTGTGACGAATATAGTCATCAATTTTTACCAAATCGATTTAGTTAATTCCTTCCTCAGTCTTTGTAAATGTGGTAAACCTATGTATATATTCACTCATTGAAATTAATTGACTTGTTAAAGCATGTCCAGTGGTAGATGAATAACGAGAGGACAGCGTCCTCTGTGGGCAATGAAGGCTAAATGCAGGACCTTAATCACAGATGGAGACGAACAAGCACTAAAAGACTTCTCAGCATGGCTATAGGCATAGCCGCGGGAAGTAAGGGTGCTGCGCCCCCGAAAAATCCGAGTTATTGGTCGATGTACCCTGTGTTGTAGGTCTACAGGGCTGTTGCTTGTGTGACCATGCCAACCAACCATAGTCATGAATGGTATAAATTAGAGGATAAAGGCTGTATTGAGTGGCATGGAGATTATTTTTCCTGCATAGGTCTAAGGTGGTCTTACATAATTAACACATTCTCATTTAGGCCTAAATGACGGCTCAAGTGGAGATATCCTGTGTCTATGTAATTACCATCTCGTATTACTTGTTTTTGATCGCAGGTAGCCTATTTGATGCCATCCATGACCTGATAGAACATAAGCTAAGCCTATTTATTTTCTAAGCACACCTTTGAAATGGGTTGTGGAATACCCAAACATTTTTTGCAAAGATGTCAGAAGAAGACATAAATCTGTATGCAAAATAAATCTGTATGCAAAAAAATGCAGCATAGGCCTATATGGTATTTTCTGGGGCTTGATAAGGTATAGGCCTGTAGAAAACAATAGGCCTATCCTGTGTTATTGAATATGATATTGTTGGCATTGTTGCACACCTGTGGCCAAATGGGCATAGATAAAAGCACTTGGCTGAAGATAGGCTGATAAGTCTAAACCTGACCTTTCCCTTTCCTGAAAAGGGTTAGGCCTACAATACAATTTCACATATTTTATTGCAACAAAGGTATGTGGAATACAATGTCAGCAATGTTGTTGATATAGGGCATACATACCATCACGACTTTAGTTGAGGAAATCCAAAACCCAAGCAAGGCATATGCCTACTTGTTAGGCAAAACAAGCCCCTTTCTCCGCAGCCTGGACTCAGGGGTAGGTGTAACATAGTAAATGTAAATCCGGGACACTCAATTAGTATGATATGTTACGTTTCGTAGGGTATGTATTCATTTGTGGATGTCCAGCATCCATTTAGTATGATATTTTACAATACGTATGATATGTTACAAATGGCAATTCAAATAGAAATTTGAAGCATATGTTAAGAATTTGCGAAACGTAGGATATGTTACAAATTCCAATTTGTTGTGGCTAACATTAGCTAGGATAGGAGTTAGAGTTAGGGGTTAAGGTTAGGGTTAAGGTTAGAAGTTAGGTTGAACATTTAAGTGTGGTTTAGGCCTGGGGAATGCTTGCCAACATGCTAAGGTACAAAGTAGTTCAAAAGTAGTAAGTAGTTGATGAGATTCTAACACACAACCTTTGGGTTGCTTGACATTGGTAAAAAAAAAAGCCCCTTTCTCGGCAATCTGGACTCAGGAGTAGACGTAGCATAGTAAATGTAAATCCGGGACATGCAAATTAGTATGATATGTTACAAAATGCAATTTGTACAATATGTTATGCATTTGCAAAACGTATATGTTACAAATTCCAATTCGTTGTGGCTATAGTTAGCTAGGCTAGGGGTTAGGGGTTAAGGTTAGAGTTAAGGTTAGGAGTTTAGGTTACAGGGTTAAGGTTAGGGGAAGGGTTACCTAGCATGCAAAGTATTCTGAACAAAAATCTAAATGCAACAATTTCAACGATTTTACTGAGTTATAGTTCATATAAGGAAATCAATCAATTTAAATAAATTCATTAGGCCCTAATCTATGGATTTCACATGACTGGGCATGGGCGCAGCCATGGGTGGGCATAGGCACACCCACTGTGGAGCCATGCCCAGCCAAGCAGAATTAGTTTTTCCCCACAAAAGGACTTTATTACAGACAGAAATACTCCTCAGTTTCATGAGCTGTCTGGGTGGCTTGTCTCAGACGATCCCGTAGGTAAAAAAGCCGGATGTGGAGGTCCTGGGCTGGCGTGGTTACACGTGGTCTGCGGGTTGTGAGGCCGGTTGGATGTACTGCCAAATTCTCTAAAATGAAGTTGGAGGCGGCTTATGGTAGAGAAATTAACATTACATTCTCTGCCAAAGCTCTGGTGGAATTTCCTGCTGTCAGCATGCCAATTGCACGCTCTCTCAAAACTTGAGACATCTGTGGCATTGTGTTGTGTGACAAAACAGCACATTTTAAAGTGGCCTTTTATTGTCCCCAGTACAAGGTGCATTGTGTAATGATCAAGCTGTTTAAACATCTTGATATGCCACACCTGTCAGCTGGATCAATTATCTCGGCAAAGGAGAAATGCTCACTGACGGGGATGTAAACATATTTGTGCACAAAATTTGAGAGAAATAATATTTTTGTGCGTACAGAACATTTCTGAGATCTTTTATTTCAGCTCATGAAACCAACACTTTACATGTTGCGTTTATATTTTTGTTCAGTATAGTTGCAAAGTAGCTGAAAAGTAGTTGCAAAGTTGGTAATTAGCTAAAATGCAAAAGTTGTCTGTGATGAGATTCGATTAGTCTATGAGACAAGGTTGTTCTCGGTTGAAGAACAGGTCCGCCAAAATAGAAGACCAACCCTTTGGCCTTTCCACTGTTGTTTCTCCGCTGCTCGTGTCCCCTTTAACATGTAGGCTACCACTTTTCAATTGATTTGGTTCAAATTCAATCAACCTATTATTTTTCAGATTGCTTTTGTGTGGGTGGCTTTAATAGGCCTACACACACCCAACGCTAGCCCCTCATCTGGCATCTAGGCCTATTAGGCTACCTATCTGGAAACTATCCTATTTTGGTGAATGGTTTGTTTACTTTAGTTACATTGATTTTAACTTTACATATGCCTATAATAATAATAATAATGGCAAACCCATAGGCCTAGCCTACTTGAATTAGAATCTGATATGCTGGTGGTGGCGTCTAGTCAACCACTACAGGCAGGTATTCAATCAATTGCAGATCGTGCCATATAGCAATTTTGGAAGGGTCCGTGCTATCTGAGATTTAACAAAACCACATTTACTTGAAGAACAGTGCAGATGACGGTTTGTAATGTTTGTGCCATCATTTTGTTACCAAACTTCGCATCTGCACTGTTCTTTAAGTAAATCTGTTTTTGTAAACTTTTCAGTGGAAAGGCATATCGTCAGGATAATGAGAATTTAGTAAACTATTTAGGCAAGTGAAGTTAAGGCTTTGTCTGCATCAGTAACATAAAAGGTGCATCTTTGTAGAATCAAATCAAAGGTTGATTATTATTAGGAAAATTATGTTGAGAAAAATATGCACGGTAGGGCTATGCATAAACTGTAAGGCAATATAGGCTTTTGAATAACCCTTAAATCTATTTTGATGCTCCTCCGGTAGGCCACTCAGAGTTTTATATTATTTATTTCAAAGCGCCTGGATATTGATTATTTCACAAGGAAAATGACAAATGGCAGCAGGGAATGACACGGTCAGCAGGTTCTATTAGAGAAATGATAGTATTGCTCATGGTTTGTTAAAAGGTCCAGTTTAGATACTTTATAGGTTTACATCCATCATCGTCTAATGACCTATATGATGAAAAACAGGCGCTCCGGTGACGACGGCCCTGTGCAGCTAACTTCGCTTTGTAATTGCCCCCATATTAAATATAGATTTTTGTTTTGATATCTTGTGAGAATTCCTTTCTTCGGGTCAAGATTGTGATAAAAGACAGATTTAGAAGGGGGAAAACAAGAAACAATAGGTAGCCTATATAAAGATGGTGGCTTCTCCAAAAATGGTAGGCCCTCAGTACTGTTGTAAACTAATGTTAGCATTTTGTCGACTGAATCCTTAAGTAATTGCAAGTCAATACAGAGTTTATGCAACCATTTTAATTATATCTTTGATGAGGATGATGATAGGTACCTTGACTGTTTTGCAAACTGTAGGGCTCATGGCTCTGTAACTACTACCTAAACTAAAAACAAAACAAGGCACAGCATTAGAGAAGACTCAGGTCAAAGTAAGAATGGGACACATTTCTCCATTTAGAGAAATGCAATGCTTAAATCCAGCCAATCTCAGTGACCTTCACTAGTTTAATGGTTCGTTCAAACAGGCAAGGCCGTTAAAAGCCAGAGGGACACGTGATGGTGAGGTTACATTGACCGTTACTACTGAGATCATGTGCAGCTGAATATCTTTAACTTTATTGAACGACTGGGGTGAAGGTGCTCAGAAAGGTTTCTAAAAGCACATGATCTCAGTAGTAACGGTCAATGTAACCTGACCATCACGTGTCCCTCTGGCTTTTAACGGCCTTGCCCGTTTGAATGAACCATTAAACTAGTGAAGGTCACTGAGATTGGCTGGATTTAAGCATTGCATTTAACTTCTAAAGGGTGGCCCCTCGATGACCCGGGAAGCCTTAATTGGGATTGTGCAGGTATTGATTGGTGAGTGGTCAACGAGGCCTGAGTTATAGCCTGATTAAGAGAAAGGTGTCTACTGCTTTCATCTGCCCCCTGCACCAGGCTACAAACAATGGAGTAAGCTGGGAACTCAATGTCATTCAGAAAGTTGAGGAGGCTCTAACCATGCATTAGGACGATTGGATCTCTAGGTTGCCCAGTCAATGTTAAGTTAATCTATTGTACTGAACCTTAGCTTTCCTCTCCTTATAGATGCTGTGGTGCGGGTCTGAGATGAATTTATTGAGGATTTGTATAGTTGTGGCCTTGTTCCCTGCCGACAAAGCTTGTGGTGGATGTTGAGGTCCTGAGATAATTTTGTGTTCTCAGACTCAAAGACATTTCAAGTAATTGAAGTGGTAGTTCTATGAGGTAACTGTGGGGAATCATATTGTAAATAAGAATAACACTTTTCAAAAACTATAGGTATACTAAGGTAATATAGAGGGGTATGGGCTTAGCCGGGCATTCCACCCCTTTATCGTCCTTCACTCTCTTTCTCATGTCCTCTTTCCATTTATCGCTTCTCCACAGAGATGATGACCTCTATGGGTTTCTGATGGACACAGTCAGAACGATGTAGTCCTATTTCACCATTATGAGCCGCTCTGACAGAACCCTGCAGGCTCCCAGGCGTTTCGTCCTCCTCCTCCACCCCCCCAAAATGCCTCGAATCGCCACTGAGCCCTGGCTTTTACCCGCCCGCACTCAACCTGCCTCGACGTGTCATTACAACCCAGTAATCTGGTGCGGGCAACAGAAAGGTTCTCATCAGTGTCAGGCTGAGATATAGATATGGGCCGAGTAACAAATGGCCAAATGCACAGGCAGCAGAGCAGCCCATCAATAAAGCAATTTCTAGTGTCATAACAGCTGCGCTTTTCCTAAAGCCAACCTTTCAAAAACTTTTCCCTCTGCAAATCGCTGCAGCCCCACCATTAGACTCCTGGCTTGTGAATTTAATGGATTCCGTACAAATAATATTCTACCATAATGGAAAAGGTTGAAGTCACTGAAGACAGATGAAGTCATAAACACGTATAATTGAGAATCAAAGACCGATAAATTTTAAACTGCTATCCATTTTCTCTTTTTAGATGATGATCTATGTCGTGGCGGTGGCTGGGAAATGGAAGAGATTATGGGGGAAAATTATAACAATACATTTTCTAAACATACACCTTGATTATGCTTCGATTTTTTGGGTGCGAGACGAAGGCTGGGATTGCTGATAGCTTGCTGGCTAAATGGCACCATAAAATAGGTTCCCTGCTCTTTTCCCTCCCAAGCACAGGCATGCCTGGAGGTGTGATTTTCTCCCTCTAAATGGGGGAAATGAATTGTGTAATTTATTGCAAACTCGAGCACAGTGAGATAAGATCAGCATATCCCATCAAAGGAACAAGAATCAATCAGCTTCTAGTTAACAGCTTGAAACGCATAAACCACAGCACCTAATGGCTTTCCAATCTAACAGATTGATAGACTTATCTGCTCCTAGGGGATGAATTAAGAAAATCGGGTACTTTCACACAGGCACTGACACTTTTGACAGGACCCTTTTCCCCCCCTGCTTCCAGGCTTACTCCCCATCTTTAGTTTTAAACAAAGAGATATGCGTAACCGAAAGTTACGAGGAGTCTATTTTTGAGACAGCACTCCATACCTGATTTGTTATTCAGATGAGCCGCGACTGGAAGTGTGTCAGATGTGTGGAATGGTTTCATTTTAATGGGCTGATTATCGCGGGTCATTTGGAACTGTGAAATCGAGGGAGCTATTCAAAGCCACTTAACAAAGTCTAAATGTGACCCAAGCGACCTATTCAACCGAGTGTGTAGTAAAAAAAAGAGGCCCCATTTGGTTCAGTTCTCTTTAGTCACACCAAGGATTCGTTAGTGTATTGATCAAGTGAAAAATCAGCCAAAAGACAGAACACTTCAGAATAAGAGACATTGCATGGGGCACTTAGCAACCGTGTAATTAGCCTTTTAGTCATTGTGAAGAATTTCTAAGAAGAGTCTTAGCAACTAGCTCATTATGGGCAATCAATTTAGTAACATTAGTAACACTAGTGCACACTTTCTGATCTATCTGATCACAGTTAACTGACATACAGAACATTCAATAGTCACCTGCTACAGAGCTTGTTTGTGCAGGACTTGACATAGAGAACCAATGACACATGTACTCAATGTCACTATGTACCAAGGGCTAGATTCACTGGGCTAGATTATCTCTCTTTTGCACTGCATAATGAAGGAGCTGTTGGTATCAAGGATGTGATCCCGGGGAGTATAGGAAAGTGTTATTTTAGACTCACAGAAGTAGAGGACCTGAGCTGAGTAGTAGGGCCAGGAAGGGAGTGGGTATGAGTCCACACACTCAAGACAGTGACTCAGGACAGTTCACTACAAATAAGTGGCAGTAGCCCATAACAAACATGTGACTGCACTCCACATTAAAATGGAACCAGATCTTCTTATTTGCACTAATTTGAAAAGAGGTGGAGTCAATATTGTCTAAATACAACTCTAGAATTAGATCCAATTCATGAATTGGAGTGGTTTATTTAAGTGATAATGCCAGAGAATATATTGACACAGGTGTTGTTAGGCCCGGCACGAAGTTGAGGGCCAGGCAAACCTTGCCAATATATCCTCCAAGGAATGGCTTCGAGGGCATTATCACTTTTATACAACTGGTTAACAACATATTCAAATAATGATTGACATATTTTCATTAAAAATGTTATTTTGATGAATTTATTCATACTATTTTATCCTTCCACAAGATATAGCCCCGACACAGATCTAGGGTTGCTACCCAAACCGGCTGATCGTTGGTTCTATTGGTTTGGTTGCTAGAGACGCGACCCAGTCATTCAGTTTTTTTGTTCTGTATCTATGGACGCGACCCAGTCGTTCTAAATGCTCCATTGCCATACTGGCTGGCAACATTCTTATCCCTTGCTTGCTAGCTAGCCGACTACGGCTAACTTACAGTCACATCAAGTGCAGAATAACTGCAAGGTAGCTGCATTTGCATTTGTGACTCGTTTCAGGAAAATAGGCGTATGTCGCAGATCACTACTTCACAGGAGAGCCATTTGATCTCAATGCGTTTTTTGGCAGAAATGCCTGCTGGAACATGTGAACTTGCATGTGCCGTAAATACAATTGTTAAATTACGAGCCTAATCAGTTTAACCACAGAAAAGGCCAGCAACCTTCCCGCCACCCATGATTGGCTGAGATAATGAGTGGGCTGGACATACCAAGAGATGAGTTCGGATTGGTCTGCCATATGGTCTGCCGCTTCTGTCTATTTGAGCTGGTCAGTATGTGTAGGTAATCCTGTCTTATGCTGCTTTAAAAAATATATATTCCGTAGAACTGCATAAGCGTTGCACTCCACTTTCTGGTGGACCGAGTTTTGAAATCAGTGGAATTAGAGTATGATAGCTAAGGAGATGGAGAAAACACCTGTCTCCGGATTACATCTTCAAACTAAGGGAAACCATGGTATCCGTTACAGGGAGAAGCATCCATCCATGATGTATACGGACGGGTAAGATAGTCTAGCTAGCTACATTTTCAGATATTACATGTTTCTAATTTTGACAGAAAGTCATCATTTCAAGTTAAAATGTACTGTTAGCTAGCTAGCTAACGTTAGCTGGCTGGCTCGCTAGCTAACAATACATATATGATCTTATTATTCGTATTTCAGAGCCATTTTATTTGCTAGTTATAGCCTAATGTTAGCTAGCTAACATTGAACCTGGTTGGTTAGCTACCTGCAGATTCATGCAGGCTAGTAATGTCATGACTTTCTCTGGTCCCACTGTTGCAGTCATGATGCAAGTGGCGCTATACTGTCTCTAGAGAAACAGACAGCAAGGTTAATACAACTCTCCGCTGTTGAAAACTAAATGTTAGTCTAAAAGAAATGTGAGATAATGTCCAGATGCTTTTTATAGTGGAGATCAAGTTTATAAATTGCCTGGCTGGGCTGATGAGACAGTGGATTGCGCAGTCAGATGGAACAGAGTAAATAGGCATTTTAACATCATAGATTTAGCCAGTGGTAACTTGTGGAATAGACACTGGCTGGAGTGCGTTTTTAACCAATCAGCATTCAGGGTTAGAGCCACCCGTTATATTACATTTATTATACCACAGCATTGTTGAATACTCGTTTCTGATTGGTTAGAAGGGTATTCTAGAATGGATATTAAAACGAGATAACGGGACAGTTGGAAAAGATATTGGGACAACTTGCAATAATGACAGAATATGTGCCTACACATGCATACCGTACTTGCTACAAAGTTACAGAAAGCTAAACCAACAACTTCACAAACTGAAATTGGATACATTGTAAACGCAGGTCCAACGAGGAAAAAAACTTAGCTAGCTAGCAAGCATAGGTTTTTGCTGCTCCCGAGTGGCGCAGCGGTCTAAGGCACTGCTTCTCAGTGCTAGAGGGGTCACTACAGACCCTGGTTCGATTCCAGGCTGTATCACAACCTGCCGTGATTGGGAGTCTCATAGGGCGGCGCACAATTGGCCCAGCGTCGTCCGGGTTTGGCCGGGGTAGGCCATCATTGTAAATAAGAATTTGTTCTTAACTGACTTGCCTAGTAAAATAAAGGTTACATATATTATTTTTAAATGACCTAATGTGGTGAGTAATGTGATGAACATGAATTTCTCTGGTCCCTACTGCTGCAGTCATGATGCAAGTGGCGCTATACTGTCAAATCCGCCCACATTTCTAGTTTGACCAGCTGTTTTCAGCAACTGATATTTTTTAATTTGGTTGTCATATTGGCAGGTTTGCTAGCAACAAACTATTTAGCTAGCTTCTAGCCTAGTGTTTGATGTGCAATGCCATATCCTTGTAATTAACAGTCAGTGTTGACGAGCTGTCACGTCCTGACCAGCAGATGGAGCTGTTGTAGTAGTTTGGGGGTCAGGACGTGGCAGTCTTGTGTGTGTCTTGTGACTCCTGATCAGGAACAGCTGGGAATCGTTGTTCCTGATTGGGAGTCATATATGTAGGAGTTGTTTGTCACTGGGGTTTGTGGGTGGTTGTTCTTACACTGTGTTTTGTATGCCTGTAAGACTGTCACTGTGGTGTTTATTGTTTTTTTCAGTGGATGCTCTACTCCTTTTTTGAAAATTAAAATATGAGTATCCATATTCCCGCTGCGCCTTGGTCCTTCTCTCTCACATACGACATATTCGCCGAAGAGTATGACATATTCGGTGACAGAACCACCCACCAATCAAGGACCAAGCAGCGGAAGAAGTTTGGCGAGGACTGGGGAACACGACGGGTAAGGGAGACCGAGAGGCACCCCCAAGATTTTTTTAGGGGGGGGCACAAGGGCTGGTTGACGGGGAAAGACTGGAGTGCCAGTCAAGTCACCAGAGCTGCCCGCCAGTCAACAGTCGTCAGAGCTGCCCGCCAGTCAACAGTCGTCAGAGCTGCCCTGAGCCGCCGGACTGCCCAGACTGTCCCGAGCCGCCGGACTGCCCAGACTGTCCCGAGCCGCCGGACTGCCCAGACTGTCCCGAGCCGCCGGACTGCCCAGACTGTCCCGAGCCGCCGGACTTCCCAGACTGTCCCGAGCCGCCGGAGTGGCCAGACTGCCCCGAGCCGCCGGAGTGGCCAGACTGCCCCGAGCCGCCGGAGTGGCCAGACTGCCCCGAGCCGCCGGAGTGGCCAGACTGCCCCGAGCCGCCGGAGTGGCCAGACTGCCCCGAGCCGCCGGAGTGGCCAGACTGCCCCGAGCCGCCGGAGTGGCCAGACTGCCCCGAGCCGCCGGAGTGGCCAGACTGCCCCGAGCCGCCGGACTGCCCAGACTGCCCCGAGCCGCCGGACTGCCCAGACTGCCCCGAGCCGCCGGACTGCCCAGACTGTCCCGAACGGCCTGCACCTGAGCCACCTCCAGGATAGGTGGGTTGGGGAGGGAGGGTGTAGCACAGCCACCCTCCCTTCCCTCCCTTATTTTTTAGGGTTAGTGTTTATGGGTTTTGTTGGGGATTTTGTTTGTTGGTGTTTTTTTTTTGTGGTTAGGTGCATTCCGGGGTCTGCACCTTGAGGGGGGGGGGGGGGGTACTGTCACGTCCTGACCAGCAGATGGAGCTGTTGTAGTAGTTTGGGGGTCAGGACGTGGCAGTCTTGTGTGTGTCTTGTGACTCCTGATCAGGAACAGCTGGGAATCGTTGTTCCTGATTGGGAGTCATATATGTAGGAGTTGTTTGTCACTGGGGTTTGTGGGTGGTTGTTCTTACACTGCGTTTTGTATGCCTGTAAGACTGTCACTGTGGTGTTTATTGTTTTTTCAGTGGATGCTCTAGTCCTTTTTTGAAAATTAAAATATGAGTATCCATATTCCCGCTGCGCCTTGGTCCTTCTCTCTCACATACGACATATTCGCCGAAGAGTATGACATATTCGGTGACACGAGCGTCCTCACAAGAATGCAAACTTTTTTTTAGCTATGCCAGGCAAAATCAGGCATTATCAGCTCATTTTTATGGATGTATCCAAATTAATGTCAATAAAAAACAGCTACTTTGCTGTTATTCTGGCTGCAGAGGTCATGACTGTGTTAGTCGTAGCTAGCTGGCTAGCAAGCAAGGGATGAGAACGTTGACAGCGAGCATGGCAACATAAAGAACAAAAGATAAATATCAAACTAATCGAACGAAAGACTGGGTTTAGTCTCTAGCAACCAAAAGTTGATTAAGTATGAACTTGCTTATGTAAATATCAACAAAAAAAGGTTATTTCTACCAGTAAATGTGTGCTTAGTGTTGTTTTCTTTGGCAACTGTGGTATAAGCTGGATAAACAGCTTAAACAAACACAACGGAATAAACGGTGCTGTTATTAGGGCTGCAGAGGTCGTGACTGTATAGCCATAGCTAGTTGGCTAGCTAGCTAGCAGCAAGCAAGAGATAAGAACGTTGCTACTGAGCATGGCAACGGAACATAAAGAACGAACGACTGTGTAGCGTCCGTAAATATCAAACTAAGCTAATGAACGACTGGGTCACGTCTCTAGCAACCAAAAGATAAGAAAGTATGAATTGCCTAAAAAATGAAAATATCAAAGATTTTTTTTTTTTTTTTTACCAGTCAAATGTGTGATTTATATTGTTTTCTTTTGCAACTGTATAAGCGGGATAAACGCCTCCATTCTGAACATTATCTTGGAAAAATTAACTCTGCAAAATGACTCGGCTCCGCTGCGTCGTCCATTATTTACAACGTAACGTACAGAACATCAGCGTTTATCCCTTATTAATCAATTATTGATAGATTAGTCAGAAGTTAGTTATTAAAACAGAAAATACATAACCAGCAATACTAGGTGGTTCGAGCCCTGAATGCTGATTGGCTGACAGCCTTGGTATATCAGACCGTATACCACGGGTATGACAAAACATTTATTTTTACTGCTCTAATTACATTGGTAACCAGTTAATAATAGCAATATATATTGGCCATATACCACACCCCCTCGTGCCTTATTGCATAAATATAGATCTCCCTCTACTGTCACCAGTAATGAAGGAAAGAGGACAATACAGAACACTGTTTTTAGTGTTTATATGACGCTCATACTTATCTGTGGATTCAACTCCAACGACCCTCTGGTTAAGTCTGTGGAGAGCAGGGAGTGTATAGGATCACCCCACGCAGCAAAACATGATTGTCTCCTCCTTGGGAAAGACAGTAATTGGTGTTTGTTCGCGCTCTCTTGTCCTGGCAGTGTGTTAAAAGTCCTGTTTATACCTGGTGCTAACATGGGTCCTTTGTCCTGATCTTGTCTACATTTTGATTGTGCCCATGTCTGCACTGTGACCAGATTTCCTGGTCCCTTCCTTTATGTAAATTATTTCACAGATATTTTTTCAAAATAATAATAATTTATTTATTGTAAGATACATATTGAGGAAAGCAGTCAATGGTGCCACCTGTCAATTATTTTATAGTGTGGAATAATGATGATTTAAATGGTTTCTCTGTCCAGATCTGTCTGCACTTGTAAGATATCCAGACAAAATGCGTGTCTGACTACCTCTGGAGGTGGGCAGGATGATCTGATCACCATTAGATCACAATGTGTATTTTGAGTGTGTACACCTATCTAAAAATGTGTGCACAGTCAGAATGTGGAAAAGATCAGGACGCAAATTAGAATCAGGTATAAACGGGTCTAAAGAGTGCTATTTCAGGCAGCTGATCTGCCTCTTCCAGCAGCTGTCAGGACTGCCTAATGATGGGAAACTTGAGTAGAGACAAAACACACACACACACACACACACACACACACACACACACACTTATGCTTGGATTACACTGAAATTACAAAATGTTTAGTGTCTAGCCAGTCACCTTCATCTTCACCTTCTTATGCTGTATATACATTTTTTCTACTTCAATCCTGTGTCCAATCCTTAATTATGCATGCATTTAAAAAAAAAATTACAATAGGGAATGCATTTCAACTATTATTCATCTTTCAAAATCATTCTCTTTATTAATCATGCATTCCCACCATAACTTCATTCTCACAATCAATTCACCACAAAGTCCTTAGGCAGCAGGGAAAAGTAACCATTTGATAGTCATAAATAACTATTCTGGCTCAGAAGGATCCCAAATCGACCAAACAGACACACACATCATCCACACACACGGTATGACTGCCCCTCCCTCTCTCTCAGTTCATTAATATGAACATAAATCTTTGGGAAAAGGCATTACAGTAATAGGGGATCTTCTGAAAAATTCAGCATAACTTCAAGAGAAGGAAAAAGATGCTGTCTGTTTTAGGCTTCAAGTCGTGTGGCGGCAAAAACCATACATCCTGGTACTTATACCTTTTCTGTCTTTTGTCTGCCTTTTACTTCCTCTCTCATTTCTTTTCCCTCTCTTCTTTCTGAGTAGGTGTGCTATTAGTGGTGCCCCTACTAACCAGTCAAAATGGAGCATTGATTATTTGTAAAAACATAAGTGCAAATCAAATCAACATTGCACAAGAAGAACAGATGAGGTCCTGCCTACCTGCACACACACAGGAAAATGGGGGCAGTTATTGACCAATTGATTTTGTATGGGGGCCATTATTCCCCCCCTGGAAAGACCTTGACTGTAACGTTAACCCCTCCCTCCATCCCACCACCATCACCACCACTAGCACCTAATTATGTTCTCAATCTCCCCACACCAGAGAGGAATCCATTCCCAGGCCCCAGAATGTAACTTTTCCATCAGCAGCGTTATATATTTGGCTTTCTATTTCACTTTAATAGCGAAAAAATTGGTTACATATTCTTTTACAACCCCCCGACACCATTAGAAGCCTGTTGTCATTTGGATTATTTATGAAAAACTATTTCATGCTTACTTACATTTCCCGCTTATTTTCCCCCAGTGCGACCTCCAGCAGATTCGGTTTATTTCGAATGCCTTAAAGCCAATTCTTTATGTCCATAGGTCGCCCCTCTCGATTGAGTCGGGATTTAAATGCTGCTGTGGGGGAGAGCTATGGAGAGGGAGACAGAAAGATGGAGGTTGCAGTAAGAGTAAGGTAAGAGAGGGATGGAAGGGACACTTAAGAGCATGGGTACAGGACAGGAGCCATAGGATAGATAGAGAGTGAGAAAGAGTAGTGAGAGAGGGAATGAAGACAGGCTAGGATGAGGGCAGTAACATAAATACATTGAAGAGGGAATATTTCGAGAGGACAAAAAGAAGAATAGGGGGATGGTGGCGGGCCAACAGAGAGAGGTCAAAGAAGAGGGAAAGGTTATGAGGAAAAATAACATGAAACGAAAGTAACAAGTGAGTAGAAAATAAAGGCATACAGCTACTGTGAAAGCTAAGACAGTAGGCCAACAGAGAAGGGCTAATACCAACAATGGGACGCAGGAAATGATGGGGCACATTACGATACAAATAACACATGCTGAGGAAACACTGGGATAGATTTACAGTGACTTTTAAATTGCAGTTACCAGGTTTCCTTTGTAAAAATGTATCCTCATATGGGAAAAAAAACTGACCACCAGAAATATATCAAAATAAACAGCCTCAGTCATGTCTTGAAGTTAATGGTAGGGCCAGACAAAGCAGTGTAGACACTCCCCTGCAGAGGATGCATCTACACATACACTATACAAACAAACGTATGTGGACACCCTTCAAATTAGTGGATTCGGCTATTTCAGTCACACCAGTTGCTGACAGGTGTATAAAATCAAGCACACAGACATGCAATCTCCATAGACAAACATTGGCAGTAGAATAGCCCGTACTGAAGAGCTCAGTGACTTCCAACGTGGCACCATCATAGGATGCCACCTTTCCACCAAGTCAGTTCGTCAAATTTCTGCCCTGCTAGAGCTGCCCCGGTCAACTGTAAGTGCTGTTATTGTGAAGTGGAAAAGTCTAGGAGCAACAACAGCTCACAGAACGGGACTGCCGAGTGCTGAAGTGCGTAAAAATCTTCTGTCCTCGGGTTGCAACACTCACTACTGAGTTCCAAACTGCCTCTGGAAGCAACGTCAGCAGAACTGTTTGTCGAGAGCTTCATGAAATGAGTTTCCATGGCCGAGCAGCCGCATACCAGCCTAAGATCACCATGTGCAATGCCAAGCGTTGGCTGGAGTGGTGTAAAGCTCACTGCCACTGGACTCTGGAGCAATGGAAATGCGTTCTCTGGAGTGATGAATCACGCTTCACCATCTGGCAGTCCGACGGACGGATCTGGGTTTGGCGGATGCCAGGAAAATTCTACCTGCCCCAATAAATACTGCCAACTGTAATGTTTGGTGGAGAAGGAATAATGGCCCGTGGCTGTTTTTCATGGTTCGGGCTAGGCCCCTTAGTTCCAGTGAAGGGAAATCTTAATGCTACAGCATACAATGACATTCTAGACGATTCTGTGCTTCGAACTTTGTGGCAACAGTTTGGGGAAGGCCCTTTCCTGTTTCAGCAGTACAATGGCCCCTGTGCATAAAGTGAGGTCCATACAGAAATGGTTTGTCGAACTTGACTCGCCTGCACAGAGCCCTGACCTCCACCCCATCGAACACTTTTGGGATGAATTGCTCGAGCAGGTGTATCCAAATACTTTTGGTCATGTAGTGTATAATCCTATACTGTATGTGATGAATCTCAACACCCCGCACACACACACACACACAGACACACACACACACACACACACACACACACACACACACACACACACACACACACACACACACACACACACACACACACACACACACACACACACACACACACACACACGCGCTCAGGGTTTGGTCTGTGTTTTATACAGTGACCCTAATAAACTGTGGTGTGGCGCGGCAGGTTTGTCACTGTCACAGGTAAATGATGTAATTAATGAGCGCGTATGGGAGCGGATAGGGGCTGGGGCGTTAGCTTTTAAACACCTCTCCAGCTCACTGGGTTTGGGGAGGCCCAGCTGGACACAGCCAGGGGATCGATCAGAGGTCAGGGGTACCATTATGCTCCGGGCTGCTCCCATCATCGCCTGGCTAACGATGCCTGCAGCAGCCTGGGCAGGGGCTGAGACTAGGGCTGGGGCTAAGCCTGGGTTAGGTTTGAGGCTTGGGCCTGACGTTAGAGTTAGTTATTCCGGGTTATGTGGTCAGTACGTGAAAAACTGCTGGTCCTGTAGGAGTGTTGACGGTTTTTATGTGTTTGATGTTTTAAAAATCACAGCATGACTGTGTCGACTGGATAAAGGCCTTGGGCAAACTTCATGAGTCATCGGATAGAATGGGACAGAGAGCAGCAGGGGAGCATGGGAAATCATTCCAGTCCAGATTGGCTTTGATCAATACACTCAAAGGGTAGAGCCCTCATTAATCTACAACTTCCCTTACATTAGGAACACTGTCCAATTCAGACTACTCTTTCTTTACCTACCTTGACTCATTGACCACTCCATTCAATCCATTTAGTGATCCCCACAAAACTGTTAATTTAAAGCACACATCACATGTGAGAGATGATAGCAACACTTTACATTTGTCCAGGGTGTCTCTGGTGAAACAACTTATGTAGTGTAGTTATCTTGCACCAGGTAGGGAGCTAAGTGAATAGTGTATAATCAGTGCAGGCTATACTAACCATAACGGTGACTTGTTTCATGTTACTTCCGTAGGTTATATTACCATAGTAACACAACAATACATCAATGTACACCCATTTAAAAAAAAATCTTCATTCATCAGTGTTGTATCATTGAAAAAATACTTTGTCCATTATATATGACCAAGAAACAAGGATTTGTTTGATGAATCCATTGGATTCAAAGGGAGAGAATGAGTCCCCTTTTGTTTTGAGCAGTGTAGCGGACATGTTGCAAGCTGCTGCTTCACGAGTGACCAGAAACCTGCAGAGCATTGGTGTTTAAGGATGTGCCAGTGGATACACTATATTACCTTCCAATGGACAGGCTAATCCATTACAATCCTTCTTGCGGTGCGAGTGAAAGGCTCATATTAGGGCAACTGTGCGTTCAGAGGCATCATTCAGGACAATGAGCTATAGCCACAGTGTGACAAGCTAGAAAAATGCCCCCACTTTTCAGGCTGTACAAATGATGTTTGGCCACGATAACTCACAACTGGACACTTAATTTCATGTCGGGTGCGAGCTGGCCAGTCAAAAGCTATGATACCATCTTCTTTATTTGTGGCCCATGGTTTTGGTAGTCAGGCTCTCAAATATATACTGCTAAAATGCCTCTTCAGTCAAAAATATTGGTCAATTCTTTATCTGACTTGACTGGGTCTGGATGGCAACCTGTTTCTGATGTTATAAACCTTTAAGAGTCATGTGATCACCAGGACACCAGGACATCAGTCCATACAACATCATGAGTATTAGGCTATGCAAGAGAATAGAAGTGACCAGTAGTGGTCCTCTGTGGCTCCTCGCCAAAGCCAGATAGTCAAATGAATTGATTACCAATTTATCATTGAAAAATTGGTCTCTTAAAGGAATAATCACTCGCCTATGAAGAATAAATGGCTTTGAATACATTTACAGAATGACAGTCTTTCAAGAGTAATTGTACAATATGTCACTGGTGACAGTCTATTTGATTGTTTTCAATATTTCAGTCCTTAGAAAAATCAGACAGAGCCGAACTGGGCTGTCACGGGTGAAGTGTGAATTCTTCTAGTGGGGCCTTTAATGCGGTACTATGGCAGTCACAAGAACATTCAGACTTCATAAGGTGAAAGCGGCTTTATCGCGCATCGCCTCATAAAGTCATATCATCTCTGTTCGCTATTATTAAATGTCTGTTTAACGCATGTCTGTGTTGCTGTGTCTGTGATGGGTGTTACAGACATAAAAGCCTTCCTGTTGAAACACAAGGAGCATAGTCAGGTTTACATGATGCATAATAGTGTATAAAGGATACATGGCTGTGGCTGTTTGGATGACACAAAAATAAGCCCTTTTACTGTCATAGAAGTGTCACATTTCTCTTTTTGCTCATTTCCCCTCCCAAAGCCTTGGCAGCTTTGGTCAAACTCAGGTCAATAAAATGTCTGTCTGTCCACTGAGTTGCCTCATCTATCAGAAGTTGAAAGTTTGTCTTTGTCGAAAAGACAATTTAGTGAGGACTGAGGAGAGAGAATTTTATTTGGCACATGGAGGAAATGAATCAAGTAAATTGATTTTATGGTGTGCCTAAATAAAATATAATCTGTCCTGTTTGCAGATGTAGACGGCTCCAAACCTCACTCAACGAGGGCTACACAGTAGCTTTGTGAAAGACCACTTGTCCCCTGCATAATTGGAGGGGGGGGGGGGGGGGGGGGGGGTTGTTTGCCCATGTAAAGTGTGATCCAGATAATAGTATTCTCATCAAAGGCGGCAATTATATTCATTACAGTGGTGCAAGGCGCTCCTGCAACGAAATTAAGCGGTGAAGGAAAAGAAAAGCTTAATATATACCTCCTTTATCCTATTCCCCACCTCTTCACTCTTTTTCAAATGTTCCACTCAGAGCCAGAGATCTCAAGAAAGGAATAGTCTCACTAGAAGAAGAAATCCTGTCAAAGTCCCCCTTCACCTTTCTGCCATAGCGACGGCTCTGGCTATCGTTACTATGGCTGCACTTGTCAGGGATTAAAAAGCCTTTCTTTGAGGCTAATGTCCAATGCATCTTTTACAAGAGCCCAACATATGACTGAAGTCTTAGAAAACTGTTTAGGGGCCTTCTCCAAATTAAATTCCAATTTATTTCAGGAGGAGGGAATTCATTGTTCAATGTTCTATACAACCACAAACAGCACATAAACCAAGCCGGTGAGAAGAGAAGGAAGCCTTCTCATCCAGCCATTTTAAATGTGAATTAGGGCAAGTGGATAACTCTTCAACCTCCTCAAAGGCAGGTGTTGACCCTAGGTCTAGGCCTGTTTCATCCTGCCTATGCATGAGTAGCAGTGGCCTGGCACACAATGCTATAAGCTACATTATCGGGTTTGTCTGCATGCAGATCATCCACTAAACAATAAGTATTCCTGGAGCACATGAAGTCATTACCATTTAATTTTCCAATGTTACCAAGTGCCTGGCTTAAGTATTAATGGCTGTAAATGTCAACCTGGGCATCAGTGTAGACCTGCTCTAAACCTCATTAATACACACTGCCCTTTACCATACAGCCTACTACATCATAGTGGGCATATCATTAATGTGAAATGAACAAGTATTTGGCTAATCATTCTTCCTGGGAATGAGACGTGCTCCCCTAAGTCAACTTTTGGGAGGGGTCTCTTTTGAACCATTCTCCTATTTGTTTAAAATTGATTTTGTTCTGTTATAGTGGTAAATATGAAAATAAACTCTTATTCCAAATGAAACCAGTGACAGTTGGTGAAGGTTCTTTCAGCGCAGTCATCTCTCTACCCCGCCTGTTCGCCTCTGTCTGTCTTGAGCTTTCATTAGTAAACTTTCAATATTATCAGCAGGGCCCTCTCAGTTTCCAGCGCTGATGAGCTCGGGAAAAGACAGCTGTATTTGCCTCCCATATTTGAGCCCCTTTTCAGGTATCCCGACATTACTTTTGACAAAAAAGGTACATTTGTCAGCAAGAGGCAACAGTTAATTCAGGCTACAAGAGTGTTGGGCTAATGACAATCACAGGATGTCATTGCACTTTATGTGTTTTGTAACAAATGTCTTTCCATTCAACAAACGGCGGGTTCACAGCGCACTGTTTGGATGCTGGAATTATTTTGGAGAGGAAGAACGTGCATACTCGTAAACTACGATTTGAAGTGATTTATTTAACAATCGGATAAAAACATCACGACTGGTTATGTTCATGCCACATTAAAATGTAATACATGTTTAACGTTAAAATACATGTCCTTACTATTAGGCCCATATATTTATCTTTTTTTACGTACAAATAGCAAGTCCTGTGAAAAAATAGACCCCCGAATATCACGGTACCCTATATTTGCACTCGGCAAATATACATATTTAACCTTATAATTTGTTACATATGTTATTGAAAACATTTATAGTAACTGCAGTAGGTCTACTACACTCGTCTAACTACACTTCATTTTTTGTGTTCACCGATAGTAAAGTGTGATAATGTTTCACGCCCATCGTCCCTTATAGCCTGCTGCAGCCAGATGGCGCTATTAGCCTATTCCTTATGTTTGTCACTTGCCATTGACGTCATGCGTTAAGCTGCAAGCCGGTAATAAATACACTAGCGTCCCCCAGCGACTGGTTCGCACATAAAACATCCTCCATTCAAGCTGCACAGGTTTCAGTTTCCTATTTAACTCGATTTAATGGCCCGCCGACCTAAACAAAAATGGGGAAAATATGCATACTGTCTTAATAAAACAAAATGTTACACCATTATGCTAACGTTACTTCCTTATTTTGTGAACTATGTTCAGCTAGGCGTAAACAACAGACTGCTGCATACGCTGTGCAACAAAATCCGAAAATGGTGGTGGGAAATTGTGTTTTATTAAGACATTACAGATATTTCACCCATTTTTCTAGGCCGACGGGCCATTAAATCGAGTTGAAGAGAACACCGAGACATTTGCAGCCTGAATAGAGGATGTTGCATGTACAAACCGGTCGCCGGGGAAAACCAATGTTTTACTGGCTGTGCATCTTAATGCAGGACATCTATGGCAATGACAAACGACATAAGGAATAATAGCACAATCTGACAGCAGGACGACGTCTCTTTAAAAAAATACTGCTAAATGCATTCCCGGATTGTTTGTTAACTCGAGCTGTCGTGTATAAATTAAGTTGCATATTTATTCATGTTTAGATAAGAGCTTGTATTTGTAGCCTATAAGTTACTATGCATAGTGCTTCTTTAAATTCATGCTCAATTTGTAAAAAAACAACAACAGTTGTACCGTAACTAAACAGCTTGAAAGTCTACAGTAGTGTTGTGTACCTGTGTAGTGCGCACTCTTTGTGTGGGTTAATCCATTCTGAAATGTCAGTAACATAGTAGCCTATGTTTTGTGATAGTTAAAATGTATTATACTATTTCCAAATACAATTATTTGTTTATGTAAAATAAATGTATATTGTAGGCCTATCTCGTTTTGAGGTGTAATTTTGTTTCATATGTGGATGCACCCGTCGTTGGTATCTAGCCTAAGCTTACTATGGGACCCCTGTTTCTGGACATTTGGTCTTGTTAGTCAAGAGGGCTGGTCGTATAAAGACAACTTCCTGTTCATTTAGTTCTCAGGTATTATATTAATACCTACCTAATATGATGATTATAATAATAATAAAAATAATAATAATAATAATAATAGTAGTAGTAGATGAGTTGTGTGGGTCTTTCTGCAGTTTTTGCAGTGTTTGGGTGTTTTGCCCAATAGCCATTAGGTTGCTACAGTAAGTAGCCTAGCAATAAGCAAGTAGGCTAAATAAAGTATACATTGTATCCTTTTAGTACACTACAGTTTTCTTGTCAACTTGAAAACATTTTTTGAAACTATTTTTGCCTTGAATTTCTGAATACATTTGTAAATAGCTCAGCTAATATCTTCAACATCCCTTTTGTACTGTGGGCCTACAACATTGTAAAATAAAACCGCCATTTTTGACCAACCTACATGTCCAACCTACAAAGCCTGTTGTCTAAGTAGGCTACTCCAAAAGCCACAACTATCTATGCTGCCGGGTCTCTTTTGATTAGGCCTATCTGGAAAAAATGTCAATGTGGAAGAACTAAAAATGACACTGCAAAAACATTTAGGACTAAACAAATGACACACCCTAAAACAAAACTGTAATTAATATTTTCCAACTGACAAATTACTGTCAGTGTGTACATTTTTTAAAGGCATCTGCCCCCATTACTAACCTGATCATAATGAAATTGCAATAAAATAACATTAGTGTCGACAAGCCGTTAGAAGGTGATGTAATTGTCTGCTCTCTGGGTAATAGTTTAACCCAGTGAGATGGACTGTCATGTCTACCTTGGGCCCACGTCCCCTGGGACTGCTATTGTCAGTTGACATGGAGAAGCCTTTTTATCTTGGCAGTGAACTGTCCAACTCTGTACAGACGCAGACCTATTACCAGGCCTCTCATGTAGGCGTTTTGAATCTTAATACACCTAATATCAACGATTGTCTTCACTAGTTTTTTGTAGTGGAAGTTTATCTCAAGTTATAACCTTGTGTTAATGTATATGTCAAATGAGTGGACGGATGCATGCTGGACAGTTTGCTGACTTATGAACAATATATGCCATCTAGTGTACATAGACTGAACTGGAATGTAAAACAACAATGGAACTGTGACTGGATGTTTTCATCCATTTTACTTCTTAATCCGCTAATGATAGTGCTGCGAGGGATAGACTTCAGATTTCATTGTAAGATTGAATTCTAAGTGGTCCCTTGGTTCAACTTTAACAGGTCTCAGTGGAGTGTGTGACAAAGTTGTGGAGGTCAACTTTCTCTCTCTCTCACTCACACACACACACACACACACACACACACACACACACACACACACACACACACACACACACACACACACACACACACACACACACACACACACACACACACACACACACACACACACACACACACCCTGGCAACCACCCGAACAACTGCATGTTCACCCCACTATCATGCAGAACAGTAGTCATGTAACTCTCATTGCAATGTAGTTCACGGTGTACATTACTTGCTGTACTGCTCTTGTAACATCACAAGGTAATGTGCCATTGAAAGGCAATGGCCTCAATCATACCGGTCGTTTAACACTGTCTTTTCTCAATGGTTTTCCTACAACTTGACACAAATGGAGCAATGAGATCTTGTCCAAACTTCTTAACTGTTTAATTATTGATAGTGATGAAACATAAATTAGTCAATCTAGCTATTTAAAGTGATGTAATTGATATGGCTTAGATTTAGCACTTTGGATGTAATTATAGGCCTGTGTTTGGAAGTGTGGGTGGTTTTATCACCTAATGTTATCGGTTCAAAATCATCAACATTTTTTATTTGGTGGACACTTACATATTTAGGCAATTGTTTCCATAATTAAATTACAAAGTAATGCAATGAATGCAACCGAATGCAATCAAAATCAATCTTATGCCTATCAAAATTGACTGTGAGTGAGTGACTGAATAAAAAAAATTAAAAACTGGTTGAAAACTGCCTATGTGGCAATGTCAGTCAGAAACATCTATTACACTGTCAGAATTGACTACAGGATGATTTTGGTCATAAAGTCAGTATCATCCAAAACTGAGATTTGCGATATGGAACCTAGGATAAGTAACAGTTTTCCTTGGGTTGGGTTTATTTAAATCCTGCCCACAGCTGGCAGCACTCAAGAAATCATCAGTTCGGAGCGCAGCTGCACATGACCCAATCGTAATGCCCAAACAAAACGTGGGTGCCGAACTTACACTGACCGCGGTAAATTTGTTGTGACTATTTAGGAACTTTCAGCACAATATTTGTTCATGTCAATAGCTCCAAATTTCAATAACTTTACCTCAAACCAACTATATAGCGGATTCAGAAAGTATTCAAACCCCTTGAATTTTTTCACATTTTGTGTAAGAATGCTGTTCATTGACTAGCTCAGCATTCAACACCATAGTACCCTCCAAGCTCATCATTAAGCTCGAGGTCCTGGGTCTGAACCCCGCCCTGTGCGATTGGGTCCTGGACCTCCTGACGGGCCGCCCCCAGGTGGTGAAGGTAGAAAACAACATCTCCACTTCGCTGATCCTCAACACTGGGGCCCCACAAGGGTGTGTGCACAGCCCCCTCCTGTACTCCCTGTTCACCCATGACCCTCACAAACTTTTACAGATGCACAATTGAGAGCATCCTGTCGGTCTGTTTCACCGCCTGGTACGGCAACTGCACCGCCCACAACTGCAGGGCTCTCCAGAGGGTGGTGCGGCCCGCACAACGCATCACCGGGGGCAAACTACCTACCCTCCAGGACACAGGACACCTACACCACCCGATGTCACAGGAAGGCCAAAAAGATCATCAAGGACAGCAACCACCCGAACAACTGCATGTTCACCCCACTATCATGCAGAACACAAGGTCAGTACAGGGGCATCAAAGCTGGGACCGAGACAGAAGCTATTATTCAATCTCAAGGCCATCAGACTGTTAAACATCCATCACTAACACAGAGAGGCTGCTGCCTACATACACAGACTTGAATTCATTGGCCACTTTAATTAATGGATCACTAGTAACTTTAATAATGCCACTTTAATATTGTTTACATATCTCACATTACTCATCTCATATGTATACAGTGAGGAAAAAAAGTATTTGATCCCCTGCTGATTTTGTACGTTTGCCCACTGACAAAGAAATGATCAGTCTATAATTTGAATGGTAGGTTTATTTGAACAGTGAGAGACAGAATAACAACAAAGAAATCCAGAAAAAGGCATGTCAAAAATGTTATAAATTTTTTCAATCTACACAGAATACCCCATAATGACAAGGCAAAAACTGTTTTTTATACATTTTTGCAAATTAAATTTACATAAGTATTCAGACCCTTGACTCAGTACTTTGTTGAAGCACCTTTGGCAGCGATTACAGGCTTGAGTCTTCTTGGGTATGATGCTTCAAGCTTGGCACACTTTTATTTCGGGGAGTTTCTCAAAATTTTCTCTGCAGATCCTCTCAAGCTCTGTCTGGTTGGATGGGGAGCGTCGCTGCACAGCTATTTTCAGTTCTCTCCAGAGATGTTTGATCGGGTTCAAGTCCGGGCTCTGGCTGGGCATCTCAAGGACATTCAGAGACTTGTCTTGAAGCCACTCCTGCGTTGTCTTGGCTGTGTCCTTAGGGTCGTTGTCCTATTGGAAGGTGAACCTTCGCCCCAGTCTGAGGTCCTGAGCACTCTGAAGCAGGTTTTCATCAAGGATCTCTCTGTACTTTGCTCCTTCATCTTTCCCTCGATCCTGACTATCCTCCCAGTCCCTGCCGCTGAAAAACATCCCCACAACATGATGTTGCCACTACCATGCTTCAGCGTAGGGGTGGTGCCAGGTTTCCTCCAGACGTGACACTTGGCGTTCAGGCCAAAGACTTCAATCTTGATTTCATCAGACCAGAGAATCTTGTTTCTCATGGTCAGAGAGTCTTTAGGTGCCTTTTGACAAACTCGAAGTGAGCTGTCATGAGCCTTTTACTGAGGAGTGGCTTTTGGTGGTTCCAAACTTCTTCCATTTAAGAATGATGGAAGCCATTGTGTTATTGGGTACCTTCAATGCTGCAGAAATGTTTTGGTACCCTTTCCCAGATATGTGCCCCGACACAATCCTGTCTCGGAGATCTATAGACAATACCTTCAACCTCAAGGTCGCTCCCCATCCAATCTGACAGCGTGAGAGTATCTGCAGAGAAGAATGGGAGAAACTCCAAATACAGGTGTGCCAAGCTCGTAGCGTCATATACAAGAAGACTCAAAGCTGTAATCGCTGCCAAAGGTGCTTCAACAAAGTACTGAGTGGGCTTCCCAAGTGATGGTGCGGTCTAAGGCACTGCATCGCAGTGCTTGATTCGTCACTACAGCCCCGGGTTCAATCCCAGGCTGTGTCACAGCCGGACGTGATCAGGAGACCCATGAGGCCGCATATAATTGGCCCAGTGTCGTCCGGGTTAGGGGAGGGTTTGGCAGGCGGCGATTTTCTTGTTCCATCGTGCTCTAGCGACTCCTTGTGGTGGGTCGGCTGCCTGCACACTGACTTCGGCCGCCAGCTGTACGCTGTTTCCTCTGACACATTGGTGCGTCTGGCTTCCGGGTTAAGTGAGCAGTGTGTCAAGAAGCAGTGCGGCCTGGCAGGGTCTTGTTTTGGAGGACGCATAGCTCTCGACTTACGCCTCTCCTGAGTCCATACGGGAGTTGCAACGATGGGACAAGACTGTAACTACCAATTGGATATCACGAAATTGGGGAGCAAAAGAGATAAAAAGTACAAAAAATAATAAAAATAATAATATTAAAAGTAAAACAAGTATTGAGTACAGGGTCTGAATACTTATATAAATGTAATATTTCAGTTTATTTTATATTTTAGAAATTTCCCAACATTTCTAAAAACCTGTTTTCGTTTTGTCATTATGGGGTATTGTTTGTAAATTGATGAGAAAAAAACAATTTAATCAATTTTAGAATAAGGCTATAACTTAAGAACATGTGCAAAAAGTCAAGGGCTCTGAATATTTGCTAATGCACTGTATGTACCTACATCTCCTTATTAAAAAACAAGTAATCTTACTTACAGGTCTTCATGTTCGCTTGAGAACCTTGAGGATCTCGAAATGGAGTCAGTCAGCAGTGGTGAGCGCTCTGAAGGTGAGCCAGTCCAAGATGTAGTGGGCCTACCTGCAGGGCCAGGTGTGGCAGAGACTTCCAACGTTTGTCCTGAGAATCCTACCAGACATGATTTTGAACTGGTAGGAGTGAGATTTTTGGATTAAGTGGATTCCTGCTTTTTGGCTGGAATCCACTTGTGTCAGGCTGGGTAAAGGACAGACTGGGAATGGTTACATTTGTGAAAGTTTTTAGAAGTGGCATTGTTTAGATTTTTTGTGTATCTGCCTCCCAGAGGAAGCAGGCACTTCGAGTCAGGTGGATTGAGAATCAACCTGTGGTGTATTTTGCTCTCCGGAGCAGGGCACCGCTAAACGGGTCGATCAGTGGGGTAGTGTGATTCCCGCCATTTGATGAGACATAGACCCGGTAGCAATGGCGAGACTGAGAATACCCTCTCTGTCTTGTTGGGCTTTCACACAGAGTTTCTACCTGATAAGGTCAGGTTAGGTTATATTTGTAATTCTGTGAGAGCCTATGTTCCGAAGCTGCTTCAGTGCTTTAGGTGCCAAGGATTCGGACATGTTGCAGCTGTGTGTAGAAGGGAGATCCCACGATGTCAGAAATGTGTACAGTTGGGATAGAGAAAGCACTGTGTGTCAACTGTGGGGGTGCCCATGAAGCTGGGAATCCAAAGTTGCCTCTGAGAGAAAGAGAGACGAGTGGGTTCGAGTGGGGCAATATTTGGGTGTGAGAGATTTTAGTGCAGTTGATCAACAGAGAAGGGGTCTGAGAGAAGGGGTTCCATCCTCCTAGGCTGACGGCCCCATGTGTAGGATCATTTAGGGCCAAAGTAGTGGCATGGGGTTTTTGGGGAAGGTGTATAGGTGCAGGTTTAGAGGTGCAATTTAAGTTTTTATCTTTCCCCTTTTTTTGGTGGTGACCAGAATGTGCAGTGCGCAACAGAACGTCAAGTCTGACGGAAAGCCACATGAAGAACAAGAAGAAGTTGTTGAGCTTCCTAGCTACTAGGCTAGGCTACATCCAGACAAGACCAGGTTAAACTGTTTCAAGGTATCTAGAAGGGCGAGTGACTGTAACTGTATAGCCTGTATTGTTTTGGCAGAATTAATGTATAAATGCTTCCCACATGCAAACACACACACAAGAAAACCTGGTCTTAGAGCATTTAGTATTATTCTGTACGTAAATCCAAGATAATCGATTTAGTATAAAGATATGATATAGTATAAAGTTTAAAGATATGTTTGGTATGGTTACTTAAGGTAAAAAAAGGACGGTGGTTGTGCATATAACAATAATGTCTAGCAACATAAAGGTTGTGAGTTCAAATCTCTTCACAGACAACTTTAGTATTTTAGCTAATTAGCAGCTTTTCAACTACTTAGTACTTTTTAGCTACTTTACAACTACTTAGCATGTTAGCTAACCCGGACCTTAACCCTTTTAGCCAACCATTCCTCTAACCATTTAACCTAACTCCTAAACTTAACTCTAACCTTAATGCTAACCCTGACCCAGCTAACATTATAATTCGTAACATATCTTACTAGTAGCAAATTTGGAACATATGGTACGTTTTGCAAATGAGTGACATAGTACGAATTGTAATTTGTAACATATTATACAAATTGGGTGATCGACATCCACAAATGAATACATACCAAACGAAACGTAACATACACTAAATCAAATGAAATGTTATTGGTCACATACACATATTTATCGAATGTTATTGAGGGTGTAGCGAAATGCTTCTTTATCTAGCTCAAACAGTGCAGTAATATCTAACAATTCATAACAATTCACATGAATCTAAAGTAAAAGAATGGAGTTAAGAAATATATAAATATTAGGACGAGTAATGTCGGAGTGGCATTGACTAAAATACAGTTGAATAGAATAAAGTATATACATATGTAACGAGTAAAGCAGTATGTAAACATTATTAAAGTGACTTGTGTTCCATTATTAAAGTGACCAGTGATTCCATGTCTAGGTATATGGTGCAGGGTTGAGTAACCGGATGGTAGCCAGCTAGTGATGGCTATTTAACAGTCTGATGGCCTTGAGATAGAAGCTGTTTTTCAGTCTCTCGGTCCCAGCTAGCTTTGATGCACCTGTACTGACTTCACCTTCTGGATGGTACCAGGGTGAACAGGCCATGGCTCGGGTGGTTGATGTCTTTGATGATCTTTTTGGCCTTCCTGTGACATAGGGTGCTGTAGGTGTCCTGGATGTCAGGCAGTGAGCCCCCGGTGATGCGTTGAGCAGACCGCACCACCCTCTGGAGAGCCCTGCGGTTGCGGGCAGTGCAGTTGCCGTACCAGGCGGTAATATAGCCCGACAGGATGCTCTCAATTGTGCATCTGTAAAAAATGTTGAGGGTCTTAGGGGCCAAGACAGATTTCTTCAGCCTCCTGAGGTTGAAGAAATGGGGCCATACGGGCCCTCACATCCTCCCCGTAGGCTGTCTCGTCATTGTTGGTAATCAGGCCTACAACTGTTGTGTCGTCTGCAAATTTGATGATTCAGTTGGAGGCATGCGTGGACACGCAGTCATGGGTGAACTGGGAGTATAGGAGGTGGCAGGGAGTATAGGAGGTGGCTGACCACGCACGCTTGTGGGGCCCCTGTGTTGAGGGTCAGCGAAGTGGAGGTGTTGTTTCCTACCTTCACCACCTGGGGGCGGCCCGTCAGGAAGTCCAGGACCCAGTTGCACAGGACGGGGTTCAGACCCAGGGCCTCGAGCTTAATGATGAGCTTGGAGAGTACTATGGTGTTAAAGGCTGAGCTATAGTCAATGAACATGAATCTTACATAGGTATTCCTCTTGTCCAGATGGGATAGGGCAGTGTGTAGTGCAATGGCAATTGCATCGTCTGTGGATCTATTGGGGCAGTATGCAAATTGAAGTGGGTCTAGTGTGTCAGGTAAGGTAGAGGTGATATGATCCTTAACTAGCCTCTCAAAGCACTTCATGATGACAAGTGAGTGCTACGGGGCGATAGTCATTTAGTTCAGTTAAATTTGCTTTCTTGGGTACAAGAAAGACATTTTGAAGAAAGTGGGGATAGGGAGAGATTCAATGTCAGTAAACACTCCAGCCAGCTGGTCTGTGCATGCTCTGAGGACACGGCTAGGGATGCCATCTGGGCCGGCAGCCTTGCAAGGTTTAACTCGTGTCTGAGCAGTTGAATCGCAACTCCACTTTGTCTATGTACTGATGTTTTGCCTGTTTGATTGCCTTACGGAGGGAATAACTACACTGTTTGTATTCAACCATATTCCCAGTCACCTTGCCATGGTTAAATACGATGGTTCGCACTTTCAGTTTTGCGTGAATTCTGCAATCTATCCACGGTTTCTGATTTGGGTAGGTTTTAATAGTCACAGTGGGAACAACATTCGCTATAGATTTAATGATGAACTCCATCACTGTGTCAGCATATACGTCAATGCTATTCTCAGAGGCTATCCGGAACATATCCCAGTCCGTGTCATCAAAATAATCTTGAAGCATGAATTCCGATTGGTCAGACCAGCGTTGAATAGACCTTAGCATGGGTATTTCCTGTTTGAGTTTCTGCCTATAGGAAGGGAGGAGCAAAATGGGTCATGATCTGATTTGCCAAAGGGAGGGTGGGAAAGGGCCTTGTAGGCATCCCAGAAGTTGGAGTAGCAGTGGTGGAGTGTTTTAGCAGCGCCAGTACTACAGTCAATGTGTTGATAGAACTTCAGTAGCGTTTTCCTCAAATTTGCTTTGTTAAAATCCCCGTAACAATAAATGGATACGTGGTTTCTAGTTTGCACAAGTCCAGTGTAGTTCCTTGAGGGCCGTCGTGGTATCGGCTTGAGGGGGAATATACACGGCTGTGACTATAAACAAAGATAATTTTCTTGGTGAGGTAATACGGTTGGCATTTGATTGAGGTATTCTAGGTCGGGTGAACAAAAGGACTTGAGTTTCTGTATGTTATCACAATCACACCATGAGTAGTTAATCATGAAACATATACCCTGCCTTTCTTTTTCCCGGAGAGTTGTTTATTCCTGTCTGCGCGATGTACTGAGAAACCCAGCTGGCTGTATGGACCGGGACAGTATATCCGGACAGAGCCATGATTCCGTGAAACAGAGTATGTTACAGTCCCTGATGTCTCTCTGGAAGGAGATCCTCGCCCTGAGCTCGTCTACTTTATTGTCCAGAGACCGAACAGTTGTGAGTAATATAGTCTGAAGCGGTGGATGGTGTGCACGCCTCCTGAGTTGGACTAGAAGTCCACTCTGAATACCTCTTCTTCGCAGGCAGCGGTGTCTTGGAGCAGCCTCTGGGATAAGTTCAATTGCCCTGGGGAGTACGAACAAAGGATCCAATTCGGGAAAGTCTTATTCCTGGTCGTAATGCTGGTGAGTTACCGCCACTCTGATATCCAGAAGTTATTTCTGACTGTATGTAATAACACAAAAAAAATTCTGGGCTAATAATGTAAGAAAAAACACACAAAAAACCCGAAATACAGCAAAGTTGCTTAAGAGCTAGAAGCAGAGCTGCCATGTCTGTCGGTGCCATCATGTGGCACCATCATGCGGAGTGTCTCGGATGAAATTGTAACGACCCTGGGTTTATAAGCGCGGATATCGACTCCGCCGCTTGAGCATGCTTTTGCGGCCCAGTCGATAGAGCGCTGGACTTCGGGCTAGAAGGTCGAGGGTTCGAGACCTGCTCCCTGCTGTTTCATTACAAAATGTTCTGAGACCGGGTTACAACAAGAGACACAGATCAAAGCAGGCCTCCAAGACCCAAATATTGTTCTCAGTTGCAAACCGAGGCTAAATAAGTCAGTTCTGACCCGTTAAAGGTGATTCATTACAGGTGACTATTATTTCGCACTGACAAAAATAAAAAATATATATATTTAGTATCTAGTTAGTTAGTGTAGTCTACTTGCATTGATTAGATCTTGAGAAAGAATTAAACTCACCCTACCACAGATTTTTTTTTTTAAGATGTATGTTCCCTTTGGTAGGCTACTAGCTACAGCAGTTTACACGTAGGAACAGTTCTTCGTGAAATTATTGCACATCATGCGGGAGGAATTTCGCAGGTGCACTGGATGAACTTTCACCCCGACAAACGGATTCATTGTTTTGATTCACCTAGCGTTGCATTGCATATTTATGTGCTTAGAGACCACCCGATTGATAGCGTCGATAGGAACAGCCGTAGTTGAGTGATGCCTATGTAGCTAGATGGAACAAAAATGATGTCTCTGGTACGATATTATAGCCTAGCTAGCGAGCTGGCTAACTTGACCGTTCGCAACAAACAACAACATGGGAACGCTATTACAACGGATCTGATCAATCATTTGTCGCCACTGGTCAATTAACGTTACTTAGTACAGACAAATTCATGCCTACTTACACTTTGCTAACATTTTAAAAAGGTAAGTTGATTCGCCAGTTAACTTAACTAGCTACGAAAGTTAGCTCCTTGGTTACCTGGTTACGGTCAGCTGTTCCAGAAATCAGTGTTGGATGATCCAGCAATCAATGTTGGATGCTCTCACAATGATCGATGACATTGGTTAGCTAAAAGGAACTGCTAAATAATACGTTATGTCAATATGTTGTCATGTTTTTCTATCATCTGTCTGCCAATTGATAATATTTCATAATGTGTTGTGATGGATACAGTTTTATTAACGTTATTTCACCTGAAACAGTCACTAACTTCCAATGGGCGAGGAAAAGCCAGAGACGTTGGACTTCGTCAAAGACTTCCAAGAGTATCTCAGCCAGCAGACTCAACATGTGAACATGATCTCAGGCTCTGTCAGTGGCGTCAAAGAGGTGGACGACTTACCAGCAGGTAGGCCTAGCCAAGAATGTCCAAGGAACTCTGTTAGTTTCAGAGGTAGACTGGCTCTGGCACTGTAAAGAGCCAAATACTCCACAAAAGAATTTCATTTGCGATACGGTTCTAGGAACATATAAAGCCCTTTACTTTCATATCACATCCAGGCTTTATCACAGTTGCAGCCAACAGTATTTTTCAGTTATAACACATTTCTGACGGCCTTCTTCCGTTACACACACAGGTGGTCACCTCTGTTCCATAAACACGCTCTGTAACATGGAGATATGGCCATGTAAGAACCCTAACCCTATACATTTTTTCATTACTAATATTTCTCACTGATATGAAAGATACGTTCCTTATGTTTCCAAAACTGTACCGTAAGCGATGTGTGTTCCCGTTCAGACCGAGCGTCGGAGCTCTTAACAAAAGTCCCCCGGGAAGAAGATAGCTTTATGAACAGATGCGAAAGGTAGTTAGCGTCTATGAATGGTGTAAGGTAGGCGTAACTATGGCATCAACACGCAGACCATAATTTGACTATCCAAACTGTTTCATCCATGAATCTTATCATTCTAAAATCCATTAATGCGAGTGAATGTAATTATTTCTCTATAATAGATATTTCCGATGAAACTGTGTGTTGTGATTATTCCTGTACCTGTGCAGACTGCAGTCAGAATGGGCTGGACCACCCCTCAGCAGATATGTCCCTTGACGACGGCTCAGGGATGCTGGTAGATGGCTTCGAGAGAACATATGATGGCAAACTCAAGTGCCGTTACTGTAACTATGCCACCAGAGGCACAGCACGATTAATTGAGCACATCCGTATTCACACAGGTGAGCTTGAATGGACCCGATAACACCATGCACATGCTACCAGGTGATATACGACTAGATTCATCACTAGTTGAGCATTTTCCCTTATACAAAGCTGGCACCCTTTATTTTCATTAGGCCTAGTTAGAGTAATCAATGACAAAAAGCTAAGAACATTAACATTTCATCCTAAGACCTTATTCTTCCTTCTAATTCTTTATCTCCCTCTTTCCTCTTCTCAAACAGGAGAGAAACCCCACAGATGCCACCTGTGCCCCTTCGCCTCTGCCTATTTGCGCCATCTAGAGGCCCACATGCGCTCCCACACAGGAGAGAAGCCTTACAAGTGTGAGCTGTGCTCCTTCCGCTGCAGTGACCGTAGCAACCTGTCACACCACCGCCGCCGCCGGCACAAGCTCTTACCAATGAAGGGCGCTCGCTCCTCTCTCTCCCACAAGAAGATGCTGAGCGTCTTGCAGAAGAAGACCAGCCTGGGGTACGGTCGCCGGCTCCTCATCAACTTCAGCCCACCCTCCATGGTGGTGCACAAGGCCGAGCACCTGGATGACTACTCCCACGAGCTGCCCCACCTGCGCCAGGAGACCTACGACAACCACGGCGCTGGTGGAGATGGTAGCTCAATGGACGACCTCCACAATCATCACCACAACCTGGTCATGGAAAACCCCCTCAACCAACTCTCGACCCTGGCCGGCCAGCTGGCCAGCCTGCCCTCAGAGGCTGAAAGCCAGACCCAGCAGCCTCCCATGTCTCCAGGTGCAGAGTCCTGTGTGGACGAGAAGCCCTTCCTCATCCAGCAGCCTCACCCAGCCACTGCTCCTGCTGCTGTGTCAGCCAGCACTGCCCACGCCTCTTCCTCCTCCATCACCCCAGAGCCCAGGCCCCCACCAGACAGCAACTGCAGCCCCGGGGCAGATCCCTGCAGTGAGCACAGTGGGCGCACCAGTACCCCCAGCATCACCAACAGCCAGCCCAGCACACCAGCCCCGGGCCTGCCCTCTCTGCATCAAGACCCCCAGATGCTGCACCACTGCCAGCACTGTGACATCTACTTTCCTGATAACATCCTGTACACCATCCACATGGGCTGCCACGGCTACGAGAACCCCTTCCAGTGCAACATCTGTGGCCACAGGTGCAGGAGCAAGTACGACTTTGCCTGCCATTTTGCCAGGGGGCAGCATAAGCAGTGACTTGTTGCCCGGTCAGTGACCGGAGAGGATGAATGGAGGTTGTTTTTATTTAATTCCATGATGATGATTTTGAACGTTCTGAAATTGGCCTTGATGTACAGTGAGGGAAAAAAGTATTTGATCCCCTGCTGATTTTGTACGTTTGCCCACTGACAAAGAAATGATCAGTCTATAATTTTAATGGTAAGTTTATTTGAACAGTGAGAGACAGAATGACAACAAAGAAATCCAGAAATGCATGTCAAAAATGTTATAAATTGATTTGCATTTTAATGAGGGAAATAAGTATTTGACCCCTCTGCAAAACATGACGTAGTACTTGGTGGCAAAACCCTTGTTGGCAATCAGAGGTCAGATGTTTCTTGTAGTTGGCCACCAGGTTTGCACACATCTCAGGAGGGATTTTGTCCCACTTCTCTTTGCAGATCTTCTCCAAGTCATTAAGGTTCCGAGGCTGACGTTTGGCAACTCAGCTCCCTCCACAGATTTTCTATGGGATTAAGGTCTGGAGACTGGCTAGGCCACTCCAGGACCTTAATGTGCTTCTTCTTGAGCCACTCCTTTGTTGCCTTGGCCGTGTGTTTTGGGTCATTGTCATGCTGGAATACCCATCCACAACCCATTTTCAATGCCCTGGCTGAGGGAAGGATGTTCTCACCCAAGATTTGACGGTACATGGCCCCGTCCATCGTCCCTTTGATGCGGTGAAGTTGTCGTGTCCCCTTAGCAGAAAAACACCCCCAAAGCATAATGTTTCCACCTCCATGTTTGACGGTGGGGATGGTGTTCTTGGGGTCATTGGCAGCATTCCTCCTCCTCCAAACACGGCGAGTTGAGTTGATGCCAAAGAGCTCCATTTTGGTCTCATCTGACCACAACACTTTCACCCAGTTGTCCTCTGAATCATTCAGATGTTCATTGGCAAACTTCAGATGGGCATGTATATGTGCTTTCTTGAGCAGGGGGACCTTGCGGGCGCTGCAGGATTTCAGTCCTTCACGGCGTTGTGTGTTACCAATTGTTTTCTTGGTGACTATGGTCCCAGCTGCCTTGAGATCATTGACAAGATCCTCCCGTGTAGTTCTGGGCTGATTCCTCACCGTTCTCATGATCATTGCAACTCCACGAGGTGAGATCTTGCATGGAGCCCCAGGCCGAGGGAGATTGACTGTTCTTTTGTGTTTCTTCCATTTGCGAATAATCGCACCAACTATTGTCACCTTCTCACCAAGCTGCTTGGCGATGGTCTTGTAGCCCATTCCAGCCTTGTGTAGGTCTACAATCTTGTCCCTGACAGCCTTGGAGAGCTCTTTGGTCTTGGCCATGGTGGAGAGTTTGGAATCTGATTGATTGATTGCTTCTGTGGACAGGTGTCTTTTATACAGGTAACAAACTGAGATTAGGAGCACTCCCTTTATGAGTGTGCTCCTAATCTCAGCTCGTTACCTGTATAAAAGACACCTGGGAGCCAGAAATCTTTCTGATTGAGAGGGGGTCAAATACTTATTTCCCTCATTACAATGCAAATCAATTTATAACATTTTTGTCATGCGTTGTTCTGGATTTTTTGTTGTTATTCTGTCTCTCACCTTTCAAATAAACCTACCATTAAAATTATAGACTGATCATTTCTTTTTTAGTGGGCAAACGTACAAAATCAGCATGGGATCAAATACTTTTTTCCCCTCACTGTAGCCTCCGTAAATTCCATGTAGTGAATTTGATTTTATAGGGGGATAATAACATATTTGACAGTGCCCATGCATTTGTAGCTAGAGTGTAGGGATGGAGTGGTTTAGAGGTACAACTCACTTGACCTGTTTGATCATGAACATTCCTCGTGAGTTTTTGACATGAACACTATTTCCAGCCTTACGAACATAGTTCTAGATGATGCTAACCCCTTTGTGAGAGTGCTCTTTAGTGGCTTTAACCATAACCAACTAAACCATTTCAGAGTGAAAGACTGCACCATTCATGCCTCCCAACAGTGCCTGCAATATTCACAATCTCTTTACCTGTACTGAAATGGACACATCTTATATGTTGATGTTTTTGCGTTTGTTTTCTTCAGATGAGGGTCTCCTCTTGTCATTTGTGATGGATCTGTACACAGTGCCCTACTTTAACCACCGGTAGGTAGCCTAGCGGTTAGAGCGTTGGGCCAGTAACTGAAAGGTCGCAGGTTTGAATGCCAAGCCGACAAGGAGAAAAATCTGTGCCCTTGAGCAAGGCACTTAACCCTAATTTGCTCCAGGAACACCGTACTACTATGGCGGACCTTGTAAAACAAACATTTCACTGCACCTCTCCGGTGTATGTGACAATAAGTGTTTTAATTTTTATTTGAGCAACTTTTTGTTATTTGGGTGTTGCATAGAATAAAGCCTAACCTATACATCATGTTATATTCTGACCTTTAAATAACATATGTCATTGCGAGATTTAACACCTTTACTGTCAAAGCAGTATCGCCATATCTCTCTTTTCTCCTTTGTCATGTCTATTGAGTTCAGATTTGCCAAGTAGCACCAGAGATGCCATGTTTTAGCATACATGCTATGCCTTGGGATTCTTCCTGTCCTGCATTAATCAAGGCATTGCATATTGTAGATCTCAATGCTTTCTTTGATATTTATTGAGTATTCTATTCTACATTTTCTGGCCTGATGGGTGTTGTCAATGACGTTGACATTATGCTGAAGTGAAGATTACTGCCTTAGCAGGGTTGTTTTGTATTGGATACTGTTGTCTGTTGCATAGCAACATTTGTGAAGAAAATAGTTACTGTTTCTAGGACTAGTTGCACGTCAACATGCTTACAGGCATCTAATGTTGGAGGGGTTATGAAAAGGGGAAGTTCACAGAAGAAGAAACACCTGTAAGGGAATTTGTTTGTGTTGTGTCTTTTATGGGACAGGTGAATGTTGAAGTGTTTTGGCGGTCAAATCATTTTTTGTGAGAGGACATATTAACACATTTCTGACTAAAGTGTTTTCTAACAGATCGTTTCTTTGTCTCAACTGTCTTTTGTCCTTTTTCTTGGTGTCTCTCTGAATGAACATTCTGTCAGAATGCAAAATGTCACATATTTGATCTGTTTCAATGCTAGCACATGGAATAAGATGTTCAGACACCAATAATTGTCTAGAATGCTTTTAATCATTTTGCCAAAGTAGCAAAGACATACATGATTGTGTACAGTAGCAGTGAATATACTTCATTGCCTCAGGTGAAATTAATTGATAGTTTTAATGATAATAGTTTGTTGAGGCTGGTCAGCTTAGTCTTACGCTTCCACCTTAGCCTGGAACTCTTCCTTATCAGACACTTTCTCATCTGGCTTCTCCAGATCTGAGGAAAGGAAGACCTGTTTATGTCGACATTGTGTCTGAACCAGAGCGATAACATACATACAATTCAGAAGACTATGACAGTGCTCCTAATTGTTTGAGATTTTTTAACAGCCTAAAGCAAACATCAGCAGAAAATATTAGCCCATACAGATCTGTGCCCAGGTGAGTATGTCCCATGTATGTCTAGAGAAATCATGACTTCATGGCCCTACTAGGAGTTGACTTCTGACCTTTGAGCTGGATGGGTCCTAGGACCAGGGTGTGGCTCTCCTGGGAGGGTCCCTGGCCTTGCGGCTGCGGGAGTTGTAGTCGGTGGCTTAACAAATGGTGACCTTACACTGCAGGTACACAAACTTGTGGGCTCACAGGAACTTGAAGGCCTGGAAGGTGACGCAGGTGTTGCCACTGGTACCAAAGGTGTAGCTGCGGGTGCATCAGAAACAAACTTTTATTTTATCAAGATCCTTGAAGAATAAGCACTTGTTGATAAAGTATAGGACCCAGAATGTTTCCTTCTCCACAATATCTCATGGCTCTGCAGGTCAGCAGTCTGTTTCTTACCCGTTGCGCACCAGGTCATAGGATCTGGTTTAGAAGTCATGAGGGGAGGGAGAGGCCACACAGGTGTCCAGGAACATGTAGGCTGCTGTCGGACCTCCTCAGATGGACCTGGATGTACAAGTTCTGGTTGAGGGTAATTTCGTATGGAGTCTGGGCTATCTGGGTGTAGAAGTTGCTGCTGGTAAAGAGGGCCATTGTGCCATTGAATCTGCCCATGCCTGTGATGGTACTCTTATCCCCATCATGCTTGGTCTTGTACATAATCTAGAACATGGTGTCCTGCTCCATACAACATACCACTCGCAGCATGAAATGAGAAAGGTGTGTGATCTCGCCTGAGTCGGACCGGTAGGCACGGATGGCGTTGGTGTAATCTTACTCTCCCATTCTCAAACTGTTTAGAGTGTGAGGCAAAAAAAAGTTATTGGACAAGAAATAAAAAGTGATTGGAAAATGTAGATGCTAGTCGATGTAACTATATCCACTGTTCATAAAACATCAACATTATTTGCAGCACCATAGATAGAGCTCTATGTAGATTTTTACATACCAAACACAGTAGTAATCGCTTTGCTTTTGGTGAATTCATTTACCGTTCGTTGGGTCCCACAGGTGTTGATCGGGAAGCTGAGCACCACCTGCTAGCTGTTGACCTGAGGTGCTGGTCGTTCAGGAACAAGTTGTAGGCGTCGTAGCCCATTGAGTTCGGGTAGGATCTTTGAATCACTATGTTCATGTTGTCTGAGAAGCAGTCCACTGGACCTGAAAAACAACAACATAAATAAAATCAACCTAAGTTCCTAAGCTTTAATATCGATGTCAGAATACCTGAGATAAATGTGTTTGATTAACTGCATGTGAGGGAGCTGCTGAACATGTCCCTGAAGCCCCTGCTGACCCCTGAGTAGTCGGAGTGGAAGACAACCGTCATGTAGTTAGAGGAGTGGTAGGCATCCAAAGAGGTGCCATTGTTGAAGTCAGATTGTGCGTATCAGACGAGTACACAGACAACCCATCGTACACGGAGATGTAATAACAGGAGCAGCAGTTCTCCAACCGGAACCAACAAAGAGCATACATTTACTGTGTAGGGGACTTTGAAATAGATGTCAATGTGAACTCCATTTCAAGATCTGTCTTCATGCACATTCAGAATTATTTAAATCCATTACATTGTTCTTGAAAGGGAACTGTCAAGCTGAAGCTCTCTCAAATCTTTTACATTAAGATTAAACAAACGAGGGTAATCACAGGAACCATTTCTGAAGAGGAATCTTCACTCACTCCAGGTCAGTAAACGACAGGAAGATACTTAGGCCAGAGGGGGCTGATAGATCCCATACACAGTAGGTGTTGTCATGGTAATATTCTGGATAGTAGGGACTGGAGATGAAAACAGAGCCATGCAAGTTTCCTCCACAGGTGGAGCAAGTCCCTGACACTTGGGAAGAGCAATGAAACACAAAATCCATTTAAATGACTTCAAGAGAGAGATCTCTTGACACCATATGTGATTTGCTATAGATCGTCTACAGTAAATCACTTTTAGTGTCAAAGGTTTATTTAGATGCACATTGATCTTTACTTGTGTTCTGTCATTCTACAGCTTATTGAGTCAACTTTTTTAATGGATGTTATGGGATGTTGAAATAGTTGATGTGGCTGGAATATCTGGTGTGGTGGTGAGGCAGTACGCTGTGTGAAGGAAAACATAAGAATGAGAAATATCCAAACCAAACTGGAGTAAATGTAACGGTGCTTAAAGTAATTTAGGGGGGGGGGGGGGGGGGTGTGTGTGACTGGTACTACTGCATTCATTTTTTAAGATTGTTCAAAGCTGAACTTCAACTGCATATTAACTGGATGCATGACTCAATATTATTTTCTGATTATCTGGTACATATTTTACATAGGCCTACTTAGAGTGGATGTGCAACCCAAGTCTTGGTAGCAGGGGTTAGTATTTGTGCCCCCAATTTTTTGTTGTTGTTGTGCAAACTTTGCAGTGTGCTCTTTCACAGAGAATCAAAGGACTCATCCAATCTACTGTCTGTCTCGGACACTTACTGCTGTAGTCATGGCAACAGTTTCCATAGTGTTGACAGGAACAACTTCCAAAATTGTAACCACAGTTGTACCTACAGGAAGCCCCTGCAGGACAGAAAGTAATTTCCTTTCTAAGTTAGTTATAATAACACCACACTACTCAAAGTTACTGTAAATCCAGTTCACTTTTTATTTGTCGGACCAAAGCTTTGATACATGAACAAAGCATTTAAATATTTATGATTTATTTTTTACGTTACATTATGTTACATTCTCCAAAAAGCTTTGAAATATGAAAAGTGATTTAAGTGAATTTTGTTGAACTACGCTAGTTGTACAGCAACATTCTGACACAGCTGAAGAAATGCCTTTGGTTGCTACATCCACTGTTACAATATTATTTTCGGATTATTTTCGGATTACCTGGGACTTTGCATACTTATTTTAGAATTGAAGAGCAACCCAAGTCTTGGTGGCAGATACAGTATTTGTGTTCTTACCCAGAATTTATCCACATTCAAATCAAAAAATCGAATCAAATACTGCAAATCAAATCCTTTCCAACTTTGTAGTATGCTTTCTCACAGAGAATACCTGAACCTTCTGTCCTACTGTATTAGACTCATACTGTTGTAGTCATAGCAACAGCTGCCATAGTATTGACAGGAGCTGGAGCATGAACAGCTTCCAGTATTGTAACCACAGTTGTACCTACAGGAAGCCTGAGCTGTAGGACAGAAAGCAATTTAGAAACTATAATATCACTTATGAGGCCAAATGTTTAAAACATGCACATTTTACTATTGATATGGTCAGCATTTTCTACACAGGTCGCCAAACTATATGCTGGCAAAGCTGAAAGTTTTACAGGTTTCAGTTTTGGGAGAGAAATATACTGCTCAAAAAAATAAAGGGAACACTTAAACAATACATCCTAGATCTGAATGAAAGAAATAATCTTATTAAATACTTTTTTCTTTACATAGTTGAATGTGCTGACAACAAAATCACACAAAAATAATCAAAGGAAATCCAATTTATCAACCCATGGAGGTCTGGATTTGGAGTCACACTCAAAATTAAAGTGGAAAACCACACTACAGGCTGATCCAACTTTGATGTAATGTCCTTAAAACAAGTCAAAATTAGGCTCAGTAGTGTGTGTGGCCTCCACGTGCCTGTATGACCTCCCTACAACGCCTGGGCATGCTCCTGATGAGGTGGCGGATGGTCTCCTGAGGGATCTCCTCCCAGACCTGGACTAAAGCATCCGCCAACTCCTGGACAGTCTGTGGTGCAACGTGGCGTTGGTGGATGGAGCGAGACATGATGTCCCAGATGTGCTCAATTGGATTCAGGTCTGGGGAACGGGCGGGCCAGTCCATAGCATCAATGCCTTCCTCTTGCAGGAACTGCTGACACACTCCAGCCACATGAGGTCTAGCATTGTCTTGCATTAGGATGAACCCAGGGCCAACCGCACCAGCATATGGTCTCACAAGGGGTCTGAGGATCTCATCTCGGTACCTAATGGCAGTCAGGCTACCTCTGGCGAGCACATGGAGGGCTGTGCGGCCCCCCAAAGAAATGCCACCCCACACCATGACTGACCCACCGCCAAACCGGTCATGCTGGAGGATGTTGCAGGCAGCAGAACATTCTCCACGGCGTCTCCAGACTCTTGTCACGTCTGTCACGTGCTCAGTGTGAACCTGCTTTCATCTGTGAAGAGCACAGGGCGCCAGTGGCGAATTTGCCAATCTTGGTGTTCTCTGGCAAATGCCAAACGTCCTGCACGGTGTTGGGCTGTAAGCACAACCCCCACCTGTGGACGTCGGGCCCTCATACCACCCTCATGGAGTCTGTTTCTGACAGTTTGAGCAGACACATGCACATTTGTGGCCTGCTGGAGGTCATTGGCAGTGCTTCTCCTGCTCCTCCTTGCACAAAGGCGGAGGTAGCGGTCCTGCTGCTGGGTTGTTGCCCTCCTACGGCCTCCTCCACGTCTCCTGATGTACTGGCCTGTCTCCTGGTAGCGCCTCCATGCTCTGGACACTACGCTGACAGACACAGCAAACCTTCTTGCCACAGCTCGCATTGATGTGCCATCCTGGATGAGCTGCACTACCTGAGCCACTTGTGTGGGTTGTAGACTCTGTCTCATGCTACCACTAGAGTGAAAGCACCGCCAGCATTCAAAAGTGACCAAAACATCAGCCAGGAAGCATAGGAACTGAGAAGTGGTCTATGATCCCCACCTGCAGAACCAGTCCTTTATTGGGGGTGTCTTGCTATTTGCCTATAATTTCCACCTGTTGTCTATTCCATTTGCACAACAGCATGTGAAATGTATTGTCAATCAGTGTTGCTTCCTAAGTGGACAGTTTGATTTCACAGAAGTGTGATTGACTTGGAGTTACATTGTGTTGTTTAAGTGTTCCCTTTATTTTTTTGAGCAGTGTACTTGTGGTTGCAGGTATTTCGGTTTGAGCATCGGTGTTGGGTTCTGCGGTTGTGCCAGGACAGTACTCTATACAAAGTAGATCAAATGGCACAGAAGCTAACATTTTAACAGAGGAAGAGCACTCACTGTTACAATATTGTGGTTGTTGATAGTCCTGGCAACAGTCTCCCCTGTATTCACAGGAAGATGAGCAGGACCAGTTGCTGACCTGATAGCCACAGTTGTATCTAAAAGAACCTTCACTGATTATAATACAGCAATTATAACAAGCTAATAAAATGAACAGACCATTAGTATGCATGTACTGTATATCAATATCAGTTCATGAGTAAAAGAGAAAACATTTTATATGGCCTGATAATTTTTTATATTTGCATTTCTCACCTCTGATATCCTATGCAATGAATGTCTTTATGAATGTTTCTCTCATCTCAGTGCCTTACCCACTGCATGATACTCTGCCTGAAAACCCTTGTATGTTGAGGAGCTGTCGCTTTTGAATTGCACAGTTGTTGAATTTCCAGTGGAGTAAAAAGTTGAGCTCTGTCCTCCACACAGCTTCCCCAGCAGTCGGTAGTTGATGGAAGGGCCATCGTAGACAGAGATGACATCATACCAACAGTTGAAGTCACCTTCAAGACTATGGTCGAAGACAGGAAAGATGAATGGAATACCATGATGGTGACTAGTTTAGACCTTCCCCATAGGCTATTAATTGATACATTACCTACTGTATGATAACTACTTGTTGCACTAACACTCACACTTGGCTCATCTTACAAACACTAACTATATTTGCCTCTTACAAACACTGACTCTATTAGTCTCATCTTACAAACACTGACTATATTTGCCTCTTACAAACACTGACTCTATTAGTCTCATCTTACAAACACTGACTATATTTGTCTCTTACAAACACTGACTCTATTAGTCTCATCTTACAAACACTAACTATATTTGTCTACTTACAAGCACGGACTATATTTGTCTCTTACAAACAATGACTATATGGTTTAATACATCATTCCCAGCACAATGATTAACTTGACCATGCTTAAATATATATCTAATGTCTGATTTGTTATTGTTACCCATCTACCAATCACTGCCCATCTTTAGGAGGCTTTAAGACACCCCCTGGTCTTTGTAGTTGAATCTGTACTTGAAATGCAATACTTGACTGAAGGACCTGTGTGTGTGTGTGTGTGTGTAGTGTGTGTGTGTGTGTGTGTGTGTGTGTGTGTGTGTGTGTGTGTGTGTGTGGTGTGTGTGTGTGTGTGTGTGTGTGTGTGTGTGTGTGTGTGTGTGTGTGTATGGGGGACAGAGGAAGGGGTAGTCGTTCAAAAATGTAGTGAGTCCATGTAACTTATTATGTGATTTGTTAAGCCAAATTTGACTTCTGAACTCTTTTAGGCTTGCCTAAACAAATACTTGATGAATACTTATGCAACGACTATATTTTAGTTATTTAATTTTTATGAATTTGTAAACATTTGTAAAATGTTCTTTTCACGTTGACATTATGGAGTATTTTGAGTAGACCAATTTAAGTCTATTTCAATCCCACTTTGTAACACAACAAAATGTGAAACAAGTTCAAGGGTGTAGATTTTCTATCAACACTGTATTTGCACTGACCATAAGTGTGCAGAGGTTTCCTTATCAGCTATTTTGGGTGTAACCTAATGACATTTCTATTTCCCACAGAACCTTGACCAGATACAGATTATTCCATATCAGATATTCCAACAGGTGTTCCAAACTCTGCATTTTGACAGTGTTTCCTAGCTGTGTCTATTGTATGTTGCTCTGTTAAGCAACAATTTTGATGATCTAACCCATGTGTTTATTCACCTTTATCATTAAAACAAATTACTTTATCAAAGTTCCAATTAAATAATATTGTCGTCATTGTGCCAGTTAGCACTGTCAGTCAGTTACTGTGTTGTTTAATATATCATTCACAGCAAAATTATTAACTTGACCATGCTTCCTATAAGAGTCTAATCCTGTCTAAGACTTTGGACTTACTGCTATTAGCCCATACAAACGCATTGAATAACAGATTCACTACATGGAACAACAGATAGACCACAAAAAATAATCAAAGGAAGTTTGTTCTGAGGTGTCTGTCCTATATCTGAAAGATACAATATAAGAAAGATCAGGAAACAGTCCTCTCTAAGCCGGGGGGGTTCTACTAACCTATATGGAATTGCTTTAAGAAGGTCATACCAAGGATCATTTTGCTATTTGTTTTTAAATTTGAAGACCCCTTGAAGTATCAAAAACATATAAACTCAGCAAAAAAAAATTATGTCACTTTTTCAGGACCCTGTCTTTCAAATATAATTCGGAAAAATCCAAATAACTTCACAGTTCTTCAATGTAAAGGGTTTAAACACTGTTTCCCATGCTTGTTCAATGAACCATAAACAATGAATGAACATGCACCTGTGGAACGGTCGTTAAGACACTAACAGCTACAGACGGTAGGCAATTAAGGTCACAGTTATGAAAACTTAGGACACTGAAGAGGCCTTTCTACTGACTCTGAAAAATACCAGTGAAAGATGCCCAGGGTCCCTGCTCATCTGCGTGAAAGTGCCTTAGGCATGCTGCAAGGAGGCATGAGGACTGCAGATGTGGCCAGGGCAATAAATTGCAATGTCCGTACTGTGAGACACCTAAGACAGCGCTACAAGAAGACAGGACGGACAGCTGATCATCCTCGCAGTTGCAGACCATGTGTAAAAACACTCCATCCCTAACTATAACATTTTCCGCCAAGATAGAACTGCCAAATGGGGCGGTGTTGCAATCTTCTGCAAAGATAGCCTGCAGAGTTCTGTATTACTATCCAAGTCTGTACCCAAACAGTTCAAGCTTCTACTTCTAAAAATACTTCTAAAAGTCTCACTGTTGCCGCTTGCTATAGACCACCCTCTGCCCCCAGCTGTGCCCTCGACGCCATATGTGAATTGAATGCCCCCCATCTATCTTCTGAGCTCGTGCTACTAGGTGACCTAAACTGGGACATGCTTAACACCCCGGCCATCCTACAATCTAAGCTTGATGCCCTCAATCTCACACAAATTATCAATGAACCTACCAGGTACAACCCCAAATCCGTAAACACTGGCACCCTCATAGATATCATCCTAACTAACTCGCCCACCAAATACACATCTGCTGTTTTCAATCAAGATAACAGCGATCATTGCCTCATTGCCTGCATCCGTAATTGGTCTGCGACCAAACGACCACCCCTCATCACTGTCAAACGCTCCCTAAAACACTTCTGCGAGCAGGCCTTTCTAATCGACCTGGCCGGGGTATCCTGGAATGACATTGACCTCATCCCGTCAGTAGATGATACCTCGTTATTCTTTAAAAGTGCCTTCCTCACCATCTTAAATAAGCATACCCCATTCCAAAAATATACAACTAGGAATAGATATAATCCTTGGTTCACTCCAGACCTGTCTGCCCTTGACCAGCACAAAAACATCCTGTGGCGTTCTGCATTAGCATCGAATAGCCCCCGTGATATGCAACTTTTTAGGGAAGTTAGGAACAAATATACACAGGCAGTTAGGAAAGCTAAGGCTAGCTTTTTCAAACAGAAATTTGCATCCTGTAGTACAAACTCAAAAAACTTCTGGAACACCGTAAAGTCCTTGGAGAATAAGAGCACATCCTCCCAGCTGCCCACTGCTCTGAGGCTAGGAAACATTGTTACCACCGATAAATCCACTATAATTGAGAATTTCAATAAGCATTTCTCTATGGCTGGCCATGCTTTCCACCTGGCTACCCCTACCCCGGTCAACTGCCCGGCACCCTCCACAGCAACCCGCCAAAGTCCCCACCATTTCTCCTTCACTCAAATCCAGATAGCGGATGTTCTGAAAGAGCTGCAAAATCTGGACCCCTACATATCAGCCGGGCTAGACAATCTGGACCCTCTCTTTTTAAAATTATCTGCCGAAATTGTTGCAACCCCTATTACTAGCCTGTTCAACCTCTCTTTCGTATCGTCTGAGATTCGGAAGCTCGGAAAGCAGTCATCCCCCTCTTCAAAGCGGGTGACACTCTAGACCCAAACTGCTACAGACCTATATCTATCCTTCCCTGTCTTTCTAAGGTCTTCGAAAGCCAAGTTAACAAACAGATTACCGACCATTTCGAACCGTACCTTCTCCGCTATGCAATCTCGTTTCAGAGCTGGTCATGGGTGCACCTCAGCTACGCTCAAGGTCCTAAATGACATCATAACCGCCATCGACCTGGCCAAGGCTTTCGACTCTGTCAATCATCACATTCTTATTGGCAGTCTCGACAGCCTTGGTTTCTCAAATGATTGCCTCACCTGGTTTACCAACTACTACTCTAATAGAGTCCAGTGTGCCAAATTGGAGGGCCTGTTGTCCGGACCTCTGGCAGTCTCTATGGGGGTGCCACAGGGTTCAATTCTCGGGCCGATTCTCTTCTCTGTATACATCAATGATGTCGCTCTTGCTGCTGGTGATTCTCTGATCCACCTCTACGCAGATGACACCATTCTGTATACTTCTGGCCCTTCTTTGGACACTGTGTTAACTAACCTCCAGACGAGCTTCAATGCCATACAACTCTCCTTCCGTGGCCTCCATCTGCTCTTAAATGCAAGTAAAACTAAATGCATGCTATTCAATCGATCACTGCCCACACCTGCCAGCCCGTCCAGCATCACTACTCTGGACGACTCTGACTTAGAATATGTGGACAACTACAAATACCTAGGTGTCAGGTTAGACTGTAAACTCTCCTTCCAGACTCACATTAAGCATCTCCAATCCAAAATTAAATCTAGAATCGGCTTTCTATATCGCAACAAAGCATCCTTCACTCATGCTGCCAAACATACCCTCGTAAAACTGACCATCCAACCGATCCTCGACTTTGGCGATGTCATCTATAAAATAGCCTCCAACACTCTACTCAACAAATTGGATGCAGTCTATCACAGTGCCATCCATTTTGTCACCAAAGCCCCATACACTACCCACCACTGCGACCTGTACGCTCTCGTTGGTTGGCCCTCGCTTCATACTCGTCGCCAAACCCACTGGCTACAGGTTATCTACAAGTCTCTGCTAGGTAAAGCCCCGCCTTATCTCAACTCACTGGTCACCATAGCAGCACCCACTCGTAGCACGCGCTCCAGCAGGTATATCTCACTGGTCACCCCCAAAGCCAATTCCTACTTTGGTCGCCTTTCCTTCCTGTCTCTGCTGCCAATGACTGGAACGAACTGCAAAAATCACTGAAGCTGGAGACTCATATCTCCCTCACTAGCTTTAAGCTCCATCTGTCAGAGCAGCTCACAGATCACTGCACCTGTACATAGCCCATCTGTAAACAGCCCATCTATCTACCTTATCCCCATACTGTATTTATTTATTTATCTTGCTCCTTTGCACCCCAGTATCTCTACTTGCACATTCATCTTCTGCACATCTTCCATTCCAGTGTATAATTGCTATATTGTAATTACTTCGCCACCATGGCCTATTTATTGCCTTCACTCCCTTATCTTACCTCATTTGCACTCACTGTATATAGACTTTTTGTTTTCTTTTTTTCTACTGTATTATTGACTGTATGTTTTGTTTATTCCATGTGTAACTCTGTGTTGTTGTATGTGTTGAATTGCTATGCTTTATCTTGGCCAGGTCGCAGTTGCAAATGAGAACTTGTTCTCAACTAGCCTACCTGATTAAATAAAGATGAAATAAAAAAATAATTAAAAAAACCTGCACAGGATCGGTACATCCGAACATCACACCTGCGGGACAGGTACAGGATGGCAACAACAACTGCCCGAGTTACACCAGGAATATACAATCCCTCCATCAGTACTCAGACTGTCCACAATAGGCTGAGGGAGGCAGGACTGAGGGCTTGTAGGCCTGTTGTAAGGCAGGTCCTCACCAGACATCACCGGCAACAACGTCGCCTATGGGCACAAACCCACCGTCGCTGGACCAGACAAGACTGGCAAAAAGTGCTCTTCACTGACGAGTCGCGGTTTTGTCTCACCAGGGGTGATGGTCAGATTTGCGTTTATCGTCGAGGGAATGAGCGTTACACCTAGCCCTGTACTCTGGAGCTGGATTGATTTGGAGGTGGAGGGTCCATCATGGTCTGGGGCGGTGTGTCACAGCATCATCGGATGAGCTTGTTGTCATTGCAGGCAATCTCAACGCTGTGCATTACAGGGAAGACATCCTCATCCCTCATGTGGTACCCTTCCTGCTGGCACGTCCTGACATGACCCTCCAGCATGACAATGCCACCAGCCATATACTGCTCGTTCTGTGCATGATTTCCTGCAAGACAGGAATGTCAGTGTTCTGCCATGGCCAGCGAAGAGCCCAGATCTCAATCCCATTGAGCAAGTCTGGGACCTGTTGGATCAGGGGGTGAGGGCTAGGGCCATTCCCCCCTAACCCTTAGCATCTTAAGATGAATGCACTAACTGTAAGACGCTCTGCTAAATGACTGAAATGTAAAATGTCACAATCACTGATCTGTCCCATTAGATTAAGTAAACAAACATTGGTGGATACATTGCTCACTGGTCAGTAATTATTGCTCAGTGGTAAGTAATTATAATTTAAGAGTAATTTAAGAGTATTTACACAGATTGAAGTGTATGCATAAACATTTAAGGATCCTACTTACCTGATATAGCGGAATTCCAGCTGAAAGATTTGCCTCTCCCCCCATGCGAATGTACCAAGCACAATTTGTACAGTTAGGGAAGGTACTTGCTGGGGTGGATGGGGCTGGTTAGCTGTTCCTTTAGTCCAAACAGGTATTCTCCACATGGAGCCGCAGTGCCTGAGAAAAATAATAAAGACAACATATTTATTAAGAATGATCAGCAAAATTCAGTTACTGACTGGCACAATGACAACACTATAACTTAATTGGAACGTTGATAAAGTAATGTGTTTTAATGAAAAAGGTGATTAAACACATGGCTTAGTTAATCAAAATTGTTGATAGACAGTGCAACATACAACAGACACTGCTCAGAAATACTGTCAAAATGCATACTTTGGACACCTATTGCAATATCTGATATGGGATAATCTGTAGCTGGCCAAGGTTCTGTGAGAAATAGAAATGTTATTAGGCTACACCCAAAATAGCTGATGAAACAACGTATCTAAACATCCATGCGTAAAGACCAACCCTGTCCAGTCCTGTTTGGATAAATGTGTTGCGCTATTCGGAGATACAATTTAAAGCCTATTCTGTAAATTAACCTATTTCTGTTTTTAGTGTATGAATTAGGGCCTAAGTGTCATTTTTATTTATACTGTGCATTCATTGTAATTGGTACACACATTCAGATACTCAGCTTGTTCGTGTGGTGAATTTCTTAGCAACGGGAGGGATTCTCTGAATATTTATTTGTACGGCTGTTAGATAGGTCGAGGTTAAGGTTTTGGGGACAGTAGCCTATTACGCCAAGTCTTAAATCGTTGCATAACAAAATCTGGCTGTAATGATGGAGAGTGTAACATTTACATTTACGTCATTTAGCAGACGCTCTTATCTAGAGCGACTTACAAATTGGTGCATTCACCTTATGATATCCAGTGGAACAACCACTTTACAATAGTACATCTATATCTTTTTGGGGGGGGGGGGGGGTTAGAAGGATTACTTAATCCTATCCCAGGTATTCCTTAAAGAGGTGGGGTTTCAGGTGTCTCCGGAAGGTGGTGATTGACTCCGCTGTCCTGGCGTCGTGAGGGAGCTTGTTCCACCATTGGGGTGCCAGAGCAGCGAACAGTTTTGACTGGGCTGAGCGGGAACTGTGCTTCCGCAGAGGTAGGGAGGCGAGCAGGCCAGAGGTGGATGAACGCAGTGCCCTTCTTTGGGTGTAGGGACTGATCAGAGCCTGAAGGTACGGAGGTGCCATTCACCTCACAGCTCCGTAGGCAAGCACCATGGTCTTGTAGCAGATGCGAGCTTCAACTGGAAGCCAGTGGAGTGTGCGGAGGAGCGGGGTGACGTGAGAGAACTTGGGAAGGTTGAACACCAGACGGGCTGCGGCGTTCTGGATGAGTTGTAGGGGTTTGATGGCACAGGCAGGGAGCCAAGCCAACAGCGAGTTGCAGTAATCCAGACGGGAGATGACAAGTGCCTGGATTAGGACCTGCGCCGCTTCCTGTGTGAGGCAGGGTCGTACTCTGCGAATGTTGTAGAGCATGAACCTACAGGATCGGGTCACCGCCTTGATGTTAGCAGAGAACGACAGGGTGTTGTCCAGGGTCACGCCAAGGCTCTTAGCACTCTGGGAGGAGGACACAATGGAGTTGTCAACCGTGATGGCGAGATCATGGAACGGGCAGTCCTTACCCGGGAGGAAGAGCAGCTCCATCTTGCCGAGGTTCAGCTTGAGGTAGTGATCCGTCATCCACACTGATATGTCTGCCAGACATGCAGAGATGCGATTTGCCACCTGGTTATCAGAAGGGGGAAAGGAGAAGATTAATTGTGTGTCGTCTGCGTAGCAATGATAGGAGAGACCATGTGAGGATATGACAGAGCCAAGTGACTTGGTGTATAGCGAGAATAGGAGAGGACCTAGAACTGAGCCCTGGGGGACACCAGTGGTGAGAGCACGTGGTGCGGAGACGGATTCTCGCCATGCCACCTGGTAGGAGAGACCTGTCAGGTAGGACGCAATCCAAGAGTGAGCCGCGCCGGAGATGCCCAACTCGGAGAGGGTGGAGAGGAGGATCTGATGGTTCACAGTATCAAAGGCAGCAGATAGGTCTAGAAGGATGAGAGCAGAGGAGAGAGAGTTAGCTTTAGCAGTGCGGAGAGCCTCCGTGACACAGAGAAGAGCAGTCTCAGTTGAATGACCAGTCTTGAAACCTGACTGATTTGGATCAAGAAGGTAATTCTGAGAGAGATTGCAAGAGAGCTGGCCAAGGACAGCACACTCAAGTGTTTTGGAGAGGAAAGAAAGAAGGGATACTGGTCTGTAGTTGTTGACATCGGAGGGATCGAGTGTAGGTTTTTTGAGAAGGCGTGCAACTCTCGCTCTCTTGAAGACGGAAGGGACGTAGCCAGCAGTCAAGGATGAGTTGATGAGCGAGGTGAGGTAAGGGAGAAGGTCTCCGGAAATGGTCTGGAGAAGAGAGGAGGGATAGGGTCAAGCGGGCAGGTTGTTGGGCGGCCGGCCGTCACAAGTCGCAAGATTTCATCTGGAGAGAGAGGGGAGAAAGAGGTCAAAGCATAGGGTAGGGCAATGTGAGCAGGACCAGCTGTGTCGTTTGACTTAGCAAACGAGGATCGGATGTCGTCAACCTTCTTTTGAAAATGGTTGACAAAGTCATCCGCAGAGAGAGAGAAGGGGGGAGGGGGAGGAGGATTCAGGAGGGAGGAGAAGGTGGCAAAGAGATTCCTAGGGTTAGAGGCAGATGCTTGGAATTTAGAGTGGTAGAAACTGGCTTTAGCAGCAGAAACAGAGGAAGAAAATGTGGAGAGGAGGGAGTGAAAAGATGCCAGGTCCGCAGGGAGGCTAGTTTTCCTCCATTTCCGCTCGGCTGCCCGGAGCCCTGTTCTGTGAGCTCGCAATGAGTCGTCAAGCCACGGAGCAGGAGGGGAGGACCGAGACAGACGGGAGGATAGGGGACATAGAGAGTCAAAGGATGCAGAAAGGGAGGAGAGGAGGGTTGAGGAGGCAGAATCAGGAGATTGGTTGGAGAAAGGTTGAGCAGAGGAAAGAGATGATAGGATGGAAGAGGAGAGAGTAGCAGGAGAGAGAGAGCGAAGGTTGCGACGGCGCAATACCATCTGAGTAGGGGCAGAGTGAGTAGTGTTGGAGGAGAGCGAGAGGGAAAAGGATACAAGGTAGTGGTCGGAGACTTGGAGGGGAGTTGCAGTGAGATTGGTAGAAGAACAGCATCTAGTAAAGATGAGGTCAAGCGTATTGCCTGCCTTGTGAGTAGGGGGGGACGGTGAAAGGGTGAGGCCAAAAGAGGAGAGGAGTGGAAAGGAGGCAGAGAGAAATGAGTTAAAGGTAGACGCAGGGAGGTTAAAGTCACCCAGAATTGTGAGGGGTGAGCCATCCTCAGGAAAGGAACTTATCAAGGCATCAAGCTCATTGATGAACTCTCCAAGGGAACCTGGAGAGCGATAAATGATAAGGATGTTAAGCTTGAATGGGCTAGTGATTGTGACAGCATGGAATTCAAAGGAGGAGATAGACAGATTGGTCAGGGGAGAAAGAGAGAATGTCCACTTGGGAGAGATGAGGATTCCAGTCACGCCACCCCGCTGACCAGATGCTCTCGGGGTATGCGAGAACACGTGGTCAGACGAGGAGAGAGCAGTAGGAGTAGCAGTGTCCATCAGCGCTAAGAAGTCGAGGGACTGGAGGGTAGCATAGGCTGAGATGAACTCTGCCTTGTTGGCCGCAGACCGGCAGTTCCAGAGGCTGCCGGAGACCTGGAACTCCACATGGGTCGTGCGCGCTGGGACCACCTGGTTAGAGTGGCAGCGGCCATGCGGTGTGAAGCGTTTGTGTGGCCTGTGCAGAGGAGAGAACAGGGATAGACAGACACATAGTTGACAGGCTACAGGAGAGACTACGCTAATGCAAAGGAGATTGGAAAGAAAATTAACTAAACAACTGGGGAAGCGAGAGAGCAGGGCCTCCCTCACTAACCATTCGCTGAAACACTCAAATATAACTATTCCAACTTCCACTTAGAAATTATAATTGATGTAAACTACAGTGGTTCAATGTTTCCAGGAATAGGCTCAAACTTAGTTTATTCAGCTAGATAACTTGGTACAGTATTCTTCTGTGAAACCCACCCAGTGCACCGTGTCTTATGACGCCGTAGCTAACTAGCATGCTAGCATCCAATAACACACGGTTAGCACCAATACTTGGTTACAACAAACTACCAATGGATCATTCGTGTCCGTGTCTAGTTCCTTTCATAACGCAGAAGTAATTAAACGTTGGCTAGCTAACACAAAGTCAGTCCTGCTAGCTACACAAGTGGACTACACAACTCGAAAGCTTACGTTGCAAAACTCTTATTGACTAAAAATGATACAGTACTGCTAGCTGGTAGCTGGTAGAGTTGGCTAGCTAGCAGTGGCTGTGTTAACCTTTATCTTTGATACAAAGACAACTATGTAGCTAGCTAACGTTACACTAATCAAATCGTTCCGTTGTAATGTATTTAGTTTCTACAGTACCGCTAGTTGGTAAAGTTGGCTAGCTAGCAGTGGCTGTGGTGTTACCGCGGGACCTCCCGTTAACAACTTGTGTCTTAACGGGAGACCAAGGTAGGTTGGATTAACTTGCATACAGGGAGGGATAAGGGAATCTGGTCACAATAAGGACACAGTGGGAAGATAAGACACACGTTTTATTACCATGTGTAGACTAGGGGTCTTCACGGGTCCACCAGAACCCGATTACCCCAGGCAGACCCAAATTTGATTTTCATTGGTTGCGGGTATGTGTAATTATAATTATAAACCGGGTGGTTTGAGCCCTGAATGCTGATTGGCTGAAAGCCGTGGTATATCAGACTGTACGTATACCATGGGTATGACAAAGAAAAATTACTTTTTACTGTTCTAATTATGTTGGTAACCAGTTTCTAATAACAATAAGGCACCTCATGGATTTCTGGTATATGGCCAATATACCAGGGCTAAGGGCTGTATCCATGCTTAAATATACTGTAGACCCGAACACTTCTGCTACAGTAGAGAGTGAGAGAAAATGGTCTCATTTATGCTGCTGCTCAGGCTTTCCACGAGAGTGGCACATGTTGCTTGTTGTGGTTGTTGGCCAGGCCAATCACAAGTCATTAAAGCGGCACTGGCCTCTGGCTCTGTGTGTGCTGTGGCGAGCAAGTTAGCTAGGAGATCAATGGAAGATGGAATTAAAATTACTGAGTTAAAATACAAATTTGAAGGATATACTACAATGACCATGAGCCAACAGGTAGGCTGCTACTTAATACTTTGAATGGAGTTGTTGTTGTAATTGTGTAGGACAGGGGAAAGCGCAGCCTATGTAGCCTTAATTAGCCAACTCAGCTAGCTAGGAGTCAATATAAAAAATAAAAACAATTTCTCTTACCTCCTTGCTTCCCTAAATGAAAAAAAAATATATAAACCTTATTGCCATTTACAGAATGGGGGGGCCTTAGAGCAGCCAATGATGAGCTTCAGCGTAGTCACATGACACGGACCTCCTCCTTTTCCCATGCACATAGCTAGCTAAGAGCTAGCTATTCAAATGTTCCACAAATTGTTCTCATAAAACAATCATTTTTTTTTCTATATAAAAGGGAAACTCAATCTCGGGTTAGTTAAGAGTTGATATTCAACTTTAAATCACATTTCATGGATGGACCTGGAAGTCATATGCAAGAGAGAGTGAAATCATAATTTTCTGTAATTTTCAAGTAATATTGGCATGAGAAAGATGATTGAAACAATTTTTTTGTAAAGATAATATACGGCCAAACAATTTTATTTATATATGCATGGACAATTATGTTTAATATTTATGATATTTATTATATTCATCATGTAAAAATAACATGTCTGACATTAATTATATAAAAAAAACATAACATAATTTCATGAAGTGTGAAAGAATAAAACAATACAATTATAATTCAAACACCGAATTTCTATTAGAAAACCCATTTTTTATGACACTCGTTGCAGAGTATTACTGTTGTTGCATAGTGTTTCCATATGGCATCATACCATAAAATAACACTTAAATAATATTTTTCTACATATTTTTATTTGAGGCCATTTGAAGTGAGAACAAATAATTATGCATTTTTTGCATGGTTCTATCATAATGTGTGCAGTAAAGGGTGATTTGACTAAACATCCATCACTTCCATTGACTGTTCGCTAACGTGGCTAAAGTTAGCTGAAGATTGTTGTGGCTGTTTTTAAGTTACTGTAGTTTCACAAAATATTTCTGATGACTGCAAAACTTATGGGTATCTTACTGAGAAAATAATCATTCTCCACTGCGAGCATAATTTGGGACTCAGCCTCACCTGGGATTTGAACTGCCAATCTCTTTGTTGTAAGCAACCTGGCCTTCCTGCTATGGCGTCAGATCAGTGGGCATGACAGAGATTGGCCACACTAAGTTACTTTGAATTTGAGTATAACTTGATTTATACAGTAGGGTCGGTCCGTATGAATTCAATCACTTTTTGACTCCACTCCTTTGGATTTGAACAACATTTTGTAGAAACATTCAGGAGGTGCTCAAAGTCAACCAATGTTTCATACCCAACCCTACCATGAGACATCCATCTCTTCATCACTGAAAAAGATAAACAGTTGAGTTTGATATCATTTGGAAGCTTACTAACAAGGTCTTGATAAAATTGGTTTTTAATTTAATTGATTTTCACATAATTTGTTGCTAACCCCTGTCGAATGTCAACTTGAATGGGAATGTACACTGAGTGTATAAAACATTAGGAACACCTTCCAAATATTGAGTTGCAACCCCTTTTGCCCTCAGAACAGCCTCAATTCGAAAAAATCTATTCACAGATGGATAAACTGGTGCCATGAAGAGATGCACCTGATTGGCAATGAGGTTCAGATATCCTCTGGCATTCAAACGTTGCTCCACTTTTATCAAGGGGCCCAATTGTGTACCATGAAAACACAACCCACACCACCACACCACTAGAACCAGCCTGCGATGTTGAAACACAGCATGATGGATGCATGTACTCATGTGTTTTTCTCCATACCCTAGTCCTCCACTCAGCATGATACGACAAGAACAGGGATTCATCAAACCTGGCAATGTGCAGTGATGCTCCCCACCCAACCTGACAGAGCTTGAGAGGATCTGTAGAGAAGAGTTGGAGAAACTCCCCAAATAAATGCGTGCCAAGCTTGTAGCGTGTCATGTCTTTAGTATCCTTAATGTGATGACATGTTATTTTATCAAATCAATTACCTAATGTTTAATTGATTACGTGATTGAATTATTAACCTGGGGCACCTCGGAGAAGTTTATTTAAGGAGGTCCGTCTTCCGAATTAACTCTTAGAGACCTAAAGAGCTCTTACATTTCAGTCATCAATCAGTCATGAATTATTCTTTACCTTCTATCAGTCTCATCTGAACGTCTAAAATTCTTGGTTATCTGCACAAACCCTAGTTTCCATAATGAATCAGCAATTTACAAAATTGGCTTAATTATTTATTTCCTAACTAAATAAATAATCACACAGAAATACTGTACATAACAAACAAACAGTAGATATTGGTTACTAACAATAATAGAAAAGTCCCTAGAGGGCTAAGCCGATATGATGGCTTGGTAGACAAAGGGAAGGGGGTGTGGACTGAGAAAGAGCAGGAAAGATAAAATAGATTCACTACACATAGTCTATAATTATATAAATTGAAATGCTAACCCTTTGCACATGAACGACCACTCATTAGAGAATAATTACAATTGATATATTTACGCCCGTATGTCGTGGTTGTATTCTCTGTTGGAATCCTCGATCGTCCTGTAGGGTTCATCAGAGTCTCTGGTTAACTTTACCAGAAGTCACAATGTCTTTTGTGGTTATAGGTTAGAATGGATACTTCAGAGTACCATTCAGAAATGTTGTCATAGGATAGATGCTTCGGGGGGTTGTCTGTATTCTTGCTCTAGACTTATGTAATTTCTAGCTGCAGACTAGTAATTACACATCTAAGATTTGCTCTTATTCTGTAGTGATCAATAGTCTCAGAGTTTAACCATTTGCAACCTTAGCTTACACCGGGGTTTGCATGGTCGAGACGTCTGGCTTACCGTGGGTCTCTTTGGCATGAAATGTACATTTCGTCATGGGTGGTTTTATACCTTTCATTAGAAAAGGGCGGTTCCATGATGCCGATGTAATGTCTATGCTCACGTGGGCGTGGCCACTGACTAGTTCATCTTTATATGAAAATCCATACTCTCATTTAGAAGGTTAACATCACGTTGCATCATTTCACAAATAGTTTGATGTTTAATCGCATACGTTTCACAATATTTAGATGTAAACCTGACAGCTGGGAAATGTACACTGTAAGAGATACCATTATGTGTGTTTCCTGTCCTTCATGAGATCCCGAAATGAAACACACTGAACATAATTGTCCCTTAAGTGTCCACGGACCATTCCCACATTCTCAAAAGTAGAGATATTGTTTAATTCTCCCATTTTGGGGATTAGGAGTTTGGCCAAGTCTAGTGCTTTGTTCTCTCTCTCCCTCAATACTGCATGTCCAATGGGGGAGAGGGTCCCTTACAGATATTTACGACCTGTCGTTAAATCATAAAACTGTAGAGAGAGAGAGAGAGGGGCTATGATCCTCCCCCCAGGGCACGTCATGTCAAGCATCGTACCCAAGAACACTCAAGGCTGCAATTGCTGCCAAAGGTGCTTCAACAAAGTACAGAGTAAAGGGTCTGAATACTTATGTAAATGTCATATAAATACATTTGCTAAAATGTCTAAAAACCTGTTTTTGCTTTGTCGTTATGGGGTATTGTGTGTAGATTGATGAGGGAAAAAAAACTATTTAATCAATTGTAGAATAAGGCTGTAACATAACAAAATGTGGAAAAAGTGAAGGGGTCTGAATACTTTCCGAATGCGCTGTATGTACCTGGTGGCCCTGCAGAAACATCAACACACCCCTGGCCAAGATGTCACAAGTTCAAATTCCTTTACAAATTCCATTAATTCCTTTGTCCCTGTGCCCTGCTTTTTTTATGTTGGTGTTGTCAGATAATCTGACTTTGCCCGCCCCCAATGTCATGCCCAGAGACCTGGTAGCGTAGCAGGGAATTCAGGTTGCTGGCAACCAAGAGGTTGCAGTAAAAATACAGTAAATATCATAATTTAGAAGATTTCACTGTAATCAGATTACAGCAGCATACCTTAGTCATTTTATAGCAATACCATCCTACTCCACCCTAGATTCTGTATTTTTTCTGCAACACCAGTAGCCAGTAATGTACTAGGAACCTTTAGCAAAGTGCTGAAATGTATCGGCCCAATAAATCGGTGGCCGATCTCTGTCATACTCACAAAGCACGAAAATTCAGGTCGCTGGCAACCAGGAGGTTGTAAATTCAAATCCCAGGTGAAGTTGAATCCCAAGTGTCATTTTACAGCAATAGCATCTTAATCCAGATTTAAAAATAGTAAATTATTGTATATTTTCTGTATATTTACTGAAACCAGTAGCCAATCATTTACATAAACATTACAATTAGTGTTTAACAGTGAAGTAACTCATTAGAATTTATTTTTAAATCAGGAATCTTGCAGCTTTTATATAATAAAAAAAAATCTTATAATCTTTTTGGTAGTTGTATGGCAGAGACATTGTGCTACAAAGTAATTGTTTGTTTTATTGTTCTTTACAATTAATAGACACAGAAACTAGATAACTTCATAAAGCTTGCCAGCTGGAAGATTGGATTCATTCTTTTTTTGGAGGGAATAGTAACCATGATCATTGGTTTCCAAGTAGCACAAGGATAAGAGATACATTTACAATGAAGCTTAAAATAGCTTAGAGTAAATGTCATGAGTTAGTTTAGTTTATTGAAACATACCAAACATGAATATACATGTAGATATTTCAATAAAATAAACAAACTGCCAAAAAAGCAAAACACTTCCATATTTATGCATAATTTTTTTTTTACAGTATACAATTATTATACTTAACAGACAACATTACTTAAAAAACAGAATATATGCCAACCTATTTTGTTTGTGTACATTACAGCCGTAAAACTGATATATTTAACATGTCATCATTCACTGGAACTTTACATTGAAGTATACAGTACTTTATAAAGAGGTTATAGGTAGTTTATAAATCAGTACGAATTAAACAGTTATTTTCTTGAAAAACATTATTTTACATAAAAGATTCCACCATTTAGTTATAACAATGTTTTACATAAAGTGTTATCTTTTTTGGTTTCATTGTATGATTATTCCTGACATTCACGCATTTGTCGAATTGCTACAGTTTCTTTCTTTGGTACCACAAATGTAATCCTCAAATTTCATTACCCTGGTTCTGGTGCATAAAGTGATATATTTTATAGACACTGCCAAAAAGAGAGATTGAGGAACTACCAGCCTGACAGCAAGACCATGGTGAGAATGGGGAGAAAAAAAGAAAATAAGAGTGAAAGAGAGAGGGACCTGGGGGCTGCATTTCCTGCGTTGTTAGGGACAGTGGTTCTTTCCGGGGTGGGGAAGTCACTGATCATCTTATTAAAAAAGGACGCGAATCTGGAGGTTTTGGAAAAAACATGCATCTCGGTCGCTTGCAAATTGGTATCATTTTCATCCTTATTCATTGTTATCACTCCAGCCTGGAACCATGCCAGCCCAGACTTACACATCAGGGGACCACCTACATCTCCCTGTAGAGAAAACAAAGCAGAAATAAATAGAATTGGATATTAATGAGAATCACTTAAACAGAGAGAATACGTCTGACCTTCACCAAACAGCAATGCCTAGCACTCTCCGCCATACATACAATTTTGAAGAAACAAAAATTAAAATGTATGGGTAACACTTAAAGCATCCAAGTGTAATTCTTTATGACTTGTTATAAGCATGTATGAGCCTTTATAATGCCTTATAACATGGACTATACAGTATGCAATGGCTCTCTATGCATTCAATTCACAACTCTCAAACTGACTGTTATTTTGACCCGATCATTAAGAGACGTTTATAAGACATTATAAAGAGATTGTACATGACAAGTCTTACAATGCATTATAACTGTATTATAATGCATTATACCTGGATGCTTTAAGTAATGTAGCCCTTGCTGTAGCCCTTGTTACCTGTTCTAGGTTCATCGCTGCAGTGCAGATGTTCTCAGTGGAGGAGATGTTGCCACAGCTCATCACATTAGCCTGCTGCTCTCGTAGACCCGTCCCAGTGGTGCCATTCACTAGGATAGTGATTCATTTAGTTGGGTTAAAAACACCAGCTAATACGCATGGTCAACTGGTATCTATAATTTAACAAAAATGACATGCATAGAAATATTCCACCACATGCCTGTGGTAGAATAAACTAACAAGGAATGTACTAATAATAATGAAATGTCCTAATAATACAGTGAACAAAACTTAACTGATTTCATCATCTCATTTTCCCTAAAGAAATTATGAATGATTGAATCATATGCATCCATTACTTGAACACTGAATGGCCTTCCAGCATCTTGCCAACAAACACAGTTTCTTACCCCTGCCTTTGTCCTGGTTTCCCCAGCCTGTCACCCAACACTGAGTCCCAGGTGGGAAACTTCCATCGTTGCTCAGGTCTACACATATAGGCTGAAGGCAGCTGCTGAAGTTTACGAAGTTCTCCAGCTGCAGCAGCGCAATGTTGGTCCCAGTTAGGTTGGTCAGGGTGATGTTCACAATGCCCAATGAAGCCTCAAAGACATCAGATCCTTTCTGCTGTTGCTCTCCCAGAAACACAGTCCACTCGTCGGGATTTAGATGTGAACTACAGGAACAGAAAAGCAGATATGGTCTTTGAAAAGCATTTAAAAATAGATTTTACTGGCCAATCTTTCTACTCAATGTTGATTACAATGCATGTACACATTTACTGCAATATGACTGGATTATGACTAATTATGTTTGTTTAAAATGCATTATAAACTCAGCAAAAAAAGAAACGTCCTCTCACTGTCAGCTGCGTTTATTTTCAGCAAACTTAACATGTGTAAATATTTGTATGAACATAACAAGATTCAACAACTGAGACATAAACTGAACAAGTTCCACAGACATGTGACTAACAGAAATTGAATAATATGTCCCTGAACAGAGGAGGTCAAAATCAAAAGTAACAGTCAGTATCTGGTGTGGCCACCAGCTGAATTAAGTACTGCAGTGCATCTCTTCCTCATGGACTGCACCAGATTTGCCAGTTCTTGCTGTGAGATGTTACCCCACTCTTCCACCAAGGCACCTGCAAGTTCCCAAACATTTCTGGGGGAAATGGCCCTAGCCCTCACCCTCCGATCCAACAGGTCCCAGACGTGCTCAAATGGGATTGAGATCCGGGCTCTTCGCTGGCCATGGCAGAACACTGACATTCCTGTCTTGCAGGAAATCAAGCACAGAACGAGCAGTGGCATTGTCATGCTGGAGGGTCATGTCAGGATGAGCCTGAAGGAAGGGTACCACATGAGGGACGAGGATGTCATCCCTGTAAAGCACAGCGTTAAGAATGCCTGCAATGACAACAAGCTCAGTCTGATGATGCTGTGACACACCGCCCCAGACCATGACGGACCCTCCACCTCCAAATCGATCCCGCCTCGGTGTAACGCTCATTCCTTTGATGATAAACGCAAATCCGACCATCACCCCTGGTGAGACAAAACCGCGACTCGTCAGTGAAGAGCACTTTTTGCCAGTCCTGTCTGGTCCAGCGACGGTGGGTTTGTGCCCATAGGCGACGTGGTTGCCGGTGATGTCTGGTGAGGACCTGCCTTACAACAGGCCTACAAGCCCTCAGTTCTGCCTCTCTCAGCCTATTGCGGACAGTCTGAGCACTGATGGAGGGATTGTGCATTCCTGGTGTAACTCGGGCAGTTGTTGTTGCCATCCCGTACCTGTCCCGCAGGTGGGATGTTCGGATGTACCGATCCTGTGCAGGTGTTGATACACGTGGTCTGCAACTGTGAGGATGATCAGCTGTCCGTCCTGTCTCCCTGTAACGCTGTCTTAGGCATCTCACATTACGGACATTGCAATTTATTGCCCTGGCCACATCTGCAGTCCTCATGCCTCCTTGCAGCATGCCTAAGGCACGTTCACGCAGATGAGCAGGGACGCTGGGCATCTTTTTTTAGTGTTTTTCAGAGTCAGTAGAAAGGCCTCTTTAGTGTCCTAAGTTTTCATAACTGTGACCTTAATTGTCTACTGTCTGTAAGCTGTTAGTGTCTTCACGACCGTTCCACAGGTGCATGTTCATTAATTGTTTATGGTTCATTGAACAAGCATGGGAAACAGTGTTTAAACCCTTTCCAATGAAGATCTGTGAAGTTATTTGGATTTTTACAAATTATCTTTGAAAGACAGGGTCCTGAAAAAGGGACGTTTCTTTTTTTGCTGAGTTTAGTTATGGGTACATAGAAAGTGTTATCCAACTCTTCTCTGTAAAGCTCAGTGCAATATTAATTTACCCAGGGAAGCATTGGGCAGCACTAAGGACAAATTCCTCCGTAATAAGAGTGCCACTGCAAATATGAATCCCATTCCTGTGTAGACTGACCATCCAGGGCCAGGTTCCCTCCGCAACATAACAACTTTTGCCCCCTAGACAGGGACTCATAGGAGCACGGCCACATAATCGCCCTGAAAGGGAAAGAAGAAAACGGTAAGTAATGATACAAAGTAGTGTCGTATTCTTTCACAGCTCAGAAAATAAAAAATGCAAGTTAAGACACCACACTCTTAGACAAAAAGGTGCTATCTAGAATCTAAAAGGGTTTATTGGCTGTCCCCATAGGAGAACCCTTTGAAGAAGCCTTTTTGGTTCCATATAGAACTCTTTTGGTTCCAGATAGAACACTTTTGGGTTCCATGTAGAACCCTTTCCACAGAGCGTTCTACCTGGAACCCAAAAGCGTTCTTCTATGGGGACAGCCGAATAACCCTTTTGGGACCTTTATCTAAGAGTGTAGCCACAGAGGTAGGAAACTTATGTGCAGCAGTGGTGGCTGTACTTCCAGTTGGGATCATGGTTGGTGGCAAGCCAGGACAGGTATAACTACTGTCAGCATCTAACCCACAGGAGGTAAACTGGACAAAGCCTAGCTTGGCGGTGCTGAACCTAAAATGTAATGAAAAACTCACCTTCTCCAATTAAAATGACAGCGATATCTGGTGCTTTAGTTGTTGTTGTTTTTGGTTGTTGTTTAGTTGGTACATTTGTAGCAGGACCAGTAGATGGCAGGACAGTTGTAGCAGGAGGTGGTAGGCCAGGACATGTGTAACTGCTGTCAGTATCTACCCCACTGGAGGTAAACTGGACAAAGCCTGGCTTGTCAGTAGTGATCTTGGAGTTGATCCAGGGCTGGTAGCGAGACACTCTGGTGTACACCCCAGGGAGATTGGGCCGAGCGCAGCCAAAACCCCAACTAACAACCCCAGACTGGATCCAGACAGAGTTCTGTTTAGTCACCATTGGACCTCCAGAGTCACCCTGAAATGATGGAGCAAGGTAAGTCTTCCAATCCATAAAAAAACAAAGAATATGTCACGTCCTGACCATATTAAGATGTTATTTTCTATGGTAGAGTAGGTCAGGGCCTGACAGGGGGGGTTTTGTGTTTTTCTATGTTTTGTATTTCTATGTTTAGTTTCTAGTTTTCTATTTGTATGTGTTTTTTTGGGGGGATGATCTCCAATTAGAGGCAGCTGGTCCTCGTTGTCTTTTATTGGAGATCATACTTAAGTAGGGTTTTTTTCCACTTGTGTTTGTGGGTAGTTGTCTTCTGTTTAGTCTTCTGTACCTGACAGAACTGTGCGCTTTCATTTTCTGTTTGTTATTTTGTCTTTAGTGTTTTTGAGTTAAAATAAATGTCATCATGAGCACTCAACACGCTGCGCTTTGGTCCCCTCTCTACGACAGTGGTTACAGAATAGTTTAGGAACAGGGCAATAATGAAATGGGTTAGCATGGAGTCTACCTGACATGAGTCCTTGCCCCCTGTCAGTACACCAGCACAAAGCATGTTGTCTGTGACTGAGCCGACCCCATTGAGGCAGTTACACTGTCTATTACCCAGAACTGGAACCTCCACTTCCTGCAGAGCCTGAGGGGAGGGGAGGGATTCTGAGGGACAGGATGAGAGACAGACCCGTTATGAACACTCCATTTTCATTGGAAAAATAATGTTTTTGGTCTGCAATGTACTGCTATTTCTCACAACACAATATGTCATTGACATCTCCATGGAAAGGTCTCCTCACTTCCTTCGTTGATGTTGCCCCAGCCAGTGACCCAGCTATCAGTGCCATCGTGGTAAAAACTGTCACTTGCTGCCAGACAGATGGGTCTGATATAGTTTGTGAAGTTGACTGGTGAGGTGAGTCTGAGCAGAGCAATGTCGTTGTCACTGGTGTCATTGTCGTAAACTGGATGTAAGACGATCTGAGCAACAGTTCTGGACACTTCGTTGGGGTTACTGCCCTCCTGGTTCTGTCGACCTAAGATGATGTTCCAATCATTTGGGCTTGAGCTTTGTTGGAACAGGAAGATTATATATTTTTTGCATCATATGAGAATTTGACAAAATATAATAATCCCATTAAACTAAAGTTGATTTTGCAGAAACGTATTTCAAGTAAGTGTTGCACTCAGCTGCATAACAGAGAGTTTGACATATTCCTTGAGCTACAACCTCTACGTCCCCTGTATCTCACGCTAACTCACCCGGTAAAGCAGTGGGCTGCAGACATCACCCACTCCTTGTTGATGAGGGACCCGCCACAAAAATGGCCACCAAATTGTTGTACGCTAGCCTGCCAGGGCCAGCTTCCTGCAGGGGCATCCTCACCCCCCACTATTTTGTTGTTGAATGAAGTGGTCCCACACACTTAAACAGAGATAAACAATGATGAGTGCAGTGGTGCCACATATTGGAACATAAGAGATAATCAGAGTCTGAATTGCGTCACTAAGCCATAGAATACAATATGAAACCACGGGTAACACTTTACTTGACACCCAGCATCCTAACCATGTCATAATATGTTATAACAGCTGACATACCTTGTCCTAACCTGTTATAGTATGGTCATAACACTGTCATGAAACACATATTTAGACCTGTTGTGACATATATTGCGTTATTTTATGGCTGATTATGACACCTACATAAGAGTGTAAAAAAAAAAAAAACTACCACACAAGGCAAAACAATCCATTACACCATAGCCTATGTGTCAACAGTATGGTTATGTTATATATATATATATTTTTTCAATTGACCATATTAAATTGTCATTGTAATTGCACACACATTGATGTCAGATATGCAGCTACCCCAACGCGCAGACTCCCCAAAAATATGGAAGAAGGTACTCTGGTCAGATGAGACAAAAATTGAGCTTTTTGGCCATCAAGGAAAATGTCTGGTGCAAACCCAACACCTCTCATCACCCCGAGAACACTATCCCCACAGTGAAGCACGGTGGTGGCAGCATTATGCTGTGGGGATGGTTTTCATTGGCAGGGACTGGGAAACTGGTCAGAATTGAAGGAATGATGTATGGCGCTAAATGCAGAGAAATTCTTGAGGGAAACCTGTTTCAGTCTTCCAGAGATTTGAGACTGGGACGGAGGTTCCTTCCAGCAGGACAATGACCCTAAGCATACTGCTAAAGCAACACTCAAGGGGTTTAAGGGGAAACATTTAAATGTCTTGGAATGGCCTAGTCAAAGCCCAGACCCCAATCCAATTGAGAATCTGTGGTATGACTTAAAGATTGCTGTACACCAGCGGAACGCATCGAACTTGAAGAAGCTAGAGCAGTTTTGCATTGAAGAATGGGCAAAAATCCCAGTGGGTAGCTTAGAAACCTGCAGCTGTAATTGCTGCAAAAGGTGGCTCTACAAAGTATTGACTTAGGGGGGTGAATAGTTATGCACGCTTAAGTTCTCTTTTTTTCTTCTTATTTCTTGTTTGTTTCACAACAAAAAATATTTTTGCATTTTCAAAGTGGTAGGCATGTTGTGTAAATCAAATGATACAACCCCCCCAAAAATCAATTTTAATTCCATGTTGTAAGGCAACAAAATAGGAAAAATGCCAAGGGGGTGAATACTTTTGTAAGCCACTGTACGTGATAGGGCTATCTGGCTTATATGATTATGATGGTCATAGCGCTTCTTGACAGTGTCATAAAGTGTATTTTCTTTGTCCAAGTAAAGTGACACAGGAGGATCATAATGCTTCTTGACAGTGTCATTGTCACGCCCTGGCCATAGAGAGGTTTTTGTTCTCTATTTTGGTTAGGCCAGGGTGTGACAAGGGTGGCCATTCTATGTCCTTTTTTCTATGTTTTTGTATTTCTTTGTTTTGGCCTGGTATGGCTCTCAATCAGGGACAGCTGTACATCATTGTCGCTGATTGGGAGCCATACTTAGGCAGCCTGTTTTCCTTTGGGGTTTTGTGGATAGTTGTTTTCTGTCTTGTGTGTTCACCTGGCAGAACTGTTGGCTTTCGTTTTCTTGTTTTATTTAAAGTGTCATTAAAGTTAATATGAGCACTTACCACGCTGCATCTTGGTCCCCTCTGTCAGACGATCGTTACAGAACTACCCACCACAACTGGATCAAGCAGCGTGCTCGGGAGGAGATGGACACCTGTTCTCATCAGGAGTGGATTGGGAGGAGAGACTGGACTTGGGGCCAGGTGATCGAAAGATATCGGAGCCTACCCAGGAAGAACGAGAGGCAGCCCCCCCCCCCAATTTTTTTTTTGGGGGGGGCACACGGGTAGTTTGGCTGGACCAGGGGTGAGGCCTGAGTCAACTACCCGTGCTTTTTGCGGTAAGCAGGTGCCTGCCTCTCGCACTCTCCAGTGCGCCAGCCCAGCCTAGTACGTCCTGTGCCTGCTCCCAGGGCCAGGCCTCCTGCATGTCTCCCCATCCTGGTGAGTCCTGTGCCTGCTCCCAGAGCCAGGCCTCCTGCATGTCTCCCCAGCCTGGTGAATCCTGTGCCTGCGCCCAGAGCCAGGCCTACTGCAAGTCCCGCCAGTCCGGAGCCGCCAGAGCCACCCGCCAGTCCGGAGCCGCCAGAGCCGCCCGACTAACCGGCGCCGCCAGAGCCACCCGCCTGTCCGGCGCAGCCAGAGTCGCCCGCCTGTCCGGCGCAGCCAGAGTCGCCCGCCTGTCCGGCGCAGCCAGAGTCGCCTGCCTGTCCGGCGCCCGTGGCAAGGGTCCCCAGTCCGGGGTCGGCGGCGAGGGACCCCGCTCTAGAGGCGCCACCTAAGTGGGGTGAGCCAGTGGTGGAGCGGGGTCTGCGTCCCGCTCCTGAGCCGCCACCGCGGATAGATGCCCATCCGAACCCTTCCCTAGAGGTTTAGGTTTTGCGGCCGGAGTCCACACCTTTGGGGGGGGGGGTACTGTCACGCCCTGGCCATAGAGAGGTTTTTGTTCTCTATTTTGGTTAGGCCAGGGTGTGACTTGGGTGGGCATTCTATGTCCTTTTTTCTATGTTTTTGTATTTCTTTGTTTTAGCCTGGTATGGCTCTCAATCAGGGACAGCTGTACAGCTGTTCCTTTGGGGTTTTGTGTATAGTTTTTTTCTGTTTTGTGTGTTTACCTGGCAGAACTGTTGGCTTTCGTTTTCTTGTTTTATTTAAAGTGTCATTAAAGTTAATACGAGCACTTACCACGCTGCATCTTGGTCCCCTCTGTCAGACAATCGTTACAGTCATAAAGTGTATTTTCTACAAGTTATAAAAATATGAGGGAAACAGATGACTGTAAACAATTCATTACAAAAACAACAAAGGATTTAAGAAAACAAACTTTCAAACGAAAGAAAACTTTTTGGCAGGGAAAAAACACATTTGAATACATATAGGTGTCATATCCAGCCATAAAATAACAAAATATACACTATATATACAAAAGTATGTGGACGTCCCCTTCAAATTAGTGGATTCGGCTATTTCAGCCACTCCCATTGCTGACAGGTGTATAAAATTGAGCACACAGCAACGCAATCTCCATAGACAAACATTGGCAGTAGAATAGCCCGTACTGAAGAGCTCAGTGACTTCCAACGTGGCACCATCATAGGATGCCACCTTTCCACCAAGTCAGTTCGTCAAATTTCTTCCCTGCTAGAACTGCCCCGGTCAAGTGTAAGTGCTGTTATTGTGAAGTGGAAACGTCTACTAGCAACAACGGCTCAGCCGCAAAGTGGTAGGCCACACAAGCTCATAGAACGGGACCACCAAGTGCTGAAGCACGTAGAGCATAAAAATCGTCTGTCCTCGGTTGCAACACTCACTACCGTGTTCCAAACTGTCTCTGGAAGCAACTTCAGCACAAGAACTGTTCGTCTGGAGCTTCATGAAATGGGTTTTCATGGCCGATCAGCCGCACACAAGCCTAAGATCACAATGTGCAATGCCAAGCGTCGGCTGGAGTAGTGTAAGGCTTGCAGCCATTGGAGTCTGGAGCAGTGGAAATGCGTTCTCTGGAGTGATGAACCAAGCTTCATCATCTGGCAGTCCAAAGGACAAATCTGGGTTAGGTGGATGCCAGGAGAATGCTACCTGCCCCCATGCCTAGTGCCAACTGTAAAGTTTAGGGGAACAGGAATAATGGTCTGGGAATGTTTTTCATGGTTTGGGCTCGGCCCCTTAGTTCCAGTAAAGGGAAATCTAAATGCTACGGCATACAATGACATTCTAGACAATTCCGTGCTTCCAACTTTATGGCAAGAGTTTGGGGAAGGCCCTTTCCTGTTTCAGCATGAGAATGCACCCATGCACTAAGCAAGGTACATACAGAAATGGATTGTCGAGATCGGTGTGGAAGAACTTGACTGCACAGATCACTGACATCAACCCCATCGAACACCTTTGAGATTAATTGGAATGCCGACTGCGAGCCAGGCCTAATCGCCCAACATCAGTGCCTGACCTTACTAATGCTCTTGTGGCTGAAAAGCAGCAAGTCCCAGTAGCAATGTTCCAACATCTAGTGGAAAGCCGTCCCAGAAGAGTGGAGGCTGTTATAGCAGCAAAGGGGGTCCAACTCCATATTAATGCCCATGATTTTGGAATGAGATGTTCGACGAGCAGGTGTCCATATACTTTTAGGAATGTTATGACAATATTATGACAGGTTATGACAAGTTATGTCAGCTGTTATGACATATTATGGCATGGTTATGATCGTGTCATAACGTCTTATGACACTGGGTGTCAAGTAAAGTGTTACCAAAACATGATTGTTCACACAGTGTGGAAATAGACCTTTGGCTTCACAGTAACATGATACACTGTATACATGATAAATAAAATAATCAGACATTAAAACATTAGCAGCACGTCATTAAGATCATTACAGCTGTCAAAATGTGCATGCAGGTATGTGGACTGATTACATTTTTCGTCAATAATGAAAACGAAGAATATCTCAAAGGTTGACATTTATTGTATGTTCTAATCGATCATGCTCTTTAAATTAAACAAATAGCAAAAAGAAATGGCAGCAATGGGAGTGATGACCATGAATTTCTGTACACGTCTGGAGAATAAAATGTAGATCATGTTCTTACCATCAAGTTGACAATATGATTCTGAGAAAGAGGAAGTAATTGAGTTAATTAATTGTCTGATTGTCTCTATTAAACATGTTTGCTTTTGTGTAAATGCAGCTTGTGTATAACCACAATTGTTGAACATGTTACACCTCATTGCATGCTTGCTTGCATCAGTTGCACCTTTTCTTCAGTAGTGGATCAAACAAATAAAGTTAAAACATGAAATTCATGTTTTCATGTAACTGAAAAGTCCCTGAAATTGAATACTGTTGTAATATGAGTTGGATTAGAGTGTTTTATTTAGTATTTTATTTAGGGGGTAGTTTAGTTTTAATATTGCAGATAGACTGTGGCTTCCATCAATGTAATTGTCTGCATAATTTTCAATCCCCCATACATATTAAAAAAATATATATTCCTTTGTTATTTTCCACTAACCCTACCATCCTTTCCCTAATTGGATTAAACTAATGCACAACAAAACTTAGGCTTCTACTTTCAGTTTATACATACTATATACATTTTATGGACACAGTATATTTTATAATCGTTTTTAGACCCAACCTTCAGCTACCCTCAACCCCTCCCATCTATCGCTGAAGACCATCCAGTTTTGATTTCTATTTGCCATATATTTTTTTGTTTTTCAACTCATAAAACTGAAAAGACTCTGAAATGGAATGCTGTTGTAATATTAGTTGGATTGTAGTGTTTGTAAGGTGTTTTATACATATTTATTTTACAAGTATCTAAGTATATTTTTTAAGTATGTGAGTAGTTAAATGATGCAATATGTAACTTTTTGTGTGACCCGACCAGTGGCAATTTTAGCATGTCAATCTTGGTGGGGCAAACCATTTTTTTTTATAGATGCATGCCGGCGAAGCCACTACACACCTCTAAATAGTACATTAAATGCACTTTAATGGTGACAAACGGTGCCCACAACCTTTTAGGGTCTACTTAAAGCTGTCCCGAGAGTGGAGCTTATGGCTGACTTGCTTAAAAAAATATTGTTTCTACTGACTCCTTGTGGATTTGTGTACTGTAACTGGATAAGAACCGCATTCTCCTTCAATAATAATGAATGTCGACATTTTGACTTTTGAACCATACACAAACATTATAACATTTATGTTCAGTAAATTCACAATCACACTCTTTTTATTTTATGGTGCATATAGTCATCAATTTAACAATGTTTAGTAACTGGTTTTGTCCGAATACCCATACGTGCGTCCTAAATAACAGGTGTTTGAGTATGTGAGAATTTTTTTTGGAGTTTAATAGTATGCAAAAGTTAGAAAATAGAGGATACTTTAAATGCCCGGTTGTCATACTCATTTCTGCTTTGACAACAGCTGATCAATTAGATATGGGGATGAGTTACTGAAATCAACGAACAGAGGGAAACAGCGCAATCACACACGGCACATTCTCAGTAGGCCTATGCAAAAATTGAATGTTTAATACTGTCAGAGAGGAAGAGAAAGAGAGAGGCCCAACTCGGCGGAAAATCTGTCTCCCTCCAAGCAAGGAATTTTTGTATGGTTGTCAATGAGAGAGGGTCGAATTTGGTCATCAAAAATATAGCTTTTTTGCTACGTGAGGTTTATTTGATTGAATAGAAGTTTTGTAATGCTTAATTTGTTACAAGTGTACTGATATAAGCACGAGATGTCCCGGCAATTTATAGAAAAACACTTAATATCAGAGTTGTCTCGACATGGCTATGCATATTCATGTATTGAGGCTAGTTGGTTTTAACCAATCAGCTTTCAGGATTAGACACATCCATTATATAAGGGTGTGTTTGTAAATTCAATCTGGAGTGCCAGAGTGCACTCAGAGTGTGTTCTGGACGTTCTTAAATTCAGAGCGTTGTCATATTGTCCGTTTGTAAATTCAGAGCGTTGTCATATTGTCCGTTTGTAAATTCAGAGAATAGGCGTTGAAGGGCATTCTAGAGCAGGGGTCGGGAATCGAAGGCAGCCTTGGCACACAAGGGAATTTGCCTTGGCGTTTAAATATATTTGCGTGTCATGCTAAACCTTGGCTTGACATGAAAATAATAGAAAATAATGAAAATTATTGAAATTGCATCTATTGGTTTCTTAATTTTATTGGTATTCACTGCAATGTTGTATGTCAATCCTTATTAGCCAATGGGCTTTCATGATTTTCAGTAATTTCATATTATTAGTTCAACGCAAGATGACCTGCCTCTCGCCTCTCCCGCCAAATTCAAAACCAAAGCAGCGCTGAAGATGAGAGATTTGTTTTCACATGGATAGCAACCCTTCTTTAGTTATTTCAAAATGTGCAGGGTGCAAAATGTCATCAGCAAAGAAAAATAAGGCAGATGTCAGCTCATTTATTGCCTCTTGGACAAAGGAATAAGGGTTTGTTTTACTGAAGGACGGGTCTGTTTGCGCTCTCGGTTGCAAAACTGTTGTTTGTCGGACATTAAGTGTACGGCGTCATTTTGAAACGAGACATGAGAAAAACTTCAAGGATGAAGCGGACAAGGCTAAAGGAATCAAGAGGGCCATGTCCAGGTATGAAAAGTAAAGCATTGTGTTTACAAATCTAGATGCAGTCAAAAATCAAGCTTCAGATGGGAGCTAGTGACCCAGAGCAGGTATGTGAGGAGCTTCTTTGTCTAAAACCCATGCATGGTACTATAAAGGGGAAGATGTAGCAAAAGGATTCGGAAAGCTGATTGAAGATAAGATTGGCCACCCCCCTGTATCATTCACCAAGAGAATCTGTATTCCAAGATCAAGCCGGTGGTGCTAATGGACAGCGCCTCTGTTTAGCTAGCTATGGAATTCTTCCGTTTGTGGGCAATTAGATATTCAATAGACACAATTAGTTGTAATGTACATATGAAAATCATAACTGGCACGCAGATCATTAGAAATGGTAGGATAAATTGTGAATTGGCACTCCACACAAGGTTGCCAACCCCTGTTCTAGAGCATGCATTATTTTAGTGATAATGCCTGAGAAGCTGGTGTTTGGAGGATATATTGGCACGGGTGTTGTTAGGTGGGGCCGAGACGAATTTGAGGGCCGGCAAACCGTGCCAATATATCCTCCAAACAACGGTTTCGAGGGCATTATCACTTTTACTTACTTACTTACTGACTTTATTGTCCCCGTGGGGAAATTTTGTTGTAGTGTTATGTACACATTTAAAGTGGCGTTTAAATACAAAACAAAATTGACAATACAACTTTGATAACAGTTACATACCAATAATATTTTTTTTTTTAAAGACTAGCCTGCTGGCCTTACTGAGTCGATAGGAACATTAGCCCGAGCTATTTAGGAGGGATATCACACCTGGCACAAATGATTGTCTAGTTCTGTTTTTCCTGCTGAGGGGTACCCTATACCTGCGCCCAGAGGGGAGTAGTTCAAAGTCCGGGTACAGGGGGTGGCTTGGGTCTAAAATGATTTTGTGAGCCTTGCGGAGGGCCCTGACCTTAATTAAAGATCTCATCTGTTTGACTCCAAGTACCTTGCTTGCTGTGGTGATAATCCTTCTCAGCATATTTCTCTGGCTGACATTGCCAAACCAACAAACAATACAAAAAGTTAAAATACTCTCAATGAAAGATTTGTAAAACAGAGTCAGTATAGTACAGTCTACATTAAAAGATCCCAGGTTTTTGAGAAAGTACAGTCTCTGTTGGCTCTTTTTGTAGATCAGGTCTGTACATTTACTCCACTGAAGCTTATTGTCCAAGAAGACACCTGGGTTTTTGTATTCCTCTACAATCTCTATATTCTGACCTCTGATAGATGTTGCAGAGGTAGGTGTTGTACACTTCCTGAAGTCTATGCACATCTCTTTGGTCTTGTTGGTATTGAGGACCAAGTGTGATTCCTCACACCACTATACAAAGTCATCTAGGACCGGGCCATGATGTTCCTCGTCATCATGCAACAGGCTGATCAAGGCAGTGTCATCAGCGAACTTAACGAGGTCTGTCAGGATGGGAACTAGTACAGCTATTAGTGTACAAGATGTACAGGAGTGGGGACAAAACACATCCCTGAGGAGAGCCTGTGTTGGTATTGCGTATGTCCGACACGTGGGGACCTATTTTTACTCGCTGTGAGCGTTGGCTCAGGAAGTCCAACAGCCACAAAACCAGCCCCCCATCTAAGGAGAAGTCCCGAATGAGTCTCTGTGCCAGAATGTAGGGCTGGATTGTGTTGAAGGCAGAAGAAAAGTCAACGAACAGAACCCTAACATGGGATTTGGCACCCTCTAGATGTCTATAGACCATGTTAAGGAGGGTAAGAATGGCATCATCAACTCCTCTGCTAGGCTGATAGGCAAACTGAAATGGGTTGAGAAGCCTCTGGGTGACACTGAGAATACGACTTTTCATAAGTTTCTCAAGGCATTTCATTACTAAGGATGTCAAGGCAACAGGGTGGTAGTCATTCAGCACAGAGGGTTTAGGTGCTTTAGGAATGGGTATAATTATTGAGTTTTTTCGACAACACTGGCACGTGTTGCTGGTCGAGTGAGGATTGGAAAATGTCTGTAAAAACACCAGCCAATTGTTCAGCACAGTGCTTTAACACATGTCCACTTATTTTGTCTGTGGCTTTTGTGTATGTTACATCCCCTGAACAACTTTAAAAACATCAGACTGTTTAACAACAACTCTCTCAAACATTTGTAATGATGCTTCCATTTGTTTTACCTCCGACACAAGGTTGTCTGATTCAAATCTTGAGAAGAAAACATTCAGTTCATTAGCCGTGTTCTGGCCCTCATATCTCCCAAGGTCAGCACTGGTTTTTCCTTTGCCTATGTGGGGGGCACTAGCCATGGATTTAATCCCTTGCCAGGCCAACCTTGCGTTTATCAACGGGTTACCAACATATTCAAATAAGGAGTGATATATTTTAATTAACGTTATGTTGAATAATTTATTCATACTATTTCATCTTTCCACAATATACAGTCCCGAAACAAATCTAGGGTTGCTATCCAAGCCGGCTGGTCGTTTGTTCTATTAGTTCGGTTGCTAGAGACGCGACCCAGTCATTGTCTTTTTGTTCTGTATCTATGGACGCGACCCAGTCTTTTGTTGTAAATGTTCCATTGGCATACTGGCTGGCAACATTCTTATCCCTTGCTAGCTAGCTAGCCAACTACGGCTAACTTACAGTCACGTCAAACAGTGCAGACAGAATAACAACAGTAGCTGCATTTGTTTAAGCTGTTTTCTAGCGACATTTATTTGGATACATCCATAACAATGAGCTAATGAGGCACAATTTTGCCTGGCGTAGAAAATGTGCTCTCTAGTCAGGAAACTTGTTCAGAGGAGCTAGCCAACAACACAGCTAACACAATCACTTCAAACTGAAGCTGGAAAGACTGCAAACTAGCTGCACTTTGTTTCATTTGACCTTTTTTCTCAATTGACATTTATTTTGTATATATCCATAAACATTATGCCAGCTCATTCATGATTTCGACTGGCTGTGAAATGCTGCCTGCCTCTCTCTTGTGCCCGACCCCTACATGTTCATTACTATTGGACAGTTGGAGATCGAATTTGAATATTGAAACAATGTTGCAAATGTCAGAGAGACAGACAGTAAGGTTTATACAAATCTCCACTGTTGAAAACTAAATGTTAGCCTAAAATGAATGTGAGAAAATGTCTAGATGCTTTTTATAGTGGAGATCAAGTGTATAACTTCCCTGCCTGGGCTGATGAGACAGTGGATTGCGCAGTCAGATGGAACAGAGTAAATAGGCATTTGAACTTCATAGATTTAGCTGGCGGGAATTTGTGGAGTAGACAACGGCTGGAATTTGCTTTTAACCAATCAGAATGGACTGTATATTTGCACTGTATTGTTCATTCTTCCATGTTCTATGTTTGAGCTGCTTTTGAAAACAAAAGTCGAATGGAAAACATTATTGTCATTGTTGATTTTGATTGTCATAATAGTAAGCTAGGACTGATGGTTTGGTTAAACCATCAGCTATTCGTGAAAGATGGCGCCGTGCCTCTAGGTCTTAAAGAAACTTTGAAGTATTTAGTTTTTTTACGTGTTATAATAAATCAAAATACAAGCATTTCGATACACCCGCAATAACGTCTGCTAATCATGTGTATGTGACCAATAAAATGTGATTTGATTTGAAGTCTGTTTGATTACCAAGGCAACTACTACAGCAATCTAGTAAACTTGCTAGCTAATACAGTGGATGTTGAACACATTTGTAGCTAAATGATCACATTTCATGTGTGAAATTATAGCCATGGTATAAAAGGGATAATCAACTCGTAAATGAGAACACATTCTCATTTGCAACAACGACTTGGGGAATAGTTACAGGGGAGAGGAGATTAATGAGACAATTGTAAACTCGAGATGATTAGATGGCCATGATGGTATGAATGCCAGATTGGGAATTTAGCCATAGAATGAATTGCCTCTTGTTGATTATCCCTTTCTTAGGGTCCGTTCGTTTGTAAATTCACTCTGGATATCTACTCCGATTTCAGAGCACTCTCGTCTGAGTGTGCGAGAGTGCAGAATAACTGACGAATTTACAAACGTTCAACACCTGTCAAATAGGGCCGGTGTCAATAAATGTCGGCAAAAATGCTTGATTCAATTGTTGCCAGCTGCACAGTTAGTAAACAACGCTCTGGATAACATGTAAACAGCCTAGCCAGCTTAACCCTCTGGAGTGCCAGACTCCAGATTGAATTTACGAACACACCCCAAGTCAATCCGAAACAAGTATTCAACAATGGCATGGTATAAAGGCGGTTGACTCCAACAACCCAAATCAACTATTCAAAATATTTGTGGACAACAACTCCCATGTATCTTGTCACTATATCCATAATCTTTGATAGTATGCAACATTTCTAAAATCAAATATGGTTTAAATTCCAGGATGTTTCACTAATTTCGGCTCTTCATCTAGTAAAATTTAATTGGAAAAGGCGGGCTGTGAGTGATAGGCCCTAGTTCTCTTCAAGTAACCAACAACAAAACTAGGTTAGTTCATTGGGAAGATTCCCAAAGATTCTGTGGTGGTGCTCAAATGTAGGTAGGCTAAGTAGTTTCTGGTCTTTTTAAATGTATCATGAATATTGTATTTTAGGTTACATCTTTGAAAACAGAAGTATTTTTTATTTTATTTTTACCCAAAGTGGATTTCTGTTTTCTCACTGAAAAGTGTTTATTGTTCTCGTCAGAGCTTTTAAACTAAATACTAAACCATCTTTTGATTTATGAATGTGTCGTCACTCTGGGTGTGGTCTTGTTATTGATGTGATGTTATTCAGGCCTTTTGATTTTAACAGATTGTTTTAGTTTTGTAGACTAGGTTACCTACTTATGCATTTCATTTATGGATCAAGCCTTAGCGATCATTCTGATCTTGTTCCCAATGATCAGTGCTTTAGTTTGTAATGTTGCTGTCCAGTGGTTCTGAATTAGTGACTGAATTTGCACCCGACTGTCCATGTTTTTCTGTGCAATAACATTTTGATTTGAACAGTTGAAAAATGTTGGTGTGTGTCCTAGGCTTTTTATATTTTGCCTATATATGTTACAGCGCTTTGGTTTCATTAATAAATATGTTGAAATAGAACCAAATGATCTGTTTCAGGATAACTACTACGGATCATATGGTATAGGTCGAATGTGATATTTTGCCTATAACCAGCCTGAGTAGGCCTATAACTGCATTCGTATTATATTCAGATTTTAGAGAAATTAATAAAATTGTAAATTATCTATTATCAGTCTGGTTAATGCAATGAATGTCTGTTGAGTTTGGAAAAATCCACCCGCACTCGGCCTCGACCCACCTACTCAGCCAGTCAGGAGAGGCTGCTGCTTTGCGGCCGTGGCATACTGCATACTTTTCACTAAACAGTAGGCTACGTGCTTAATAGTATGCAACGATGAGTAAATAGTATGTAGTTTAAGTATGTGGTACACTAGTATGGGTATTTGGACAAGTCCGTATACAATCCCACTCCTGCCACAGAAAAGTATAGTGGTCAATCCAATACGCTCAAAAAGACTCACCTTGAATTAGGAGACTTGCCACCGTCAATAAACATACCCATTTCTTCACAGACATTTCTTAAGTGTTGTTATGAGCAAAGCCCATGTTTTTGCTCTTTAAATATCCCTCATGCTATCCTTCATTGCTTACACCCCTTCCTTATGACACCCCCACACAGTACTCCCTCTTCTTTTGTTCTTCTAATCACTCAACTTCATTTCCTTGTTGGTCTACATTGGTCTACATTGGCTATCCTGAGGACACTCATCAGACAGGTATGGCCAAACTGATTAACTGTGATATTTGTTTGTGCTTAGGTCATTCAGTAAGGCTAGAAAGGCTAACTATGGTGTACAGTGGTTTCCATTCATCTCCATAAATGAAACATTAACCCTACATTCTCAAACAAAGTGCTAGTTAGTACCAAAACAAGGTTATTCATTTTGAAGGGGAAACACTTTTTTTTGTGCTGTGGAGAACTTTTTTATATCAGTTCTTTGAATAGCCTTTTGTGTATGGTTCTTCATTACACTGTCAAACATTTCCCGGGTGGTTGCAGTGAAAAAACTGTAACTATACAAAAAGTTCATGTATTTTTAGAACTGGATAAGGTATTATTGCTGTAAGGGACAGTATGCTGCTGTATTCTGATTACTTGGGAGTCAACCTCACTTGGGATTGTAAAACCTGACTTTCCTACGCCACTGGGCCTGTGGTTATGATAGAGATTGTTAAAAGCATATTTGGGGGCATGGTCTAAAATATGTTGTATTTGTGCCAATGTGTTTTGGTATTTGTCTTTGTTGTTATTTTGATGAAGGTTGAGCACCTCATTTGTCTACTCCCAGTTCTACAGTCTTTGTAAAGGCTTGTGACAATCAACAGCTGCACTGTTGAGTGGTTACTGCATTTTCCAGGAACTTAATGGGAGTTGGTCACCAGGAAGTTCATGTTTATTTTTCAATAATACTGTCAGCTCGCTGCAAGTAGTTAACAGTGCAGGTCTTTGTCACATGCTCTTACAAAGATTGCAGAACTGACAGTGGTAAAATTTGTGCTCAAACTTTGACAACATAACCATTAACTACTTAAACTTGTACTTTCTTGTTATTGTTTTCTTTACTTTCACTACAACCAGTAGCCTTTCGTAGAGGTCGACCGATTGTGATTTTCAGCAATATTCCCAGTTACGCAGTTTTACGTTGTAGTTATTATAGGACTATTTCTCTCTATACCGTTTGTATTTCATATACCTTTGACTATTGGATGTTCTAATAGGCACTATAGTATTGCTAGCCTAATCTCGGGAGTTGATAGGCTTGAAGTCATAAACAATGCTGTGCTTCAAGCATTGCGAAGAGCTGCAGGCAAACGCAGGAAAGTGCTGTTTGAATGAATGCTTACGAGCCTGCTGCTGCCTACCACCGCTCAGTCTGCTCTATCAAATATCACATCATAGACTTAATTATAATATAATAAACACACAGAAATACGAGCCTTAGGTCATTAATATTGTAAAATCCGTAAACTATCATTTCGAAAACAAAACGTTTATTCTTTCTTTCAATGAAATACGGAACCGTTCCGTATTTTATAGAACGGGTGGCAACCCTAGGTCTAAATATTGATGTTACATTGCACAACCTAAGTATAAATATTGCTGTTACATTGCACACCCTTCAATGTTATGTCATAATTATGTAAAATTCTTGCAAATTAGTTTGCAACGAGCCAGGTGGCTGTTGCATATACCCTGACTGTGCGTGCAATGAACGCAGACAGCACTTACATGTATGGTTTGCAAACATCTCCCCATTTTCGTTCATCTGGCTGAGTTGATGTTTTTCCATGATTTCTTCAAAGCCAATGTTGTCTGCTTCAATCTTAGCATTGAAATCTACCAAAAATGTTTAGTCTGTGGTAGAAGTTGACTTTCAATTCTTCCTCAATGTTGTTGGTTTGGGTGTGTAGCGCTGTATGATGTTCAGCTGTTTTTTTTCTTGGTGTTGGTTCTGAACAGGAATCATTCATAGAGCATAATATTTGAAGGGGAGTTTATGTATAGAATTTAGTTGACAGCAAATCAAATGTTTAACTGTTCAAAAGTGCCTTTAGAAAGTATCAACACCCCTTGACTTTTTCCACCTGGGCCGCCATGGTTTGGCATGTATTACAAGAAGAGGGCACTAAACCTCTGAGCCATGGCAAACCTGAGGGTTGAAAACTATGGAAGAGCATGCATATACAGTACCAGTGAAAACTTTGGACACGCCTACTCATTCAAGGGTTTTCTTTATTTTTACTATTTTCTACAATGTAGAATAATAGTGAAGACATCAACACTTTTAAATAACACATGGAATCATGCTGTAACCAAAAAGTGTTAAACAAATCAAAACATGTTTTATATTTGAGATACTTCAAAGAAGCCACACTTTGCCTTGATGACAGCTTTGCACACTCTTGGCATTCTCTCAACTAGCTTCATGAGGTAGTCACCTGGAATGCATTTCAATTAACAAGTGACTTGTTAAGTTAATTTGTAGAATTTCTTTCCTTCTTAATGTGTTTGCGCCAATCATTTGTGTTGTGACAAGGTAGGAGTGTTATATAGAAGATATTTGGAAAAAGACCAAGTCCATATTATGGCAAGAACAGCTCAAATAAGCAAAGAGAACTTTAAGACATGAAGGTCAGTCAATCCGGAAAATGTAAAGTACTTTGAAAGTTTCTTAAAGTGCAGTCGCAAAAACCATCAAGCGCTAAGATGAAACTGGCTTTCATGAGGGTCACCACAGGAAAGGAAGACCCAGAGGATAAATTAATTAGCGTTAACTGCACCTCCGATTGCAGCCCAAATAAATGCTTCACAGAGTTCAAGTAACAGACACATCTCAACATCAACTGTTCAGAGGAGACTGCCTGATTCAGGCCTTCATGGTCGAACTGCTGCAAAGAAACCACTACTAAAGGACACCAATAAGAAGAAGAGACTTGCTTGGGCCAAGAAACATGAGCAATGGACATTAGACCGGTGGAAATCTGTTCTTTGGTCTGATGAGTCCAAATTTAAGATTTTTGGTTCCAACCGCCGTGTCATTGTGAGATGCAGAGTAGGTGCATGGATGATCTCTGCATGTGTGGTTCCCACCGTGAAGCTTGGAGGAGAAGGTGTGATGGTGTGGGGGTGCTTTGCTGGTGACATTGTCTGTGATTTATTTAGAATTCAAGGCACACTTAACCAGCATGGCTACCATAGCATTCTGCAGCGATACGCCATCCCATCTGATTTGGGCTTAGTCCCACTATCATTTGTTTTTCAACAGGACAATGACCCAACACACCTCCAGGCTAAGGGCTATTTGACCAAGAAGGAGAGTGATGGAGTGCTGCATCAGATGATCTGGCCTCCACAATCACCTGACCTCAACCCAATCGAGATGGTTTGGGATGAGTTGGAACACAGAGTGAAGGAAAACTCCTTTAAGACTGTTGGAAAAGCATTCCAGGTGAAGCTGGTTGAGAGAATGCCAAGAGTGTTTAAAGCTGTCATCAAGGCAGAGTGGCTACTTTGAAGAATCTCAAATATAAAAAATATATTTAACACTTTTTTGGGTTACTACATGATTCCATGTGTTATTTCATAATTTTGATGTCTTCGCTATTCTTCTACAATGTAGAAAATAGTTAAAATAAAGAAACACTTGAATGAGTAGGTGTGTCCAAACTTTTTTTTACTGTATTTTACACCCCTTATTCATGACATCCAATTGGTAGTAGTTACAGTCTTGTCTCATCGCTGCAACTCCCGTACGGACTCGGGAGAGGCGAAGGTCGAGAGCCATGCGTCCTCCGAAACATAACCTAACCAAGCCGCACTGCTTCTTGATACAATGCCCATCCAACACGGAAGACAGCCGCACCAATGTGTCGGAGGAAACACTTGTACACCTGGCAACCGTGTCAGCGTGCACTGCACCCGGCCTGCCACAGGAGTCTCTAGTGCGTGATGAGACAAGGATATCACTGCCGGCCAAACCCGGACGACACTGGGCCAATTGTGTGCCGCCCCATGGGCCTCCCGGTCGCGAACCCAGAATCTCTAGTTGCACAGCTAGCACTGCGATGCAGTGCCTTAGACCACTGCGCCACTCGGGAGGCCGGTGTGTCCAAGCTTTTGACTGGTACTGTAGATTTGTCGAGCCAATTCCTCCACCCATCATGCACTCTTTAAATAGCCTACCTCTGTGTTAGTTAAGGGATGTTAAGTTAAAACCAGGACTCGAATTGAGGGGGTATGAGATGGTATGAGATGGTATGCCACCTTTTTTATTAAAGAAAATTGCAAAATGCATAGGCCTACACATTGTTAGCTTAAGATTTTTAAGAATATATAAACAGATCAAATTATATGAATTGATCTATAACAACGCTTTGGTCGACGATGCTTTATGCTAGAAACAAGTTGTAAAATACCTGGGAAAAATGTGACTCCGATGCATCTGTATCTGATTTCAAGTTTTCATAACAATCGGTAATCTGCATTTTTGGACGCTGATTATGGCTGATTACATTGCATTCCACCAGGAAACTGAGTGGCAGGTTGACCACCTGTTACGCGAGTGCAGCAAGGAGCCAAGGTAAGTTGCTAGCTAGCATTAAACTTATCTTATAAAAAACAATCAATCTTCACATAATCACTAGTTAACTACACATGGTTGATGATATTACTAGGTTAACTAGCTTGTCCTGCGTTGCATATAATCAAGGCGGTGCCTGTTAATTTATCATCGAATCACAGCCTACTTCGCCAAACGGGTGATGATTTAACAAGGCGCTTCCCTGTGGCTCAGTTGGTAGCGCATGGTGGTTGCAATGCCAGCATGGTGTGTGCAACGCCAGGGTTGTGGGTTTGATTCCCACAGGGGGCCAGTACAAAAAAAATGCATGAAATGTATTCATTCACTACTGTAAGTTGCTCTGGATAAGAGCGTCTGCTAAATGACTAAAAATGTAAATAAAGTACAATCGTTGCACGAATGTACCTAACCATAAACATCTTTTGCCTTTCTTAAAATCAATACACAGAAGTATATATTTTTAAACCTGCATATTTAGTTAAAATAAATTAAAGTTAGCAGGCAGTTTTAACTAGGTCAATTGTGTCACTTCTCTTGCGTTCATTGCACACACAGTCAGGGTATTGTCATATGCGTCGTAAGGGACAGACCAAGGCGCAGCGGGAATAGTACTCATCTTCTTCCTTTATTTTAAAGAGAACACTCAAACAAAATAAACAAAACGACGAAACAGTTCCGTAAGGCACACAGGCTATACAGGAAACAACCACCCACAAAAACACAGGAAAACAGGCTGCCTAAGTATGGCTTCCAATCAGAGACAACGAAAGACACCTGCCTCTGATTGGAAGCCATACTTGGCCACACATAGAAAAAGTAACATAGAAATAGAAAACTAGAACCAAAATCCCCTAGAACCAAAAAACCCCAAAACACACAAAACAAACACCCACTGCCACGCCCTGACCATACTACAATTACAAATGACCCCTTTACTGGTCAGGACGTGACAGTACCCCCCCCCCCCCCAAAGGTGCAGACCCCGACTGCACCTCCAAAACAAAAAAAAACACAAAACCAACCCCAAACCTAAAGGGAGGGAAGGGGTGGTGTAGCATTGACGGTTCCTGTGCTACACCACCCCTTCGCCAATCCTCCCACTACGGAGGTGGCTCTGGCTCTGGGCGTAGCTCCTGTTCCAAAGACTCTGGGCTGAGAGGCGTCGCTGGAGGCCCCGGGCTGAGAGGCGTCGCTGGAGGCCCTGGGCTGAGAGGCGTCGCTGGAGGCCCCGGGCTGAGAGACGTCGCTGGGGGCCCCGGGCTGAGGAGCGTCGCTGGAGGCCCCTAGAACCAAAAAAAAACGAAACACACAAAACAAACACCCCCTGCCACGCCCTGACCATACTACAATTACAAATTACCCCTTTACTGGTCAGGACGTGACAGGTATATGCAACAGTTTGGGCCGCCTGGCTCATTGCAAACTAATTTGCCAGAATTTTACATAATTATAACATAACATTGAAGGTTGTGCAATGAAACAGCAATATTTAGACTTAGGTTGTGCAATGTAACAGCAATATTTAGACTTAGGGTTGCCACCCATTCGATAAAATACGGAACGGTTTCGTATTTCACTGAAAGAATAAACATATTTTTTTCTCGAAATGATAGTTTCCGGATTTGACCATATTAATGACCAAAGGCTCGTGTTTCTGTGTTTATTATACACTGCTCAAAAAAATAAAGGGAACACTTAAACAACACAATGTAACTCCAAGTCAATCACACTTCTGTGAAATCAAACTGTCCACTTAGGAAGCAACACTGATTGACAATAAATGTCACATGCTGTTGTGCAAATGGAAAAGACAACAGGTGGAAATTATAGGCAATTAGCAAGACACCCCCAATAAAGGAGTGGTTCGGCAGGTGGTGACCACAGACCACTTCTCAGTTCTTATGCTTCCTGGCTGATGTTTTGGTCACTTTTGAATGCTGGCGGTGCTTTCACTCTAGTGGTAGCATGAGACGCAGTCTACAACCCACACAAGTGGCTCAGGTAGTGCAGCTCATCCAGGATGGCACATCAATGCGAGCTGTGGCAAGAAGGTTTGCTGTGTCTGTCAGCGTAGTGTCCAGAGCATGGAGGCGCTACCAGGAGACAGGCCAGTACATCAGGAGACGTGGAGGAGGCCGTAGGAGGGCAACAACCCAGCAGCAGGACCGCTACCTCCGCCTTTGTGCAAGGAGGAGCAGGGGGAGCACTGCCAGAGCCCTGCAAAATGACCTCCAGCAGGCAACAAATGTGCATATGTCTGCTCAAACGGTCAGAAACAGACTCCATGAGGGTGGTATGAGGGCCTGACGTCCACAGGTGGGGGATGTGCTTACAGCCCAACACCGTGCAGGACGTTTGGCATTTGCCAGAGAACACCAAGATTGGCAAATTCGCCACTGGCGCCCTGTGCTCTTCACAGATGAAGCAGGTTCACACTGAGCACATGTGACAGACGTGACAGAGTCTGGAGACGCCGTGGAGAACGTTCTGCTGCCTGCAACATCCTCCAGCATGACCGGTTTGGCGGTGGGTCAGTCATGTTGCGGGGTGGCATTTCTTTGGGGGGCCGCACAGCCCTCCATGTGCTCACCAGAGGTAGCCTGACTGCCGTTAGGTACCGAGATGAGATCCTCAGACCCCTTGTGAGACCATATGCTGGTGCGGTTGGCCCTGGGTTCATCCTAATGCAAGACAATGCTAGACCTCATGTGGCTGGAGTGTGTCAGCAGTTCCTGCAAGAGGAAGGCATTGATGCTATGGACTGGCCCGCCCATTCCCCAGACCTGAATCCAATTGAGCACATCTGGGACATCATGTCTCGCTCCATCCACCAGCGGATGCTTTAGTCCAGGTCTGGGAAGAGATCCCTCAGGAGACCATCCGCCACCTCATCAGGAGCATGCCCAGGCGTTGTAGGGAGGTCATACAGGCACGTGGAGGCCACACACACTACTGAGCCTCATTTTGACTTGTTTTAAGGACATTACATCAAAGTTGGACCAGCCTGTAGTGTGGTTTTCCACTTTAATTTTGAGTGTGACTCCAAATCCAGACCTCCATTGGTTGATAAATTGGATTTCCATTGATTATTTTTGTGTGATTTTGTTGTCAGCACATTCAACTATGTAAAGAAAAAAGTATTTAATAAGATTATTTCATTCATTCAGATCTAGGATCTGTTATTTAAGTGTTCCCTTTATTTTTTTGAGCAGTATATTATAATTAAGTCTATGATTTGATATTTCATAGAGCAGTCTGACTGAGCGGTGGTAGGCAGCAGCAGGCTCTTAAGCATTCATTCAAACTTTACTGCGTTTGCCAGCAGCTCTTAGCAATGCTTGATCACAGCGCTGTTTATGACTTCAAGCCTATCAACTCCTGAGATTAGGCTGGCAATACTATAGTACCTATTAGAACATCCAATAGTCAAAGGTACAGTGGGGGAAAAAAGTATTTAGTCAGCCACCAATTGTGCAAGTTCTCCCACTTAAGAAGATGAGAGAGGCCTGTAATTTTCATCATAGGTACACGTCAACAATGACAGACAAAATGAGAAAAAAAATTCCAGAAAATCACATTGTAGGATTTTTAATGAATTTATTTGCAAATTATGGTGGAAAATAAGTATTTGGTCAATAACAAAAGTTTATCTCAATACTTTGTTATATACCCTTTGTTGGCAATGACACAGGTCAAACGTTTTCACAAGGTTTTCACACACTGTTGCTGGTATTTTGGCCCATTCCTCCATGCAGATCTCCTCTAGAGCAGTGATGTTTTGGGGCTGTCGCTGGGCAACACGGACTTTCAACTCCCTCCAAAGATTTTCTATGGGGTTGAGATCTGGAGACTGGCTAGGCCACTCCAGGACCTTGAAATGCTTCTTACGAAGCCACTCCTTCATTGCCCAGGCGGTGTGTTTGGGATCATTGTCATGCTGAAAGACCCAGCCACATTTCATCTTCAATGCCCTTGCTGATGGAAGGGGGTATTCACTCAAAATCTCACAATACATGGCCCCATTCATTCTTTACACGGATCAGTCGTCCTGGTCCTTTTGCAGAAAAACAGCCCCAAAGCATGATGTTTCCACCCCCATGCTTCACAGTAGGTATGGTGTTCTTTGGATGCAACTCAGCATTCTTTGTCCTCCAAACACGACGAGTTGAGATTTTACCAAAAAGTTATATTTTGGTTTCATCTGACCATATGACATTCTCCCAATCCTCTTCTGGATCATCCAAATGCTCTCTAGCAAACTTCAGACGGGCCTGGACATGTACTGGCTTAAGCAGGGGGACACGTCTGGCACTGCAGGATTTGAGTCCCCGGTGGCATAGTGTGTTACTGATGGTAGGCTTTGTTACTTTGGTCCCAGCTCTCTGCAGGTCATTCACTAGGTCCCCCCGTGTGGTTCTGGGATTTTTGCTCACCGTTCTTGTGATCATTTTGACCCCACGGGTGAGATCTTGCGTGGAGCCCCAGATCGAGGGAGATTATCAGTGGTCTTGTATGTCTTCCATTTCCTAATAATTGCTCCCACAGTTGATTTCTTCAAACCAAGCTGCTTACCTATTGCAGATTCAGTCTTCCCAGCCTGGTGCAGGTCTACAATTTTGTTTCTGGTGTCCTTTGACAGCTCTTTGGTCTTGGCCATAGTGGAGTTTGGAGTGTGACTGTTTGAGGTTGTGGACAGGTGTCTTTTATACTGATAACAAGTTCAAACAGGTGCCATTAATACAGGTAACAAGTGGAGGACAGAGGAGCCTCTTAAAGAAGAAGTTACAGGTCTGTGAGAGCCAGAAATCTTGCTTGTTTGAAGGTGACCAAATACTTATTTTCCACCATAATTTGCAAATAAATTCATTAAAAATCCTACAATGTGATTTTCAGGATTTTTTTTAACATTTTGTCTGTCATAGTTGGCGTGTACCTATGACGAAAATTACAGGCTTCTCTCATCTTTTTAAGTGGGAGAACTTGCACAATTGGTGGCTGACTAAATACTTTTTTCCCCCACTGTATATGAAATACAAATGGTATAGAGAGAAGTAGTCGACGTGTCAATTCCTATAATAACTGTAACCTAATATTTCTTTACTGGGTATATTGAAGAACTGGGAATATTTAACCACCAGCTTTCATATGTTCTGAGCAAGGAACTTAAACGTTAGCTTTTTACATGGCACATACTGCACTTTTACTTTCTTCTCCAACACTGTGTTTTTGCATTATTTAAACCAAATTGAGTACGTTTCGTTATTTATTTGAGACAAAATAGATTTTATTTATGTATTATATTAAGTTAAAATAAAAGTGTTCATTCAGTATTGTTATAATTGTCATTATTTCAAATCGGCCAATTAAATCGGTATCTGCTTTTTTGGGCGCTCAATAATCGGTATCGGTGTTGAAAAATCATAATCGGTTGACCTCTAGCGAAAACACTGGATTTTCTTCTTTTGTAAAGAATGTATCTTTACTAATTATGAAAAATATTAATAACATTCTACCCATGAGGCCAAAGAGCGTGCTTTTGGTCATTGACTGCAGGAAAGGGCTACGTAACATAGATGTATTACATCTAAGCACATGGTGATGTACTTAATTCAAAAATACATGTTTTATATGTTTTATATGTAACTATTGATGGAAACATGTTACTTTTAGCTAGATAAGTGTGATGTGGAGGGTGAATAATGGTTTAATAATGCAGCTGTAGTTTTTCCATCTAGTTTGCGAGTGTAATTCTCAAGAAACTGATTGTCTCAACTCTATGACTAATCCGCAATGTCAATGTTTTCTCAACACGCTGACGGCATCACCCTTTTCAGGTTTCCTTTTGCGTTGTCAGGTGAAATATTCAAGGAAGCAGGAAGCGTTTCTAAATATGTCAACTGCCCCTACATTGTAAGTTGTTGTAAAAACAAACAAAAAGTATATTATTAACTTTTATTTGAAAAGATGAGCTTTGTGTTGCTTCCATCTTTTTTAATGTAATGTTAGCGTGAGTAAATCTAAAATTGAAAACAACAATCTTCAATTAATGCCAAGTAGCATGTTCTGAAAGGAAATAACATTAATACTTTAATTCAACTAGAGGTTTCATAATAGCCTACCTTAACGCAAATGTTGATGTCTTGGTAAGACTTTGTATAGCACTGTAAATCTAGCTTACTGTATATGATGCAGCCAAACAAAACATGTGTGCATAACTAAGTCACACAATTATTCTCTGGGTCCTCTGGGATCTTTAAAAGTTTGTGGGTGTCTTAGGGGCTGAGATGAATTTCTTCATCATACTGTCTGTGTGGGTGGACCATTTTCAGATTGTCAATGATGTGTATGCCGAGGACCTTTAAGCTTTCCCCTTCTCCACTGCGGCGCAGTCAATGTGGATGGGTGCTCCCTCTTCTGTCTCCGGTATCCCCCGATCAGCTCCTTAATTTTGTTGAGGGAGAGGTTATTTTCCTGGCAACACTCCGCCAGGGCCCTCCTCTCCTCTCCTCCCTGTAGTGGAGGGGTTGTTTTTATTTAACCTTTATTTAACTAGGCAAGTCAGTTAAGAACAAATTCTTATTTACAATGACAGCCTAGGAACAGTGGGTTAACTGCCTTGTTCAGGGGCAGAGCGACAGATTTTTACCTTGTCAACTTGGGGATTTAATCTAGCAACCTTTCAGTTACTGGCCCAACGCTCTAACCACTAGGCTACCTGTTGTTGCCTACCCTCACCACCTGGGGGCGGCCCGTCAGGAAGTTCAGGAACCAGTTTCCCAGGGCGGAGTTCAGACCCAGGGCCCCGAGCTTAATGATGAGCTTGGAGGGTACTATGGTGTTGAAGGCTGAGCTGTAGTCAATTAACAGCATTCTTACATAGGTATTCCTCGTCCAGATGGGATAGTGCAGTACAATGGTGATTGTGTCATCCTTGGATCTATTGGGGCGTTATGCAAATTGCAGTGGGTCTAGGATATCGGGTAAGGTGGAGGTAATATGATTCTTAACTAGCCTTTCAAAGCACTTCATGATGACAGTAGTGAGGGCTACGGGGCGATAGTAATTTAGTTCAGTTAGCTTCGCTTTGTTGGGTACAGGAACAATGGTGGACACCTTCTATTGTGTAATTATTACGTGATTAAACTAATCATGTAAACTTTAATGAACTAGGAAGTCAGGGCACCATGGAAAATGTTGAGATTACAAAGTTATAATTTTCTGAATATAACTTTTCAGATATTTGAATATCTGATCAATTAGTCTTCTATTAATGAACTATTACCTGTTACCTTCCGTCAGTCTCATCTGAACGTCGTAAAATTCTTGGTTATCTGCACGAACCCTAGTTTCCGTAATGAATCAGCAATATACAAATTGGCTTAATCATTTATTTACTAAATAACAGAAATACATTACAAACAAACAGTAGATATTGGTTACTAACAATAATAGAAATTTCCCTAGAGGGCTAAGCCGGTATGACTTTTGGTAGACAAAGGAAAGGGAGTGTGGACCGCTCAAAAGCGGGAGATTCATAGCTGATTGTCACATCCTGACCAGTATAAGGGGTTATTTGTTATTGCAGTTTGGTCAGGACGTGGCAGGGGGTGTTTGTTTTATGTGTTTCGGGGTCTGTTGGGCTATGTTCTTGTTAGTTTATTTCTATGTTAGTTCTAGTCTTTCTATTTCTATGGTTAGTTAATGGGGTTGACCTTCAATTGGAAGCAGCTGCTCCTAGTTGCTTCTAATTGAAGGTCTTATTTAAGAGGGGTGTTTTTTTCTATGGGATTTGTGGGTAGTTGTCTCCTGTTTTGTGTCTGTGCACCGGACAGGACTGTTTAGTGTCGTTTGTTGTTTTGTATACGTGTTTCTTTTGTTTTTCCTTTTTTTATAAAAAATAAAGAAGATGAGTATACACGGTCCCGCTGCACCTTGGTCTAATCCTTACGACACCCGTTACACTGATAACTACACTCATAGGAATTGCTAATACTTTACATGAACGACCGCTCATTCGAAAATAAATTGCAATTTACATATTTACGAGTATGTCGTGTTGTCTCTCTCTCTGGTCGCTGGTCCATCTGCTGGAGAGAGTTGACAGAAAAGTCTCTGATTGTGTTCCCCAAAAGTCGTGGTTGAAAGTGGTTTAGAATGGATACTTCAGAGTACCATTAAAAAAAATTCTCAGAAAATGGATGCTTCAGCAATTGTTGGTATTCTTGTTCTAGGTTTACGTAATTTCTAGCTGCAGACTAGTAATTCGTGTCATCTAGAATTTGCTCCTTCTGTAGTGAATAGATAGTCTGGGTGTAACCATTTCCAGCCGTGTAGTCAATGCTCCACGTGGGATGGTTTTCTAGTCTTATGGTTTGCGTGGTCTTAACCATTTGAGACATCCGGAGACATCCTCTTTGGCATAAATGTAAATTTCGTCACAAGTGATTTTCTACTCTTCTGGGAAAAGGGGGCATTCCATGACGCCGTGTCATGTCTGTGCTCACGGGGGCATGGCCACTGGTTAGCAGAGGTGTGGACTCGAGTCACATGACTTGGACTCGCGTCAGACTCGAGTCACAAATATGATGACTTGCAACTCGATTTTGACTTTAACACCAATGACTTGTGACTTGACTCGGACTTGAGCCTAATGACTTGACCTGACTTGATGCACTCCCCAAGCCCAAATATTAAAAATGATGCTATTAAAAAAAGTGTGCAGCGCATCAACTCTTCATTTAACGGATTACAATTTGAATCGGACAGCAGCCAATCACATTGTGCCAGATGAGAAAAAGTTGTGCGTGGCAGTGCAGAGGAACGTCGCCGGGTGAATTCAGATGGTGCCCTTGGAAAGATGATACCCAAAAGTATTATTTTTGGATATAAAGACGACGCTGTATCAACAAAAAACGGATTGCAACTTGCAAAACATGCGGGAAGAAAATTACAGATGGAGGCGCAACAATTTCCAACTTTGTTCGCCATTTGAAGCTGCACAAAGAACAGTAAATCGTGGCTAATATAGCCGACAGCTATATATTTTATTACTTCACTAGTGTATCATGTAGGATAACGTAACATTAAATCAATGAGCCTCCACACAGTCAGTCAGTGCGGGAACGTGATCATTGCACCCAAGATTGAGCTACAACTGACCAGGCAGTTGGTGGCCTAAATCCTGCCTGATGTTATTGCTGTTCCTAAAACCATTGACATACGTTAGCCTACTGTAACCACACAGAGAGAGAGAGAGAGAGAGAGTGTGTGTGTGTGTGTGTGTGAAGGTTGGGCGATTGTGTACAAGCCTACATCGCCCGATTGCGCCCCATAGCCATCCTCGATAGTCGATCACTATTGGGGAGGGGGGTCTTTCTCATGGCTAAATTGCGTAAATGTAATGTACTAACTATTACTCTTGTTAAAAATCTGAAATGGTATTACATTTGGTGAAGAGCACATTATGACTTGTTTAGGACTCAAAACTCAAAGTTTAGGACTTGATACTTGACCGTCTTGACTTGAGACTTGACTCGGACTTGCCTGTCTTGACTTGGGACTTGACTTGGGACTTGAGTGCTAAGACTTGAGACTTACTTGTGACTTGTAAAACAATGACTTGGTCCCACCTCTGCTGATTAGTATATCTTTATATGAAAATCCATACTTTCATTTAGAAGGTTAACATCACATTATATCTTCACAAATAGTTTCATGTTTAATCACATACGTTTTACAATATTTAGATGTAAACCTGACAGCTGGGAAATGTACACTTTAAGAGATACCGTTATGTGTGTTTCCTGTCCTTCATGAGATCACCAAATGAAACACACTCAACATAATTGTCCCTTAAGTGTCCATGTATCATTCTCACATTCTCAAAAGTAGATAAAATGTTTCATTGTCCTGTTTTGGGGATTTAGGAGTTTGGCCAAGTGAAGTTCTTTGTTCTCTCTGTGCTCTCTCCCTCTCTGCTTGACCAGGGGGAGAGTCTCTGCCAGGAATTTATGACCTGAGATAACAAAACCTGGGTTTAGGAGAGAAAGTGAGAGGGAGGGAGCACGATCTACACCCAGAAAGGGCCACGTCATGACAGCTGGCAAGAGCATCCTGTCTGGGGCAGAGGTCAACAAGGCCAATGGTGTCATCACTACCGTGTCTCGCCACCTTGGCCTGGATAAGGGCAAGGTTCTTGGCAGTCTGGCGAAGTACACTTCCAAGCAAGGGCTTTAGGATGGAGATGCAATATATATCATCCACCTGGTGGAAGGGACTTTGTGGATCTGAGGCTCTTTCCCCTTTGCCTTTATTATCCTCCAAATCCCACCAACATCAGCCGCCTCAGAGCGCAACTGGTCCTTGTTTGGGAACACACACACCAAAGCACGCAACAGGCTGACCAATACAAGGGTTGAAAAATTGGTGACCATCTGGGCAAATTTGAGGCTTTTTGAGCCTGACAATGAGCCATCCTCAACACTGTTGGAAAGTGACAGTGAAGATGAGACCTCAGTCTGATGTTCAAGAGGTGGACATTGAGGTCCATGGAGAAAACATGGAAGCCTGAGAAGAAGACAACCAACGCTTTAGTTTCTAGACTATCATTTTACAGATGTATGTTAAAAAAGTTTTTGAGAGATGCGATGGATCATTGGGGATCACTCAATATTCCCCTTTGTTGTTCAGTGAAATCATCCCATGTGAAGAGTCAACTCTTTTAATTCAAGTTTGATTCATAACTAAATTGTTTTTTTATAAAAATTGCAAGGATTTAATCATTTTCAATTGACTACTTATGAGGTAAAAGGTTTATGTTTCTGTTTCTGTCTCCTTATGATATGGTAAATATATCCAATGCAAAAAAATGTGCATATATTTCCAAATATTCCCGTTAATTCCCACGGAATGTTTCCACCTCTGAAAATTCCCCAAAATGTGCAACTCTACTTGTGACTACTTAAATACACAGAAGTTCACTTGTCCAAAATTAAAGCTGACAGTCTGCACTATAACCTCAGTCATTGTATTATTTCAAATCCGAAGTGCTGGAGTACAGAGCCAAAACATAAAAAAATGTGTCACTGTCCCAATGGGCCAATTTATGACTAGAATAAGGTGCTTTTCATGAGGATTGAATGGGTCTAAAGCAAAATGTATCTAAATATAACTGATGTTGTAGGCCTATTCAAATCATTGTAAATAAATGATCCAGTGCATCATGGATATTTCACGAGTATGACAAATATCTATCAGGTATTTTCTCAGTAGGCTAACCACTTCAGCAAAATAGACTAGGCCTAATAATCAAGACATTGATTTGACAAGGGAGAAAAATTCCGGAAAAATGGACTGGTGCCCAAAGAGGTAGAACATCAAGGCCTTTAAATATCAATCTTGTAGAGGATTATCTACAGCATTTTTTTAAACGCAATTTAAATCAACTTGATTAAGAGAGAAATTTAAAGCAACGGTTTTCAAATCAAAATATAATATTTTTAACATGCTTCGTAAACAACAGGTGTAGACTTACTTACAGGTCATTTTTCAACAATGCAGAGTCAAAGATATAAAATAAAAGTAGAAATACTGACTCAAGTAATAAATACACGGTGAATAACAATATAGAGTAAAATGAACATGGCTATATACAGTGAGTACCAGTACCGAGTCGATGTATAGGGATACGAGGTAATTGAGGTAGCTATGTACATACAGGTAGGGGTAAAGTGACTAGGCAAAATAATAGACAGTAGCAGCAGCATATGTGGTGAGTGTGAAAGTATGTGTGTGTGTGGCGCCAGTATGCATGTTAGCGCTATCAGTGGCACCTTTATTGGGGAGGACGGGCTCTTAGTAATGGCTGGAATGGTATAAACGGAATGGTATAGAACGCATAAAACACATCCATGTGTTTGATACCATTCACTCCATTCCAGCCATTATTATGAGCCGTCCTCCACTTAACAGCCTCCTGGGTGTGTGTGTGTGTGTGTGTGTGTGTGTGTGTGTGTGTGTGTGTGTGTGTGTGTGTGTGTGTGTGTGTGTGTGTGTGTGTGTGTGTGTGTTCGATTGATAGGCAGTTTTAAAAACTCTGCAGCTGTGGTTTATAAAAATCATCTTTAAATAGGTGACCCACAAAAGCCGACGGTAGCACTAGCCATAATAATGAATCTGCAGAAGGGACCAGTGTAGAAAGATGGAGATGCAATTGATATGAATATATAATTCCAATATATTAGGCCTAATACTGTCGCCTATAGGCTGTAGGCTATGCTGCAGCAAATGTACCTGTCGCAAGAAAAAAGTTTTGAGCTGTTGAGATGATACATGCATTGTGAACTGAGATGTGCGGTCTGTCCCTACGTGGCATCAACGATGTGCTTTGGGAACACTCTCACGCTGTGGTGATTGGCTTGTGATTTTTAGAGGAGTCCTAACCTAGCATAGCAGGCATAAAAAGAGCATGAGCGAAGTCCCCACATACGTTTTTTCAGGGGAAACGGAAGTTAGTTTGAAAATACTGTGTCCCTGAAAACCGGAATCATCCGCTTTCTGCTTCCTAAAGACCCCACGGCGAGTGAAGGAGGCCTAACCAACTAGAACATAAGATTCTCCGGGGAAATTTTATCCAACGGCCTCCAACCCAATCCTGGCATGCTCCTGACATGCTGTGAATTGTAAGTTAATCAAAACAAAATGACTTAATGATGGGTTAGGTCATAAAATCTCTAATTCAGAATTGTTATACACCAGTGTCGAAAATTACTGGTACACCTCTGAGTTTCCCCCCCAAACGGCCGACATACAATTTATATACCGGTACATTAATGGTCACCCGTAGAGAACACAAATGTAGTTTTATGGTAGGTTGGCATTAAGATTCTTCGAGGGAACAAAATTAAAAGCATCAAATGTGCGGTCAGTCTGCTCAAAACTCTAATTCACATATAAGCAATGGTACCAGGGGAGAACAACTGCACCCTCTCATTGAAGCCTTGAAGTTCAAGACCGACCAGGGTACTACTGCAGGCTGTTGTTTTCAGCAATCAGGATCCCCAATATAGTGAATGGGGAGATGGCCATCTTCGTGTGCAATATTCGTGTTAAAACTCATTCCTGTTACCAATCATTTATTCTATTGCACCAGATGTATGTCCTTAAACCGATTTTTTTTTTAAATCAAATAAAAGCACACAAGAAGGATAGTTTAGTTACTACTGGCAGCCTACAGTACACCGGTCGGCCTTCAACTTGAGATGCTCAATGAGAGGTGGCAGCACTGAGCTGGCCTGCAACGTCAGCTCAAACTGCTCAAGAAATGTCCACTGATGTACAGTGAATTCGGAAAGTATTCAGACCCATTGACTTTTTCCACATTTTGTTACAGTACGTTACACCCTTATTCTAAAATTGATCAGAAAAATGATTTATTTAATCTATCTACACACAATACCCCATAATGACAAAGCGAAAACAGGTTTTTAGACATGTTTGCAATTTTATTAAAAATTAAAAAACACCTTATTTAAAAAGGAATTCAGACTCTTTGCTATGAGACTTGAAAATGAGCTCAGGTGCATCCTGTTTCCATTGATCATCCTTGAGATGTTTCTACAACTTGATTCAAATGATTGGACATTATTTGGAAAGGCACACACCTGTCTATATAAGGTCCCACAGTTGACAGTGTATGTCAGAGCAAAAACCAAGCCATGTGGAATTTTGTCGAGGCACAGATCTGGGGAAAGGTACCAAAACATTTCTGCTGCATTGAATGCCCCAAAGAACACAGTGGCCTCCATCATTCTCAAATGGAAGAAGTGTGGAACCATCAAGACTCTTCCTAGAGCTGGTCACCCGGCCAAAGTGAGCAATCGGAGGAGAAGGGCCTTGGTCATTAATTGCACTAAAACGGTGACAAACTGTGCCCACAAACTGTTAGGGCCTATATAAAGCTGTCCCAAAAGAAGGGCTTTCTTTTCAGCACCATGGAGTGAATCCTTACCACTGCTACACCTGGCTATCAGTAGAGCCTTGTCTGGAAGCGAAACATTTCATTCAGCCTCATTTACTGCATTTAAAAAAACAGCTGAGATTGCTGACTTTCTTATGTAAATGTGGTTTCTACTGACAATTGAGATGTACAAACTATAGCATAAGGGAACGATGAGTGGATGAGCGAGCTAAGACGGGATCACGATGTCTTGCTCCCAGACAGACTGAACAACTTTTTTGCTCGCTTTGAGGACAATACAGTGCCACTGACACGGCCTGCTACCAAAACCTGCGGGCTCTCCTTCACTGTAGCCAACGTGAGTAAAACATTTAAACGTCCTCGCAAGGCTGCAGGCACAGACGGCATCCCCGGCCGCGTCCTCAGAGCATGCGCAGACCAGCTGGCTGGTGTGTTTACAGACATATTCAATCAATCCTTATCTCAGTCTGCTGTCCCCACATGCTTCAAGAGGGCCACCATTGTTCCTGTTCCCAAGAAAGCTAAGATAACTGAGCTAAATGACTACCGCCCTGTAGCACTCACTTCCGTCATCATGAAGTGTTTTGAGAGACCAGTCAAGGACCATATCACCACCCTACCTGACACCCTAGACCCACTCCAATTTGCTTACCGCCACAATAGGTCCACAGACGACGCAATCGCCATCACACTGCACACTGCCCTAACCCATCTGGACAAGAGGAATACCTACGTAAGAATGCTGTTCATTGATTACAGCTCAGCATTCAACACCATAGTACCCTCCAAACTCATCATTAAGCTCGAGACCCTGGGTCTCGCCCCCGCCCTGTGCAACTGTGTCCTAGACTTCCTGACGGGCCGCCCACAGGTTGTGAGGGTAGGTAACAACATCTCCACCCCGCTGATCCTCAACAATGGGTCCCCACAAGGGTGCGTTCTCAGCCCTCTACTGTACTCCCTGTTCACCCATGACTGCGTGGCCATGCACGCCTCCAACTCAATCATCAAGTTTGCAGACGACACTACAGTGGTAGGCTTGATTACCAACAACGACGAGACGGCCTACAGGGAGGAAGTGAGGGCCCTCGGAGTGTGGTGTCAGGAAAATAACCTCACACTCAATGTCAACAAAATAAAGGAGATGATCATGGACTTCAGGAAACAGCAGAAGGAGCAGCTCCCTATCTACATTGACGGGACAGTAGTGGAGAGGGTGGAGAGTTTTAAGTTCCACATCACGGACAAACTGAAATGGTCCACCCACACAGACAGTGTGGTGAAGAAGGCGCAGCAGCACCTCTTCAACCTCAGGAGGCTGAAGAAATTCGGCTTGTCACTAAAAACACGCACAAACCTTTACAGATGCACAATCGAGAGCATCCTGTCGGGCTGTATCACCGCCTGGTACGGAAGCTGCTCCGCCCATAACCGGAAGGCTCTCCAGAGGGTAGTGAGGTCTGCACAACGCATCACCAGGTGCAAACTACCTGCCCTCCAGGTCACCTACACCACCCGATGTCACAGGAAGGCCAAAAAGATCATCAAGGACAACAACCACCCGAGCCACTGCCTGTTCACTCCGCTATCATCCAGAAGGCGAGGTCAGTACAGGTGCATCAAAGCGGGGACCGAGAGACTGAAAAACAGCTTCTATCTCAAGGCCATCAGACTGTTAAACAGCCATCACTAACATTGAGTGGCTGCTGCCAACATACTGACTCAACTCCACCCACTTTAATAATGGAAACATTTATGTAATCAATTTATCACTAGCCAATTTATATTATATAATGTTTACTTACCCTACCATCTACTGCATCTTGCCATCTGATGTAATTAAATGTACCACTAGCCACTTTAAACAATGTCACTTTATATAATGTTCTCATACCCTACATTGCTCATCTCATATGTATATACTGTACGCTATACCATCTACTGCATCTTGCCATCTTGATGTAAGATATCACTAGCCACTTTAAACAATGTCACTTCATATGTTTTCATACCCTGCATTGCTCATCTCATATGTATATCCTGTACTCTATACCATCTACTGCATCTTGCCTATGCCGTTCGGCCATCACTCATTTATATATTTTTATGTACATATTCGTATTCATTCCTTTACACTTGTGTGTATAAGGTAGTTGTTGTGGAATTGTTAGGTTATATTACTTGTTAGATATCACTGCATGGTCGGAACTAGTGTGGTGGCTAATTTCTGCATTACCAAATGAGGAGTTACAAACTTCACACACCAGTCAGAGTTATACGTAAACTACATCTTTAATAATTAAGATGCTTTTGCAAAAGCCCTTTGACTTTCAATGATGCGCTATCTCTAATGAACCATTGAAAAAGTGATTACACAAAAGTACAAAGATCTTTTATACCCAAGATCCACCCCTCTCAACGTACATGACGAACAACAGATCTTAGGAACTGTTCACAAAGGGACCTTCTACTTTAGAAAGGAGTATCCCTTAGCCAGATAACATTCGCTATAAATTATCGTTCAGTTTGGTCCCTAATGATGAGGTTCTAATCTCGTTCCTGGAACTTCATAGTACAAAACCACCATCTCATCCAATGGCATATATCAATTGTCAACTCTAGATACTCCCATCTCAAGTAAACTCCCTTTGAGCCCCAGCTAAGGGAAAAGTGCAATTAAAAGACACCAGAGTCCAAAGGGATACTTTCTAATGACAAGTATCTCACATAAACATATTATGCTAATAAAACATCTTAATTATCTATGTTACCCAACTAATTCTGATTCATCCGCCACACTAGAAGCACAAGCATTTTGCTACACTTGCATTAACACCTGCTAACCATGTGTATGTGACAAATACATTTGATTTGATTTGTATCTATTTGTTCAGCACTTTTGAAATGTACAGTGACAGAATTCAGAACATGGGCCGTACTTACATTATTCTCTCTGTACACCAAGTCAGAACCGTAGGACAAATAAAGGGGGCATATAAGAAGACAATGAAAGCTCTTACAAAATTCGATGCTGACATCTCCCTAAAAAAGGCTATAGGCTACATGCACACCACCAAGTCAGAACAGTAGGCTAAGTAATGAGGGGGAAAGGGCCCAAATTATTAGGGTGAGGCACATGGGCTACTAACAGCTTACTACACAACATACACTTAGTATTACTTTCTTAGCTACAGTATACATATCTCCCTGTCATATTTAATCATTTATGCAGCAGCATACAATACATTTTTCTCACCGTTGTTGTGCTGTGCTCACTTGAAGAGGAAGGTGGCACGGCGTTCCTACTTGTGGGCAAATTTTGTCATGAAACTTTCATCAAAGTCTCTCTCATTCTCTGGATTTATGGTGCTTTCAAGACAACTGGGAACTCAGGAAAAAATCAAGGTTGAATCATGACATCATTGATCTTCAGGTCAGAGCTCTAGAAAGTCCAGAGTTCCCGACTTGGAATTCCGAGTTGGATGACCGTTCAAAACGTATTTTCCCAGTTGGAGCTCGTTTTGTCTCGGACTCACTGAAGTCTAAGATTTCCCAGTTCTGAGTTTCCAGTTGTTTTGAACGCAGAAATCATGCTGGATTGACAGCATGGCCAAATTGTGTTGAGTGTGAATGTTTATCCTTTTAAGCTTGGAAAAAGAGAGCCTTAAACGCAAACTTTGACTACACACCCTCTCCACCAAAGATCATGCAGGGGAAGAAAAATAGTGATCGCTTTGAAAAGCTTGCAGTTAGCCACTGATTCCTTCCAAACCACTTATTGTTGAATTTGCAATTTCCAACTTATGTAATGTTGATGGCCGATGAGCACCGATTCATTTTAGCTACAATTTATCTTCACATGACAAGGATTGAAAGGGATTTGCCAGTAGATTGTCGACGTGATTCATGATGATGACTGCTTGTCAAGCTTGCTAGCTAAGATTTTGACATTAGTTGAACCAAAGCTACTGTAGATATTTTATTTATTTGCAATGACCTGAGCCTTCTTGGATAGGCACTTCTACTGTAAATCTATGGCAGCACCCAAGGGGGCTTGAACTTTTTAGCTCTCCCTGAAGATTTTTTGGTGACAGTGTCCCCATGAGTGACAGAACACTGAGCCAATCACGGTGCAACTAGAGATTACCAACCCCTATGCTCTGTATTTTCCACTGGCTGCCCTTCAGCCACAAAAAGCACTGAGCTAGGCTGAAACACCTGCATTTGGAGCTGCCTTACTCAAGAAAGCAAAAAAGAGACATGTTTGTAGGCGGCTTTATTAACTTAATAAAATATTTTTGGGATTGTTTGCAAACTGATATGTGACACGTATTAATGCCAAAATAACATGTGAAACAGGCAACAACAAAAAATGATTGTAATATATTTTTTTGCGAAACAGGTGGGGCTCTTCCCCACCTGCACTGAATGACAGGTCGCCACTGCTCCATTAATGTTTTAGGAACCCATTGATGGCAAAGAAACCCCTCGACTTCAACCTGTTGTATAATGGTGTATGGAAATTGTATGATACTGTTCGTTTTGCTGATGATTGCATGCAAAACATTGCCTCATTGAGGGCTGTGAGATGCCGATGGGCAAGCTCCTGCTGAAAAGTGCCCATTGCCAAAAACCCGAGGATGGATAGCACTTGGAAGTGCACTGGAAAAGCACGCATTTACTTTTCTAAAGCTGGTCTTAAATCCTGTTTCCCAAAACCAATCTGTACTTTATGCAAAAAAGTCCCACCTGTCTCCAAAACCCTGCTCTCTGCAGCGTGTGCCAAATCTTCCACCAGAGGAAGATCAGCCATCTCTCATTCCATTTCCCATTATCACATTTTTATAGTATTTCATCAATGGTTTGTCACTTTCACACGTGCCTCAAATTCAACAAATGACTGTACTTTGTATGGATTTAACATAACAAATGCACTCACTGTGGTCAAATTATATGATATAGCCTGTGAAGTTATGTTGCATGAATTCACAATAGAAAAAATATATATATATTTCATTACTCTTACAATTTCAGAGATTTTCAACAGATACAGTATTGTCACCATTCTACGCTTGACAAGCAGTTCCCTTATTCCACTACTTGGCACTGTGCGTATGCATTGTCATAGTTGTGCGTAAATGTATGCACACTCACACTTCGAGTGAAAATAACCCCATGCATGGTTTATGCACAGATTTGTGCCTATGCATGATTCATAAATGAGCCCCCAGGACTTTTTTGATCAGAGGAACTTTAGGGCAACCTTCAGGCTGATGTGCGTCATCGAGCTCCTGCTGCTTCAGTTGGATGGTAAGGTTGTCAAACTGGGCGTGGGTAACAGATGTCTCCTGAAGGTGTGGTCATCCATTTGCAGCCAAATCAAAACAAATGTATTTATAAACCCCTTCTTACATCAGTTGATATCTCAAAGTGCTGTACAGAAACCCAGCCTAAAACCCCAAACAGCAAGCAATGCAGGTGTAGAAGCACGGTGGCTAGGAAAAACTCCCTAGAAAGGCCAGAACCTAGGAAGATACCTAGAGAAGAACCAGGCTATGAGGGGTGGCCAGTCCTCTTCTGGCTGTGCAGGGTGGAGATTATAACAGAACATGGCCAAGATGTTCAAATGTTCATAGGTGACCAGCAGGGTCAAATAATAATAATCACAGTGGATGTCGAGGGTGCAACAGGTCAGCACCTCAGGAGTAAATGTCAGTTGGCTTTTCATAGCCAATCATTCAGAGTATCTCTACTGCTCCTGCTGTCTCTAGAGAGTTGAACAGCAGGTCTGGGACAGGTAGCACGTCCGGTGAACAGGTCAAGATTCCATAGCCGCCGGCAGAACAGTTGAAACTGGAGCAGCATCAGTCCTGAGTCCTGAGGCATGGTCCTAGGGCTCAGGTCCTCCGAGAGAGAGAGAGAGAAAGAAAGAAAGAGAGAATACTTAAATTCACACAGGACACCGGATAAGACAGGAGAAATATTCCAGATATAACAGACTGGCCCTAGCCCCCCGACACATAAACTACTGCAGCATAAATACTGGAGGCTGAGACAGGAGTGGTCGGGAGACACTGTGGCCCCATCCGACGATACCCCCGGACAGGGCCAAACAGGCAGGATATAACCCCACCCACCTTGCCAAAGCACAGCCCCCCACACCACTTGAGGGATATCTTCAACCACCAACTTACCATCCTGAGACATGGCCGAGTATAGCCCACAAAGACCTCCGCCACGGCACAATCCAAGGGGGGGCGCCAACCCAGACAGGAAGATCACGTCAATGACTCAACCCACTCAAGTGACGCACCCCTCCCAGGGACGGCATGGAAGAGCACCAGTAAGCCAGTGACTCAGCACCTGTAATAGGGTTGGAGACAGAGAATCCCAGGCGAGAGAGGGGAACCGGCCAGGCAGAGACAGCAAGGGCGGAGACAGCAAGACCATGTTGTCCTAGTTTTCAGTACATGTGGAATGCTACATCTCAGTTGGAAGGCTACTGCATTCCTAAGGGTAATTAAAGGGCAGTTTCAGTGACGACATGAATTTTGAGACGTTGGTTTTTAGCTTTAAATGTATGAATTTGAATTGTTTTGTCATTACAAGTACATTTATCATGTCAGAGAATGACAGTAATCCTGACAAAGGCCAAATGGATGAAATATGAATGATACAGATGTAGCCTAATCCTATGAATAAAATGTCACTGCAATAGGCCCGCGAGTGGCTGCAATAGAGGTAGCCCCAGAGGGCACTAGTATTCCTGTTAGGTCATATTCTTTTTAATATATATTATAGTGCCCTCTAGTGGCACTTGGGGCTGAAATAGATGAAGGAAAAATGTAAGAAATACCACAAATAACACATGGGCATTAAGTAGATTATTGAAAAAAAAACATTCTCACTTTAAGCATTTTCTCTCTTCTTCCAACACTTGGATATTCCGACTAGAACATTTCCGACCTCAGTGCGTTCATGGCAGTTCGAGTTATCAATTTGGAAAAACATGGACGCCGCAGGAAACTTCAGTTTGTTTGGATTCTTGCAGAGCCCCTAAAACACCTGCAGATATGTTATGTTCTTGCAGGTGTTTTGGGGTCTCTGCAAGAATCCAAACAAACAGAAGTTTGAAAGCATCCCAAACATGCTAATTTTGCATTGTTGTGCAGAAATTCTTCAGTTTGGCAAACGTAGTTTCATCAGCTGTGGCTGGCTGGTCTCAGACGATCCTACAGGTGAAGAAGCCGGATGTGAAGGTCCTGGGCTGGTGGGGTTACACATGTTCTGAGAGAAATGTTCATTGTTTTGGGGCAGAATTATGTGAGGTTTAATGTGTTGTTGTAGACAGTTTAGCTCACAAAATGCCACCCTGTCAATCAGCTACCGCAGGTGGCCGCCTAATCCTGCCTAATGAACGGGCCGGCCATTGTTGTACTGACCCATTTGATCAGTGAACTGTATTGCTGTGCCAAAATACTACATGTAGACAGTGAAAAGCGTACCTCATACCGGCAACTTATAAATATTACAGAGTCCCTGACACACCTGTTCACACAGTGAGGAAGTACATTGTGTACGAAGACTGTCTGCTGCAGCTTTTCCACTAACAAAACAAACCTAGTAATAATTTCCAACATGAACAGTTTAGTTCTTTTTTTTTTTTCAGGTAACAACTTTATCAAAATGTGTTCTCTCTCCACTTTTATCTCTGTCTGTCAACAATCCCTAATGGGAAAGCTACAGATTACGTTTTTTGCTGGCTGGGACAGACGCCCACAGCGTGAAAAGACAGGGGGCTTGTCTGCGAATACTGCGGGTTCCCGCACAATCGTGTCACCTGACTGTCTAAGGGGAGTATTGATGGGCCAGGGAGCGGCCGACCTGTGATCCCCTGGCTCTTCACCCAGTGCCTCAGGCCCCATGTGACTTGCTGGGGTTCCGTCTTTTGTCATGCTATGACCATTACTATGACCATCAGGGTTCTGAGTAGATGCTGGCTCAGCAATCCGAAGGTCAACCCTGTTACGACTGTACAGTGATCCATTCACTTCGACCAAGTAGGATAGGAGCGTGGTGCCACTTTCTGTATACAGGATCCGAGTCTCCAGAGGTCCATCCGGTCCCCTGGTAGTGGCTTAATTCGCACTGTTTCACCCACCCTAAGCTCAGGTAAGTCTTTTGTTGATTTGTTGTAGATGAACTTGGAGACCTGTCTTCTGTGACGTAGCTTCACCAGCACGTCTGTCACCACACATGGCTCCAGGAGAGTACTGGCTACTGGCAGAGCTGCTTTTAAGCACCGTGCCATGAGGCGCTGGGCCGGGCTGCTATCCATGCCTTCTGTCGAAGAATTGGGGTCCATTATCTGAAATTACCCTATCTGGCTGGCCATAGCAGGTAATCTGAGCCTTGCAGCGTTTGATCGTTGTCTCTGCTGAGAGGTCGGGGAAGAGGTCAATCTCCCAGAAGTCTGAGTAATGATCGACTACCAGCAGAAAGTCTTTGCCACTGTGCTCAATAGCGTATTCATTGCAGATTGTGCATTTACTGACAGTCTTTGATTTCACTCTGCATTCCTGGCCAATACAGTATGTCACGTGCTTGCCTGTAACAGGCCTAACCTCCTATGTGAATTGAGTGCACGCGTGCCAACATCTCAGGGTGCAGAGACCGGGGAATAACGACTCTCTGACCCTTGAATATTACTCAGTTTTGAACACTGAGCTCCTCTTTGACTGGCCAATATTCTCTGACGGCTAAAGCAGTTTCTTCCTTGCAGTCGGGCCAGCCCATCAGAATCACAGACCTCAATGCCCGGAGTTGCTCGCCTGTGTGCTGTCTGATTTGTATAAGGCGCTGGTCCGTAACATTGAGGTTGTCAGCCTGGTTGATGTGTTCAACATCCACTTGCTCTGTTTGTAAGCTGCACACTGCGTGTTGTTCATGCATGGAGCATGTGTGTGTGTGCCTCATGCAGTAGCCCTGCTGAGCGTGTCACTCACATACATCTCTGGCCCTGGCTTATACACCACCTTGAGGTAGTAGTTTTGTAGGGCCAATAGCATGCTCAGTTGTTTCAGGGCATTCAGGAGAGACTTGCTGAATATAGCAATAAGGAGCTTGTGATCTGTCTCTGTGGTAATGTTGTCGCGCCCGTACAGGTAGTGGCGGAAGCGTTGGCATGCAAACACAATGCTGAGGCACTCCTTCTCTATCTGGGCATAGTTCTGCTCTGTTGGATTGAGTGCCCTATAGGTGAATGCCACAGGCTGGCCCTCCTGCATGAGGCAACAGCCAAGTCTATACTGGCTCGAGTCACTCTGATTCGTGACAGGTTTTGATACTTCATAGTATCACAGTACAGGTGTCTGGGTGACCAGTTGTTTTATTTCCCTCACTGCTGCGTCGTAATTTGGGAGCCAATGCCAGATGGTGTCCTTGTCCATGAGCCTCCTTAGTGGCTCACACACTTCAGAGAGCCACGGTAGGAACTTGGCCAGGTAGGTGACAAATCCGACGAAGCGCTGCACTGCCTTCACGTCAGATGGGGGGGGGGGGGGGGGGGGAGGGGGGGCATTTCCAAGACAGCCTTCACTTCCTTCAATCCAGTGGAGGACAAGATGTGCCCATGAAAGCGGACCTCTGGCACTTTAAACTGAAGCTTTTTTATGCTTAGCCTTAGCTTGACCTGTCTGCATCTGACCATCAGGGCCAGCAGGTTGGTGTCATGGTCACATTCTGCCTCCTCATCACTGTCCCCACAGCCCACTACGAGGATGTAATCTGCTCTGGATTCCACACTACTGAGTCCCACCAACAGCTCGTGCTGTTTCCTCTGATACACCTCTGGAGCCACAGTGACCCCAAATGGGAGCTTCAACCACCTCTTCCTACCCCAGGGTGTCCAAAAGGTGGTCATGTAGCTGCTGGGCTCGTCAAGCAGGAAGGCATCTCTGGCGTCCACAAGCGAGAAGACTCTGGCCTTCGGGAGCTTGTAAAGAACATCCTCCAACGTGGGCATAATGTAATCTGAACGTCGCAGAGCCCGGTTGAGGTGTTTAGAATCAATGCATATCCGTAGCTTGTCTGGTTTCTTGATGATGACCATATTACTTATCCAGTCTGTAGGCTCTGTGACGGATATCATGTGGCCATCTGCTTTGTATTTGTCAAGCTGAGCCTTCATAGCTGCTTTCATGGCCACTGGTACATTGCGGGGTGCACACTGGACAGGCTGGATTGCTGCGTCCAACTCAAAGTGCACTTCGCCGGGAACTGACTCGACCGGTGCGTTGAAGACATCATGGTATTTGCTTAGGAGTGTCTCCTTGCTCAGGGGCCTAGCCTGGACTTTGTCTATAATGTTAAGGTCTGCTGGGATGGTGAAGTTAATAAGCCCAAGGCGCTCGCATGTAGAACCTGACAGTAATGGCTGTTGACTAACCTCAACTATTTCAAACTCAATGGTGTGTTTCTGGCCACGTAAAACACAATCCGTCACAAACAGGCCTAAAGAGGTCATGAACTGTCCTGAATACAGTTTCAGCTTGGTGCTACTCTGTGTGAGTTTGTCTCTGGGCGCGAGCCTCCTTTTATCTTTAAGGCTCATAACGTTACATGTGGCCCCTGAATCTAGCTGGCATTTATGTGGTTTATTATTAAGTAGTAGTGACAAACCACTATTTTCCTTTTGCCCTCACTGCCTCTATGCACTCGCTAGCATATACATCCTTAGTGCTGTTGTTCCCTTCATCTGTGTTTGTTTCAATGGAGTGCACTTTACCCTCCTTTCTCTTGATTTTCAGGCAGACCCTTGCGAAGTGATTAGCTGTATCACAGGATTTGCATATTTTTCCACAGGCTGGGCAGTGTTCTTTTCCCTGTCCATGAGAAATGCCACAACATCGGCATGTATTGGGGTTGTCTACTGCAGAGTTGGCTGTAGTATTAGCATTAGCTGTGGCATTTCTTTACTGGCTGCCTGAATGTAGCATTGACATTGTCCATATGTTGCCTTTCTAGCTCCATGGACCTTATCCGTATATCAGTAAACTCTGCTGCACGGCATGTCTCCACTGCCAAGACCAACGTCAGGTCACGTTCTCTCAGCAAACGTCTGAGTGTGCCCTCATCAGTTATGCCAAGCACTATCTTATCTCTGATCAGTTCATCTCCTAAAGCACCATAGTCACTTTTCCCTTACCCTGGTGAAAAAGCTGTCAATGGACTCCCCGTCCTGCTGTTTGCAACAACCGAAAACATAACGCTCGTAGATAAGTTGGCGGGAGGGGGAATGTTCGCTGCCATGTCTAACCGGTGCTAACAACACTGAAACTAACTGCTAACTAGCAAACTCACACTAGCTACGGTCAATTCCGGCAAAATCTTACTCAAATAAGCATTTTATTTGTAAACCAGAACAGGTGACTCTAATTTGCAGAAATCATAGTTATCCGACTCTGACACCATGTTTGAATGTTAAATGACGAGACAGCGGCATTGATGCGAGTAACCAGTCTTGTTCAGTACATTGCAATACCTCCGGGTATCTCAAGCACACCGGTAAAAACACTGGAGTTGCAGTAATTAACATTTACCAACAGATGGCATCACTATGCCATCTTACACACATAACAATTATCATGTTGAAAATGGGGAACAATTTGAACAAATCTAAATAAACACATTGCAAGATATTTGGCAAAATAGACAGACATACCTATATTTCCCTATAGTAAACAATGGGACGACCTCAGAGTTCTATGAGTAATTTTTTGTTGTTGTTTACATTTTAACTACCAGCAACGTGGGCAGGTCTCATTGCCATCAATAGCAAAGCAGGCATTGTAACGTAGAACAATAAACTGGGAATGGAACGTTCGGGGCGAGTTGGTGCCACGGTGCACAATAGAACTAATACAGTAGGAGCGGGCAGGGTGAAAAATGCCCTAAAATAAGGCCTGTTTTTTCGTGATTACTTCAGAACTACGGCAAGCAGCTGGGACCTATGGTAATATTATGAAACCGGCCCCACAGCGGATGTAATGAACCAGTTTTATCAGAAAAAGCATAGTTAAAAATGTAACGTGTCCAACCTAACACTGTGCAAAATTTGGTCTCTAAAATGTATATGTATTCTGTTCACTTTTGAATTCCATGTGGAGAAAGGCACACTTGCTTGCGTATTTGACCATACCCACACCAGTGGTGGTCAATGCAGTTTAAGCATGGCCTTATTTCAATTACAACATATTGGATGACTGTTATTCATATTCCATTCACCCAGCTCAATGTATCATCGCTAAGTTTAGGCTACTATATGATACTAACATTTTCCCCATACCCATCATGAGATTTCTACAACCTAGCCTATGAATGAAAGTTTACAACGTAGATCATTTAGTATTCAAGGGGACAGACAGTGACACATTCAATACCGCATTGTGCACACTTACCTGCATCTAGCTGATCTAGGGAGTAATCAGTAGTCCAACACTTGCAAATTTGAATTTCTGTTGGACAAATTCAGGTATTTTTATCTCTGTTTCATTCCGTTTGCTTACGTTTCTGAAACATTTTACCATTAATCGGTGGAATGAATACACCCCTGATCACAAGCAAACACAGTTTGCTTTTCATAGCAGCGTGAACACTTTGCTTGTTGTATATATAATTCCTTCTCGCAACTATCTACGTGCTCTCATCCTCTCACGTTCTCACCTTCTCTTTTTGCTTGTGGACTTCAGTGCACTACACATCAGTATGTGACCAGGCAAAAAAATAACTTTCTATACCAAACATTTACATCATGACCGCTAACTGCACACAGCCTACATCGTTGTCACGTCATAGTTAATATAGCTACTAGAACTAATGCATTAGTAAACTCGCTAGCTACAATCATACAGTACAGCGTACAGTCAGAAAGCAATTTAGCAGTTACACAAGTGGGCCCCGGTGGCAATAAATGAATGAAACCAAAAGCTTACCTTGACTTGGAAGAGTTCTAGCGTTGGATAGCCATAGCCAGCTAGCTAACATAGCATCCCTCTCTGTTTGAGCTGGGTGTTTGAGTAGGCTAAACTAGCTAGCTGCATTTTCTAGCTGTGTGAAAGTTGAAAAAAAATCTCTTGGGTCTCAATTTTGGAAGAAATTAATTTGTTCAAAACTGTTCAAATATTGTCTTTCTCTCTCTTTGAGTCATCTACTCACCACATTTTATGCACTGCAGTGCTAGTTAGCTGAATCTTATGTTTTCAGTACTAGATTCATTCTGTGATATTTTGATTGAGTGGACAACATGTCAGTTCATGCTGCAAGAGCTCGGATAGGTTGGAGGACATCCTCCAGAAGTTGTTACAATTACTGTGTAAGTCTATGGAAGGGGGTGGGAACCATGAGCCTCCTAGGTTTTGTATTGAAGTCAATGTACCCAGATGAGGACAGAAGCTAGCTGTCCTCCAGCTACACCATGGTATTAACTTACAGAGTGCTGCTGAGGCTCCTGTGGAACTTCTTTGTAAAACTGTGTTTTAATCAATTATTTGGTGACATGTGAATATATTTAGTATAGTTTTATCTAAAAAGGATAACTTTAAAAAAAAATATTCCAGTATTTTTATGAAATTCACTGAGAACAATGCCAGTAGAAATGCCAGCAGAAACAATGCCGTAGAAATACCATCAGAAACAATGCCAGTAGAAATCTTGAGGTGCCATTAAAAGAGTAGATTGAGATGTAATAAATGTGCCTGATAGTGAGGTTTATTATCCATGGCAGCAGATTATTATCTGAATATGCTTCACCTCATGTCTTAGCTGCCAACTTCTAGAACTATCATTAATTGTGACTCCAATGTTGGCTAATAATTTACTGAATACTTTAACTCAACGATTACACTGCATCTCATTCCAAAGTCATGGGCATTAATATGGCGATGGTACCCCCTTTGCTGCTATTAGAGCCTCCACTCTTCTGGGAAGGCTTTCCACTAGATGTTGGAACATTACTGCGGGGACTTGCTTCCATTCAGCCACAAGAGCATTAGTGAAGTCGGGCACTGATGTTAGGCAATTAGGCATGGCTCGCAGTCAGCGTTCCAATTCAACCCAAAGCTGTTTGATGGGGTTGAGGTCAGGGCTCTGTGCAGGCAAGTCAAGTTCTTCCACACAGATCTCGACAAACCATTTCTGTATGGACCTCGCTTTGTGCACGGGGGCATTGCCATGTTGAAACAGGAAATGGCCTTCCCCAAACTGTTTGCCACAAAGTTGGAAGCACAGAATCGTCTAGAATGTCATTGTATGCTGTAGCGTTAAGATTTCCCTTCACTGGAACTAAGGGGCCTAGCCCGAATACATGAAAACAGCCCTAGACCATTATTCCTCCTCCACCAAACTTTACAGTTGGCACTATGCATTGGAGGCAGGTAGCATTCTCCTGGCATCCGCCGAAACCCAGATTCGCCCGTCAGACTGCCAGATGGTGAAGCGTGATTCATCACTCCAGAGAATGCGTTGCCACTGCTCGGCCATGGAAACCCATTTCATGAAGCTCCTGACGAACAGGTCTTGTGCTGACGCTGCTTCCAGAGGCAGTTTGGAACTCGGTAATGAGTGTTGCAACCGAGGACAGACAATCTTTACTTGCTTCAGCACTCGGCGATCCAATTCCATGAGCTTGTGTTATCTACCACTTTGCAGCTGAGCCCGAGTTGCTCCTAAAAGTTTCCCCTTCCCAATAACAGCGCTTACAGTTGTCCGGGGCAGCTCTAACAGGACAGAAATTAGACAAACTGACTTGTTGGAATGGTGGCATCCTATGGCGGTGCCACGTTGAAAGTCACTGAGCTCTTCAGTAAGGCCATTCTACTGCCAATATTTATATGGAGATTGCATGGCTGTGGGCTCAATTTTATACACCTGTCAGCAACGTGTGTGGCTAAAATAGCCAAATCCACTCATTTGAAGTGGTGTCCACATACTTTTGTATTTGCTCTGCAATAAAACTGCTATATCATTTATATGGGATCATTGTCCACTTGGAAGACCCATTTGCGACCAAGCTTTAACTTTCTGACTGACATCTTGAGATGTTGCTTCAATATATCCACATAATTTTCCTGCCTCATGATGCAATCTATTTTGTGAAGTGCACCAGTCCCTCCTGCAGCAAAGCACCCCCACAACATGATGCTGCCACCCCCGTGCTTCACGTTTGGGATGGTGTTCTTCGGCTTGCAAGCCTCCCCCTTTTTCCTCCAAACATAACAATGGTCATTATGGCCAAACAGTTCTATTTTTGTCTCATCACACATTTCTCCAAAAAGTACGATCTTTGTCCTCATGTGCAGTTGCAAACCGTAGTCTGGCTTTTTTATGGCAGTTTTGGAGCAGTGGCTTCTTCCTTGCTGAGCGGCCTTTCAGGTTATGTCGATATAGGACTCGTTTTACTGTGGATAGAGATACTTGGTACCTGTTTCCTCCAGCATCTTCACAGGGTCCTTTGCTGTTGTTCTGGGATTGATTTGCACTTTTCGCACCAAAGTAAGTTGATCTCTAGGATTGAGAACACGTCTTCTTCTGAGCGGTATGACGGCTGCGTGATCCCATGGTGTTTATACTTGCGTACTACTGTTTGTACAGATGAATGTGGTACCTTCATGCATTTGGAAATTGCTCCCAAGGATGAACCAGACTTGTAGAGGTCTACAATTTTTTTTCTGGGGTCTTTTCTGAGACCTTCTCCCTTACCTCACCTCGCTCATCAACTCATCCTTGACCGCTGGCTACGTCCCTTCCGTCTTCAAGAGAGCGAGAGTTGCACCCCTTCTCAAAAAACCTACACTCGATCCCTCCGATGTCAACAACTACAGACCAGTATCCCTTCTTTCTTTTCTCTGCAAAACTCTTGAGTGTGCCGTCCTTGGCCAGCTCTCTTGCTATCTCTCTCAGTCAGGTTTCAAGACGGGTCATTCAACTGAGACTGCTCTTCTCTGTGTCACGGAGGCTCTCCACACTGCTAAAGCTAACTCTCTCTCCTCTGCTCTCATCCTTCTAGACCTATCTGCTGCCTTTGATACTGTGAACCATCATATCCTCCTCTCCACCTTCTCCGAGTTAGGCATCTCAGGCGCGGCTCACTCTTGGATTGCGTCCTACCTGACAGATCGCTCCTACCAGGTGGCGTGGTGAGAATCTGTCTCCGCACCACGTGCTCTCACCACTGATGTCCCCCAGGGCTCAGTTCTAGGCCCTCTCCTATTCTCGCTATACACCAAGTCACTTGGCTCTGTCATATCCTCACATGGTCTCTCCTATCATTCCTACGCAGATGACACACAATTAATCTTCTCCTTTCCCCCTTCTGATAACCAGGTGGCGAATCGCATCTCTGCATGTCTGGCAGACATATCAGTGTGGATGACGGATCACCACCTCATGCTGAACCTCGGCAAGACGGAGCTGCTCTTCCTTCCGGGGAAGGACTGCCCGTTCAATGATCTCGCCATCACGGTTGACAACTCCATTGTGTCCTCCTCCCAGAGTGCTAAGAGCCTTGGCGTGACCCTGGACAACACCCTGTCGTTCTCCGCTAACATCAAGGCGGTGACCCGATCCTGTAGGTTCATGCTCTACAACATTTGCAGAGTACGACCCTGCCATACACAGGAAGCGGCGCAGGTCCTAATCCAGGCACTTGTCATCTCCCGTCTGGATTACTGCAACTCGCTGTTGGCTGGGCTCCCTGCCTGTGCCATTAAACCCCTACAACTCATCCAGAACACCGCAGCCAGTCTGGTGTTCAACCTTCCCAAGTTCTCTCACGTCACCCCGCTCCTCCGCACACTCCACTGGCTTCCAGTTGAAGCTCGCATCTGCTACAAGACCATGGTGCTTGCCTACGGAGCTGTGAGGGGAACGGCACCTCCATACCTTTAGGCTCTGATCAGTCCCTACACCCAAACAAGGGCACTGCGTTCATCCACCTCTGGCCTGCTGGCCCCCCTACCTCTGCGGAAGAACAGTTCCCGCTCTGCCCAGTCAAAACTGTTAGCTGCTCTGGCACCCCAATGGTGGAACAAGCTCCCTCACGACGCCAGGACAGCGGAGTCAATCACCACCTTCCGGAGACACCTGAAACCCCACCTCTTTAAGGAATACCTGGGATAGGATAAAGTAATCCTTCTAACCCCCCCCCCCCCATAAAAGATATAGATGTACTATTGTAAAGTGGTTGTTCCACTGGATATCATAAGGTGAATGCACCAATTTGTAAGTTGCTCTGGATAAGAGCGTCTGCTAAATGACGTAAATGAATATGTAAAAATGTCTTGGCTGATTTCTTTTGATTTTCCCATGATGTCAAGCAAAGAGGCACTGAGTTTGAAGGTAGGCCTTGAAATACATCCACAGGTGCACCTCCAATTGACTCAAATGATGTCAATTAGCCTATCAGAAGCTGCTAAAGCTATGACAACATTTTCTGGAATTTTCCAAGCTGTTTAAAGGCACAGTCAACTTAGTGTAGGTAAACTTCTGACCCACTGGAATTGTGATACAGTGAATTATAAGTGAAATAATCTGTCTGTAAACAATTGTTGGAAAAATTACTTGTCATGCATAAAGTCGATGTCTTAACCGACTTGCCAAAACTATAGTTTGTTAACAACAAATTTGTGGAGTGATTGAAAAACGAGTTCTAATGATTCCAACCTAAGTGTATGTAATCTTCCGACTTCAACTGTATATTTTTGTCCAGTATAGTATAGCAAACGACATACAAGTGTACCAGTTCAGTTGCTTATTCATCACCATGTGCAAAAATAAAGGTTTTGGAATCTCTAGTGGTATCTTAAAATCCCTTCTGGTGTGTGTTTTCAGTCCAGGGACCTCAGGTGGACATTTGGGTACCACTTTAAATTAAACTACTTATTTAGCATGACATAGATGCTTCACAAATCATCAACGCTTATCATACTGTATGAATGGTGTATAAAGGATAACATAAGAGCTACCTACGTAGGGTGCATTGACAAATATTACATAGCCAACTGTGTTACTTCCCAAAAAGGCACAGCTCCTTAAAGTACTACTGCCAATGTGGCCTTGAGCAAGACATTTTACCTCTAAACTGCTACAAGGGTAATGCTTGAACGCTGACACTGCTGCTCCCAGCCTGTTGCTTGAATAGCGTGTCACATTTCCGTGGTACAATGGATAAATAAGGATCTAAAAGGGGACTTATTTAAAGGCGGTGTTATGAATGATACTGCAACACTCAAAGGTGTTATGACTGGTTGATAAAGGTGGTGTGCATACCCCCTTCAAATAAACCATTTGTACCTGTAAACATGTATTACAAGCTTGGCTAGCTGAACAGCTTAGAAGAAACATGCAGCTATGAGAGAACACATGATTTTATTCTATTAAAAGAAACAGACATTGAATTAATGGACCATTTATCTGTAACAGTCTGGATGATGTAAGTACAATGTGATTTGGTCAATAAAGGTGGATGGAATAACTGCTTTCACTTCAGAAAAGAGGTATGTAGTATCATAATTATAATGTACTCAATCCTTTATACCAGTCCCAAGAGCACCCAATGCAAGAACATTACGACTGATCTGTCACTGATGCATCAATGTCCTAAGTAATGCTAAACCAGGTCTGAAAGATTCCTATGCTTAATTTTCACAGGATCCGTTTAGCTTATTTTCTTTGCCAGTAACCAATTTTTTGTACCCAATTCAACTGCCTGCGGCCACATAATAAGATTGCAGGGTGCATCTCAACAATGTTAAGTGGCTGCCTCACCTCATCTCCTTTCCTCACTGTTTCCACTGATTTGAAAAGGTTTGGTCGACTGGTGAAAAGCAATAAGTACCAGGTCTATTGGGGGATTTGCTTTTACCTGTCCAGTTCTTTAATCAGTCAAGATTAGTGCTGGTTCTGTGTGGCTCAGTAGGTAGTAGCGCATGGTGCTTGCAACCCATGGATGATGGGTTCAATTCCCACTGGGCCACCTATACAAAAAATCTATGCGCGCATGCCTGTAAGTCAGTTTGGATAAAAGTGTCTACTAAATGGCACATTATAACTGTATACAGTGCATTCAGAAAGTATTCAGGCCTCTTGACTTTTTCCACATTTTGTTACGTTACAGCCTTATTCTAAAATGGACAAAAAAATAATAATTCTCATCAATCTACACACAATACCCCATAATGACAAAGGGAAAAAAGGTTTGTAGAATTTTTTACAAATGTATTCAGAGTAAAAAACATACCTTATTTAGATAAGTATTTGATATGAGATTCGAAATTGAGTTCATGTGCATCCTGTTTCCATTGATCATCCTTGAGATGTTTCTACAACTTGATTGGAGTCCACCTGTTGTCAATTCAATTGATTGGACATGATTTGGAAAGGCACACACCTGTCAATATAAGGTCCCACAGTTGAAAGTGCATGTCAGAGCAAAAACCAAGCCATGAGGTCGAAGGAATTGTCTATAGAGATCCGAGACAGGATTATGTTGAGACACAGACCTGGGGAAGGGTACCAAAAAAGGTCTGCAGCATTGAAGGTCCACAAGAACACAGTGACCTTCATCATTCTTAAATGGAAGGCGTTTGGAACCACCAAGACTCTTCCTAGAGCTGGCCTCCCGGGCCAAACTGAGCACTCAGGGGAGAAGGGCCTTGTTCAGGGAAGTTACCAGGTCTCTCTTTATGTAGTGTTGTGTTGTCTCTCTTGTTGTGATGTGTGTTTTGTCCTATATTTATATTGTATTTTTTTTTTTATCCCAGGCCCCCGTCCCCCGCAGGAGGACTTTTGCCTTTTGGTAGGCCGTCATTGTAAATAAGAATGTGTTCTTAACTGACTTGCCTAGTTAAATAAAAAAATAAAACCAAGAACCTGATGGTCACTCTGACAGAGCTCCAGAGTTCCTCTGTGGAGATGGGAGAACCTTCCAGAAGGACAACCACCTCTGCAGCACTCCACTAATCAGGCCTTTATGATAGAATGGCAAGCCACTCCTCAATAAAAGGCACATGACAACCCGCTTGGAGTTTGCCAAAAAGGCACCTAAAGGACTCTCAGACCATGAGATACAAGATTCTCTGGTCTGATGAAACAAGATTGAACTCTTTGGCCTGAATGCCAAGCATCACGTCTGGAGGAAACCTGACGCCATCATGCTGTGTTGTTATTCAGGGGCAGGGACTGGGAGACTAGTCAGGATTGCGGGAAAGATGAACGGAGAAAAGTACAGAGATCCTTGATGAAAACCTGCTCCAGAGCGCTCAGGACCTCAGACTGGGGCGAAGGTTCACCTTCCAACAGGACAACGACCCTAAGCACACAGCCAATGCAGGAGTGGCTTTGGGACAAGTCTCTGAATGTCCTTGAGTGGCCCAGCCAGAGCCCGGATTTGAACCCGATCGAACATCTCTGGAGAGACCTGAAAATAGATGTGCAACGACACTCCCCATCCAACCTGACAGAGCTTGAGAGGATCTGCAGAGAAGAATGGGAGAAACTCCCCAAATACAGGTGTGCCAAGCTTGTAGTGTGATACCCAAGACTCGAGGCTGTAGTCGCTGTCAAAGGTGCTTCAACAAAGTACTGAGTAAAAGGTCTAAATACTTACGTAAATGTCATATTTCCATTTTTCATAAAAGTGCAAACATTTCTTAAACCGTATTTTTGCTTTGTCATTATGGGTTATTGTGTATAGATTGAGGGGGAAAAAACTATTGAATCAATTTTATAATAAGTCTGTAACGTAACAAAATGTGGAAAAAGTCAAGGGTTCTGAATACTTTCCAAATGCGCTGTATATTATCAGTGCAGTAGGATGGAAGGCAAGGGGGAAAAAAACTACTTAGACTATTGAGATGCACACAAAGATAGTCTCTCAGCCAGTCTTTTTCTTGACTGCTTCTAGTCCCGTCCTCCTCTTCAGATTGGTGAAGAGCAGCAAAAAGTTAACCACATAGGTTGAGACGCAGACCACGCAGAAATCTCCCAGAATGAAGGCAAGTACTCCGGCTAGGTACAGCGATCCAGCCATGGACACCCAGGAGGCCAAGACCAGGAGGAACGCTGCCCTACTGGACACAGACTGACCTGTAGACAAAAGAGACAGTGAATGTTGGTATGTGTCCCAAATGGTAACCTATTCCCTATTTAGTACACTATTTTTGACCAGAGCCCTATGGGCCGCCATAGGGCTTTGGTCAAAAGTGGTGCAAAACGGGAATAGGGTGCCATTTGGGATGCAGCCAGTGAGTAAGGAGACATAGCATCCCTGCGTAACATAAAATAATAAAAATGGGGAACTGTCCTGGGTGTCTGAAATTTTGTATAATCGTATATGACAGGGTTGGGGTTAATTCCACAAATTACATTGTAATTCAATTCCCTCTCCCTGTAAATTCCATGTCATACTTTGAATTCAGAGAGAATTCAATTCCTCTCAACTCCAACGTTAGGTAAACTCTAGTAATTCAAATTCAAATTCAATTCCCCCGGGCTTTCAGGCTGATCACGTCACTGTTCAGACAGCCTAGCTGTACTGGAAATATAGAAATACAAGTTGAAATAATTTAATACAAATCTTTCAGTCAATTTTTTTATACTAAGTGCATTAATTCAATTAAATATACAAATATTGAATTCCAATAAAACATTTTTTTTTTACAAATTCAATTCCCATTCCATAATTTCAATTCTTGAATTTGCTCATTAAATGGAGAATTTACGTTTTAACAATCTTCAAATTCAACTCAATGTAAATTCTCCACTTAATGACAAAATTCAAGAATTGAAATTAAACCCAACCCTAGAAAGCACTTGATAAGAATTTCTCGTGTACGGCCTAGTGATAACTCAAAATAATAACCACTAAAATATATATGGACCCCTAAACCAGTAAGATTAGCTGTCATCATGGCGTCAGCTAATGACAATCCAAAGGGGGGTGACAATGGGTCAGTTGAGCTGTATTGTGTTGGTCAAAAGTTAGCCGTAACTGATCAGAAACAGACATCTCAACTCACAAGAGAGTAGCCTACATAGAGTATTTGACCTACCCAGAGCCAGTTGCAATGTGTAGAAAATGATCCCCAACAGACTGTTGGGTTGATTCAGTACACTGTCTTTAGCAAAGAAGAACTGTACAAGCCCAAAACCACGTCCCCATCTGACAAAAAAAGAGGCAAAACACAACGCTTTGTCATGCATTATGTGATAAGTATGATACAAGCATGTCATTATGTGGCATCAGTGCAGCTTTTAAATGAAAATGGATTACTGTGACTGTAGGCCTATTTTTATAAATACTACAATGCACTGTATCCCATCTGTCATGTGTGAATTGTTTGTCTAATCTGAATGCCACAATTTAATTCAAGATTCTACCAAAGACTAAACCACACACCCAAACTACAGAAAATAATAACTATGCCATAACAACGATAGAAAAATTGACTTTCTTTGGTATCGCCTTGACTAAGATTCACCTAACAAAAATAAAAATGCTGGCTTTTAAATGATTAACATGTGTTGCAGGTCATCAAAATAAAAAAAAAAACGGATAAGGACCTGTGCAGTGCAATTAGTGCTGCCCAGATAAAAATGTAGGCTGTACGTGGCATTGAGAGGGGGGTGGGAGATTCTAGAGGAAGAGGCGAAGCAAGAGGTTTTACGAAAATAACCACGAAGTGAGGAATTTTTGAATTTGGAAAACAACAAATGTAATTGCTAATTTGCTACGTGAGGCTTATTTGATCGAATAGAAGGTTCGTAATGGTTCGGTTGTTACGAATGCACTGATAAGAAGACGCACGTGGCATTTCAGCAACTTAAAAAAAAAAAAGACTTTATTTCGGAGTTGTGCCCCTTGTTCACTCGCGTATCTGCCCTGTCATTGGCTAGAATGGTTCCACCTGATCTCTCCTCCCATCTTTGAGGACATGTATTTACATTGTTAGAGTGGTCACTCGACTATCTTTGAAATATAATAGATCATCTTTACCTAGGAATTCTATGAACAACGTTGTCTATTCGTATGCCACGGAACTGCGATAATTGTGTTTAGCGCGCTGGTTGAGTTATAGAAGTGCGTTCACTACCCAACATCGCACACATATAGGCCTTGGCTACTAATAAATATGGAAAAGGCTTCAAAACACACCAATAAACTATAGGCCTATGCATGAAGAAAATACCTTCACCACTATTTTACCTTGAGGTGAAAACTTTAGAGCAGCTCACAGAATCTCCCAGGTCGCACATCGCCCGATACTCAGGGTCCCTCTCTCGCGAAATCTCAACGTGCAGAGCATAGAATGACAAAAACAAACCGAAGATACAAAGAAACAAACGTGTTTTTCTCTCCCATTTGGGAACTCCACTGCAACTATTCGATGCCATGTTCTATTGCCTTTCAATTAAGTTATTATAGACTACTATGGACAATCCCGGCTGGTCGGCAGTCAGAGAGTCGGTGTGTGTCGTGAACGACAGTGTGAGCAACATTTTCGGAATCAGCGGGTTGCCTTCAAAATAAAAGTCCCCCATTGAAACTGACGCAAACGGTGAGAAGTTGTGGAATCGTGCCACAATTGGCCTAGATAATGCTGAACAATGTTGGAATGTTGTTATATAAATTCAACACAACTGTAAACAATTAAAATTCCTTCAACAAGAGCTAGCTATGACGCTAATATTTGTGTAAACTATATACACTGAAAAAAATATAAATTCAACATGTAAAGTGTTGGTCCCATGTTTCATAGGCCGTCATTGTAAATAATAATTTGTTCTTAACTGACTTGCCTAGTTAAATAAAGGTTAAATAAAAATTATAAAAAATGAGCTGAACGAAAAGATCCCAGAAATGTTCCATACGCACAAAAAGTTTATTTTTCTCAAATTTTGTGCATAAATTTGTTTATTTCCCTGCTAGTGAGCATTTCTCCTTTGACAAGATAATGCATCACCCTGACAGGTGTGGCATATCAAGAAGCTGATTAAACAGAATGATCGGTACACATGTGCACCTTGTGCTCGGGACAATAAAAGGCCACTCTAAGATGCCACAGATGCCTCAAGTTTTGAGGGAGTGTGCAATTGGCGTGCTGACTGCAGGAATGTCCACCAGAGCTGTTGCCAGAGTATTGAATGCTAATTTATCTACCATAAGCAGCCCCAAACGTCATTTTAGAGAATTTGGCAGTACGTCCAACCGGCCTCACAACTGCAGACCAACTGTATGACATTGTGTGGGCGTGCGGTTTTCTTGATTTCAACTCTGTGAACAGAATGCCCCATGGTGGCGGTGGGGTTATGGTACGGGCAGGCATAAGCTATGGACAATGAACACAATTCGATTTTATCGATGGCAATTTGATTGTGCAATCCATAGGTGGGTGCACAATCCATATGTTGGGCTGTACATTGCAATATGAATGTTCAAAACACAGATTGAATGGTGAGCTTAATGTTGCTAATTTCAGTGGTTTTAGAGTTCCACAATAAGAGCTAAGGCACTAATATTTGTGTAAACTCTACACAGTTGTGTTCTGTGAGTGTCACTGAGTAGGCTGATACCCCATTTCATGCACAATCCATAGGTTAGGCTGTACTGTAACCCTTCCTGGTTAAATAAAGGTTAAATAAATAAATTAAATAAATAAAGTATGCCCCCAATGCAAATCTGTGAGATTTCAACCGATTTTTACTTTTCGGGGGTTCAAATGAACTAATAATTGTCTTGTTAAATGTATATAACATCTAGTCCAAGTGTGGCATGGTTCTGCTATTTTTATCCGTTTGCATCAGTTTCAGTGGGGACTTTTATTTTGACAATGAACAATCGATTCCGCTATCGTTGCTCACGCCAATGTTGTTCACAACACACTGGTCAATTGGACGGCATTGCAGATGTTACGCCAGAGGTGGTCCAGAATTCCACAAAGAAAATAAACATTCGCATGCCACTGCCTCAAGGTTGCGGACTTGGATAGCTGTAGCAGAGATGTGGGCCGTTTACACAGCCTACTATTCGTTTGCTTTTCACATGGGGGGGGGGAGTGGACACAGCGCAGCCGACTCTTTTTTCAAGCACAAAATCATTGATTGGCGCTTTCGATTTACTGATTAAATTATTAGGCCTAGTTGTTTTCATGTGAACGATCACACTAATGAGTAAATACGGTTCACTCTACTTTGCCAATGCGCTGTTTATTGTGAGCCCCAGATAGCCGAGTAAGCATTTGTGTGTTAGTGATGATGCTGACTCGGAGGTAGAAAGAGGGCTGTGCCTGTGTTGTACATGCCATAATATACTGTGTCTGTAGTTGACGCAGTAGCGGTGCATGGGTAAAACCACTGAAAAAGCCAAGCCAGGAATAAAAGCCTTATTACAATCCGTCTTGTGATAATTGCATTGTTTGCTCTATAACCTGTTACTTCATATGCCATGACACCGTGATATATAGGCCTAAGGCCGAGACAATAAGACACAGTGGCAGAATAAATTGAACCACAGCTTTGTTTCTTCACTAAACCGGAGAGCAACATCTGTCGGTGAAGTCCACAAAACATATTTAATATAACAAACAGTTTACATGACCTACAGTATGGCCAAGCAAGTTACTGGTTCCGAGATTTTCGGCCAACTAAACAACTATTGATTTAGAACCAGGGAGAGTTACTGCAAGTTGCAAAGAACTGGCACTGCCTCCAATATTCCTGCGCCATTTCAACTGCAACATCATCTAATCACCTATGCTTAGTTTAAAACAGTGACAACTAAAAGATACCAAAAACTATTTAGTCCAAACAACAAAGCTAAATATGACGTGGCTGTCCATGGTACTGATTTCTGTATGTACAGGTAGTGTTGACTCACCCTACTTGTAGAGAAACGTCAATGCCACCCTCCTCTTTCACGTTGCGTAAAAGTCTATGACTATGTCATACAGTACACACTTTTAGTTTTTGTTGTCCTAGGCTACCTGTCTAAAATGCCAGGCCAGCTAGTTAATTTTTTTAACCTTTATTTAACTAGGCAAGTCAGTTAAGAACAAATTCTTATTTACAATGACTGCCTACCTTGGCCAAACCCTAAAGATGCTGGGTCAATTGTGCACCACCCTATGGGACTCACATCCAGTTATGATACAGCCTGGAATCGAACCAGGGTCTGTAGTGACGCATCTAGCACTGAGATGCAGTGCCTTAGACCGCTGTGCCGCTCGAGAGTTAACATTAGCCTACTACATCTAGCTACATGTTGAACTTTCAGGCCAGGGGCACAATGTATGTATTTGTGGTTGGATCCAAATTGCCATTATAATCATTGGCCAGTACAGAGAATGAAGTCCAAATATATATCTCCATCCACGGTTCATTTAGGAAAGGGACAATTTTAGCTAGCTAGCTAGCCACCAAAAGACAACAACAAAAGGAGATGCAACAATTCAATTTTTTTCTGTAAATTACTTTGGGATTTTGGTGTGGTGTGAATGGTGTGAAGCCAAATCCAAACTGTCTTCCAATGACACCTTTTTTGGTGCTCCAGGACCATTCACAGTTGAGCTCGCTCAGTTTAGCTCAACACTGATTGGTTATTTTATTATTTTTTATCAAGGGAGGTCAAACGCTCACCGGCTTCCCTTTATTCAATGCTATGGGCGCCTGCAATATCATATAATTTTTCACCAGACAGCACCCATTCAGCCTCTTGCGAATTGAAGGAAAATGATGACGCACAGAGACGAAATATACATTATTTTGTTATTTTTCTTGGTAATTTGTTGGGGCCATCCATGACTACACGTCACTTAGTTGATGTGATGGCAATTAGATCAGGCAAAGGAGCTACGAGCGTACTTTAGCAGGAAATTATGCAGAATATAAAGTTTTTCGCTTTGCAATTGTTTTTATAAAAAGCAGTTCTGATTGTGGCCGCTAGATGGGGCATAAAATCCATGTTTAACACACACACAGTAGCAGCCTAAAGTTAGTACGCTAGCTACGTTTTATACAGTGAGTGGGGGAACTCATCCAACCCAGCGTAACAAGAGGAGAGGCTGAATCAATGAGCTCCTGTGTGAAGACAACTTGAGTGAGTTGCACTGGTTGCAAGTCGCCAAATATAAATGTAAACGTTTATTCGAGACTTAAGTATTAGCTATAGTTAAAGCCTTGACGTGAAGCTGGCGAACATTTGAAGTGCGTTTTGAACGTCCCGTGCGTTGTTAGCTAACGTTAACCTTTCGAAAACCCTTCTGATCTGTAGCAGTTAGCGTCTATGAATGGGTTAGCTAAAGTTATGCAAATTAGCTAACTAGAGTTAGTTGTCAGAGCTCATTCTGTGCCAGGCCAGTAACGTTTGCTAACTACGTTAGTGAAGGAGAAAAAAGTCAGTCCGCTACATTCTGTGCTTAGTTAACTAGGTAAAGCAGAAGTTTGCAAAGTAGAACTATCACTACATGAGAAGTGTGTTGTGTTTTTAGCTGCTAAGCTAGCGCTAACTAGCCTTGTACTTCCTAAATAAAAGCCACAACAATTAGTTATAACGTTTGTTTAGCCAAACGACTACTAAGTTAATTCTTCGGTGGGGTTTATTGGTGGTTAGCATCCAACGTTGTTTAAACATTTTTTCTTTAACCTTTTATTTTACTAGGCAAGTCAGTTAATAACAAATGCTTATTCACAATGATGGCCTACACAGGCCAAACCCGGACGAAGCTGAGCCAATTGTGCGCCGCTAATGGGACTCCCAATCACGGCCGGTTGTGATACATTCTGTATTCGAACCAGGGTGTCTGTAGTGACGGCTCAAGCACTGAGATGCAGTGCCTTAGACCGCTGCGCCACTCAGGATTACCGCCACCTACTGTACAGGATTGTGGGCCAGAGACTGGGAGATACTACATCCAGCCAGCCAGACCCATTTCTTAAAAAAAATATAACAACATATTTGAAACTGTATCTAATGACATTCTACTCAGTATGCTCCTTTATACAAGGCGTGGGTCTAATCCTGAATGCTGATGGGTTAAAACCGTGTTCCAGCTGGTGTCTATTCCACAAGTTACCACCTGCTAAATCTATGACCTTAAAATGCCTATTTACTCTGTTCCATCTGACTGTGCAATCCACTGTCTCATCAGCCCCACCCAGGCACTTTATAAACTTGATCACTATAAAAAGCATCTAGACATTATCTTACATTTTTTTTATACTAACATTTAGTTTTCAACAGCGGAGATTTGTATAAACCTTACTGTCTGTCTCCCCGACATTTACAACATTGTTTCAATATTCAATTTCGATCTCCAGCTGTCCCATAGTAATGAACATGTCTGGACAAGAAAGATGGGCAGCGTTTCTTAGCTAGTCGAAATCATGAATCAGCTGGCATCATTTTTATGGATATATATATATACACAAAGAAATGTAATTTGGAAAAAGGTCAAATGAAACAGAGTGTCGCTAGTTTGCAGTCTTTCCAGCTTCAGTTTGAAGTGATTGTGTTAGCTGTGTTGTTGGCTAGCTCCTCTGACCAACAGTGTCCTGACGAGTGAGCACATTTTCTATGCCAGGCAAAATTGCACCTCATTAGCTCCACACAAATGTCACTAGAAAACAGCTTAAACAAATGCAGCTACTTTGCTGTTATTCTGGCTGCACTTTTTGACGTGACTGTAAGTTAGCTGTAGTTGCCTAGCTAGAAAGCGTGGGATAAGAACGTTGCCAGCCATTATGGGAATGGAACATTTAGAACGAACAACTGGGTCGCGTCTCTAGCCACCGAACCGATAGAGCGAACGACCAGCCGGCTTAGGTAAAAACCCTAGATTTGGGCCAGGACTATATCTTGTGGAAGGATGAAATAGTATGAATAAATTCATAAATGTTCAATCATTATTTGAATATGTTGGTAAACAGTTGTATAAAAGTGATACTGCCCTTGAAGCCGTTTGGAGGATATTTTGTCACAGTTTGCCGGCCCTACTATAATCACACTCTTCCTGTTGGATGCTTTCCTACAGTATAACATTTATACATGCTTCACTGTCTCTGTTTCCTGGCAATAATCACACTTTCCTGTTGGATGTTTTCCTATAACATTTAAAGTATTATTCAACCGGCTGTGTCCCACCCGTAGTCTTGTAAAAATAGCCTCCTCTCTTCCTGCCGTCCTCCCCTCCCTGACTTATCTCTGTATTTGGAATATATGTTTTCCCTTAGTGTCCCTATTCCACTGCTCCTGCCATCTCTGCACCATCACTGTCCATATCAAGCTTTTTGCCTTGCTCATTGAAACTACAACATCCACATCCCCACTACTAAGTGCTTGTTTAGCCAGTACACCAGCTACCTCGTTCCCCTCCACCCCCACATGGGCTGGGACCCAAGAAAACTTGTCTGCATACCTATCTGTCTAACCCTGCCATGGGTTTTTAGTACCTCATACAGCAGGTCTTGTCTGCTACGTGAGCTACAGGACTACAGACTCATCAACACTGCACATGAGTCAGAGAAAGTAACTACTCTGTATAGCTTGCCTTCTTCCACCCACTGCAAGGCCAACAGTACACCCATCAGCTCCACCATATATACAGCCAGGTGATCTGTAATAGGTTTCCTGTCCGCCACCCCAGTTTTCTGCACTACAAATGCTGGCCCAGTGCGTCCTGTCCTTGGATCTTTTGAACCATCAGTGTAAATGGCCACAAAATCCTGATATACAGTATCCAGACGTCTATTAAACAAATCAGATGGATCAAACCCCTCCTTATCTTTCCGTAGTCTCTCCAACACTTCTAGATCAACTACTGGAGGCGGGAGTAGCCATAGTGGGTTCACAGGAATAGCTACCGTGAAGCTAAACTTCCTTCCATACAGTCCCATCTCCCTTCGCCTGAGTATTACCCATCCACCCAAAGCTCGTGTTCTGTCCTTGTTCATGTTCTCAGCATGCCTGTAGAATTCCTTTTGCAGGATGAGACACCCGATGTCCCAGTAGGTTGACCCAATCATTAATGGCCAGCTGCTGTCTCCTATTCTGCAATGGCATATCCCCCATCTCCATCTATAGTCCAGACACTAGGGAGGTCTGAAACGCCCTACTACATATTCGGAGTCCTTGCCCCTGTATGATATCTAGTCTTTCCAGTGAGATCTGGGCTGCCGAATTATACACTATACTGCAGCGATCATCAACTAAATTCAGTAGCAGGACAATTCTATTACTATTTATTTTTATATTTTCTTCTTGAATGGATGGTCGGGGGTCCGGATGATGATGATGATAATAATTACAAATAATTTGTAGACAGCAAATTGACCGATAGAAGCACAAAGGATGTGTTTGACTAAAACTCCATTTCAAACCTTGCTTACATTTCTATATGATCACACGTTTCTCTTTATTATCCATGGGAATACTTGAACAGATTTCTTAAATTAAAATCACTTGGAGCTGATTTCTTGGTGTTTTTAGTCTGTTATATCCAACAACAACCACAAAAAAATACTGCTTCAATAGTCATTTACAACATTAACAATGTCTACACTGTATTTCTGATCAATTTGATGTCATTTTAATAGACTTTTTTTTGTTGCTTTTCTTTCAAAAACAAGGACATTTCTAAGTGACTCCAAACTTTTGAACGGTAGTGTGTCTGATACAGTTGAAGTCGGAAGTTTACATAGCCAAATACATTTAAACTCAGTTTTTCACAATTCCTGACATTTAATCCTAGTAAAAATTCCCTGTCTTAGGTCAGTTAGGATCACCACTTTATTTTAAGAATGTGAAATGTCAGAATAATAGTAGAGAGAATGATTTATTTCAGCTTTTATTTCTTTCATTGCATTCCCAGTGGGTCAGAAGTTTACATACACTCAATTAGTATTTGGTAGCATTGTCTTTAAATTGTTTAACTTGGGTCAAATGTTTCGGGTAGCCTTCCACAACCTTCCCGCAATAAATTGGGTGAATTTTGGCCCAGTAACTGAATCATGTTTGTAGGCCTCTTTGCTCACACATGCTTTTTCAGTTCTTCCCACAAATGTTCTACAGGATTGAGGTCAGGGCTTTGTGATGGCCACTCCAATACCTTGACTTTGTTGTCCTGAAGCCATTTTTCCACAACTTTGGAGCTTTTAACTTTCTGACTGACATCTTGAGATGTTGCTTCAATATATCCACATAATTTTCCTGCCTCATGATGCAATCTATTTTGTGAAGTGCACCAGTCCCTCCTGCAGCAAAGCACCCCCACAACATGATGCTGCCACCCCCGTGCTTCATGGTTGGGATGGTGTTCTTCGGCTTGCAAGCCTCCCCCTTTTTCCTCCAGACATTCCTTTTGGCTACATCCATCCTGGTCCCTCGGCATCATTCAGGCACACCAGGTCTTTGATTTCTATCAGATTTTCAACCACTTGGCCATTTCCATCCACCACTAGCACCCCTCTCAGCCACACCACCACCACCACTACCATATATTCCTGTTCAATACCCTTGCCCTAGCATCCTGTAATGAAGTCCTTGCTTTATGAAGGTGGCACAACCCCCTGCCCCTACGAACCACTGCACACAGTGCACTCGCAAAGTATTCAGACCCCTTGACTTTTCCCACATTTTTGAACATTACAGCCGTATTCTAAAATGGATTGAATTGTTTTTGATCCTCATCAATCTACAAACAATAACCCAAAATGACAAGGCAAAAACAGGATTTCTGAAAATACACTGCTCAAAAAAATAAAGGGAACAATTAAACAACACAATGTAACTCCAAGTCAATCACACTTCTGTGAAATCAAACTGTCCACTTAGGAAGCAACACTGATTGACAATAAATTTCACATGCTGTTGTGCAAATGGAATAGACAACAGGTGGCAATTAGCAAGACACCCCCAATAAAGGAGTGGTTCGGCAGGTGGGGACCACAGACCACTTCTCAGTTCCTATGCTTCCTGGCTGATGTTTTGGTCACTTTTGAATGCTGGCGGTGCTTTCACTCTAGTGGTAGCATGAGACGGAGTCTACAACCCACACAAGTGGCTCAAGTAGTGCAGCTCATCCAGGATAGCACATCAATGCGTGCTGTGGCAAGAAGGTTTGCTGTGTCTGTCAGCGTAGTGTCCAGAGCATGGAGGCGCTACCAGGAGACAGGCCAGTACATCAGGAGACGTGGAGGAGGCCGTAGGAGGGCAACAACCCAGCAGCAGGACCGCTACCTCCGCCTTTGTGCAAGGAGGAGCAGAAGAAGCACTGCCAGAGCCCTGCAAAATGACCTCCAGCAGGCCACAAATGTGCATGTGTCTGCTCAAACGGTCAGAAACAGACTCCATGAGGGTGGTATGAGGGCCCGACGTCCACAGGTGGGGTTGTGCTTACAGCCCAACACCGTGCAGGACGTTTGGCATTTGCCAGAGAACACCAAGATTGGCAAATTCGCCACTGGCGCCCTGTGCTCTTCACAGATGAAAGCAGGTTCACACTGAGCACATGTGACAGACGAGACAGAGTCTGGAGACGCCGTGGAGAACGTTCTGCTGCCTGCAACATCCTCCAGCATGACCGGTTTGGCGGTGGGTCAGTCATGGTGTGGGGTGGCATTTCTTTGGGGGGCCGCACAGCCCTCCATGTGCTCGCCAGAGGTAGTCTGACTGCCATTAGGTACCGAGATGAGATCCTCAGACCCCTTGTGAGACCATATGCTGGTGTGGTTGGCCCTGGGTTCCTCCTAATGCAAGACAATGCTAGACCTCATGTGGCTGGAGTGTGTCAGCAGTTCCTGCAAGAGGAAGGCATTGATGCTATGGACTGGCCCGCCCGTTCCCCAGACCTGAATCCAATTGAGCACATCTGGGACATCATGTCTCGCTCCATCCACCAACGCCACGTTGCACCACAGACTGTCCAGTAGTTGCCGGATGCTTTAGTCCGGGTCTGGGAGGAGATCCCTCAGGAGACCATCCGCCACCTCATCAGGAGCATGCCCAGGCGTTGTAGGGAGGTTATACAGGCACGTGGAGTCCACACACACTACTGAGCCGCATTTTGACTTGTTTTAAGGACGTTACATCAAAGTTGGATCAGCCTGTAGTGTGGTTTTCCACTTTAATTTTGAGTGTGACTCCAAATCCAGACCTCCATGGGTTGATAAATTGGATTTCCATTGATTATTTTTGTGTGATTTTGTTGTCAGCACATTCAACTATGTAAAGAAAAAAGTATTTAATAAGATTATTTCTTTCATTCAGATCTAGGATGTGTTGTTTAAGTGTTCCCTTTATTTTTTTGAGCTGTATATATTACAAATAAAAAAAACATACCTTATTTTGAAATATCATATTTTACATACTGTAAATAATTTTTACAGTACATTACAACCAAATTATGCTATTGCATATTGGATCACAAAATCACATAAAAAAAATTAACATTATTTTGTAGTTTTCCAATAAAATGGTCTGAAGTGTACATACTTAGTACTCATATCCCTAAATAAATGATCTCACTACAAAACAGTTTGTAATAGAAAGTTAGCAAAAATAGATAACGTCTTGCTACCATAGATATGAAAATACCTGTCCATTTGTGGAAACATCTTCACGATTTAACTCTTTTGTTTTATCCCACTATACCTGTTTGCTTATGGCCTTGCCTACACTTAACGACGTGTATTTAAATTATATGAGCAAAAAATATTTGTTACGTTAACTAGCGAGCCAGCCAGCTAACGTT